>NW_024070211.1:83233748-83658748 GCF_014754425.2 Oryx dammah
GGTTAAGTTTATGAGTTTATATTTGGTGCGATTACACACTGCAATTGATTCTCCTCTGTTTAGAAAAGAGTCTATCGGAAAGCATTTTCCTTAGCACAGTGTAGAGGCATTTGAGAGAAGGAAAACAGGTTTATGTGTACTGACATATTTTATGATAAGTGAAATAAAGGCATCTAGTTGAAACTGGTCAAATTAGTAAATAATGGAAACTGGTTTTGTTTTAATGGTAACACTTTGTTAGCAATGTGGAGATATAAAATAGTGTTGTGGTAACAGAATATATAAAAACATGGAATCCTATTTTTACACTTTGAAACTTCTTGAACAAGGTTTGGTTTCCTAGAAGTACCGAGCTGCTACTGTTGAAGAAGTCACTGCAAATTGCTGTACGTGATTCAAATTTAACCTAAGTACACAAGCATAAATATAAAGACACTGAGTGGTGCCATCCTGGCACCCCCTTGAAATGATCTTTTTCTAAAGCTATCAGGACAACAAATTACTAAGTCAATCATCAGAATGTATTTTCTATTACCAGTTCAACAATTTACTAAATTGGTATGTCTTACACTTACCACCTGTGAGGCCAGACAATATGTAATGGTCTTTGCTGATCATCAGTTTCAGCCGAAATGTCACACTGATTTTGTTTATGTTCCCCATGATGTGTGCTTGAATCATCTGAGGAGTTGAATGTTTTCAAGTATGACTCCTGTCTTACAGAGCAACCCAGGCTTTCTTGTTGTGCAGCATCACCGGGTCCAGACTTTGAATCAAAACTCTTCAATAAATTCTCAGAACCTCTCTGCTCCTGTTGGAAAGGAAGGGCCATGGACGGAGCAGTGCCACCATTTTCTTTAAGGCTGAGTATCTTCTGTAAATGGGCTGCTTTGTGCTTGGGCATGAATCTATTACAAAAGGAAAAAGCAGTATACTTTTAGTGAAAATACTATTTAAAATTTGTTCTTTACTTTTCTGTAAAGTAAAGAACAGGACATGAAGATGGTATATAAAAACTAAGGGAAAAAAAACTAAAGATATAACAAAAATTCTACAAAGAGTGCAAAAAAGCAGTAGTCATCATGAGAAAGTTCAAAAGTTTGACATTAGACTGTCTTTGAATGGTTTCCAAAGAGTTTCTATGGCTATATAATCTGCCTTGCATATACCATAAAAAATAAGAGTAGAGCAACAGTTTAGCACTCTCTCTTTCCTTGTCTTTCTGGAGTTTTGAGTTTTCTAGTTACAACATGACCCAGTGTTTATTTTCAAGACAAATCTATTCATTAACCTACAAAAATGCTTGGAGCTTCCTTGATTAACACTGAGCATTTCTGCTCACATGACTCTTCTATACTCCTGGGCGCCTGTACACAATTTTTATTTAATTGACTTTGCTAATATTTCTTGAAGTATGTTTTTTTCGTCACCATCTCACTCCTTCCTTCCCATAATACTTCACCATGGAGCTTTCAATGCCTGCTACTTATGGGCAGAAGCAACCGCATAAAATGAAACCAAGGAATTCACCACGTACTAACGAGTAAGCTGGTAGACAGAGAGGGAGATGGGCATGAGAACGTTCAACTAACCAGTGTTGGAACACCATGTATCAAGAATGGACGTTCTAACTTAAAACTGAGAACTAGAGATTAATTCTGACTTGGAAATCAGTAAGGGCTTTTAGTCGACTGATTCTGAAAGGCAGAGAAGGGGAAGTTCTGAACTGAGGGAGCATTGTGATCAAAGGAAAAGGGTGTGAAAGAGAATGAACCCTTCCAGGATTAAGATGCAAGCCAAAGAGTCTGGGGCCAGGTCCTGGGGTCTAAGGTCTAGAGAGGCCATCTGGGGCCAGACAACCAGGGTGTCCTCAGGGGCCCTAAGGCTCATCCAGAGACTTGGCGCCTTCCCTGGATGGAAGAGAAATGGAAAGCACATGCATGTCAGGCCAGGTGAGGAAGAAGAACCATAGAATCAAGGAAAGCAACGAGGAACATCTGGAAGAACAGAAAGAAATCTGAGAGTAACACCACACTACTGAAGTGAATTAAGAGCTCCTAAAGAATGTGTGGAAAAAGAACTAGGAGCTCTTAAAACTGTTAAAGAAAAAAAAAAAAAGAGGGTGCGTGTGTAAAGCACTACAGAGGTGCTATAGCACCAGAAACAAGAGGGAGATTTTGGTTCTGTTATGAAGTAGATCATGAGTCTCCCAGGTGACCAAGTGGTAAAGAATCTGCCTGTCAATGCAGGAGATGCAGGCAACGCAGAGCTGATCCCAGGGTTGGAAGGATCCCCTTCAGAAGGAAATGACAACTCGCTCCAATATTCTCTCTTGAGAAATGCCATGAACAGAGGAGCCTGGCAGGCTACAGTCCAAAGGGCTGCAAGGAGTCAGATGCAACTAAGTGACTAAACAACAACAAGGGAGTCAATTACTGGTTACTCCCAGGGCAGTTCATGTTGAGGGCATGGTGGCGGAGGGAGAAACTAGATGCTGGTTAGGGAGTGAGCACAGGGGGAGAGGGGCAGAGAAAAGGAGAGTGGGGAAGGCAAGGTCAAGTTCTCTTTAATGGGGCAGGTGTCCAAAGGAGTATTCAACTGGGGGTACTTGCCCAGGGAAGGGAGCAGGATCCCAAGGAAACAGAAAAGTCTTACAAGATGGAAGTAGGAAAAGAAGAAGCTGTGATATTGGCAGGCAGCTTGCTGTGGAAGGGAAGTAGGACCTTATTCCAGAGAATGTACTGAACTTTCTTACAAAGTTGAGAGGGAAGAAGAGAAAAAGAGTATTGATTTAAAAGCAGTTTGATGGCAAATGCAGAATCTAATGCATCCTCAGAGTTGGATGAGACTATCTATTTCAAGTGAGGTGAGGAGGGGTAGAGTTAGAGCTTAAGGGAGCTGAGGGGTCAGAATATCACTGTGGAGTGGCGAAGGGCCATCACTAGTCCTGAAAGTAAGGGAGCATGAACCACACACAGAATAGTGGGGGTTCTGCTGCGACCTGGAAATCCAGTCTGGCTGTAGTATGCTGTGTTCATATCAAAAGCTTGATGTGGGGGCATCTGTGCTTGTTCCATAAGGCCTTTCCGGAAAAATCACCTACGTATATATATAATCCACCTACCTGCATCAGAGGGCAGACACACTGAAACCATACTCACAGAAAACTAGTCAATCTAATCACACTAGGACCACAGCCTTGTCTTACTCAATGAAACCAAGCCATGCCTGCGGGGCAACCCAAGACGGGCAGGTCATGGTGGAGAGGTCTGACAGAATGTGGTCCACTGGAGAAGGGAATGGCAAGCCACTTCAGTATTCTTGCCTTGAGAACCCCATGAACAGTAGGAAAAGGCAAAATGATAGGATACTAAAAGAGGAACTCCCCAGGTCATTAGGTGCCAAATATGCTACTGGAGATCAGTGGAGAAATAACTCCAGAAAGAATGAAGGGATGGAGCCAAAGCAAAAACAACACCCAGTTGTGGATGTGACTGGTGATAGAAACAAGGTCCGATGCTGTAAAGAGCAACATTGCATAGGAACCTGGAATGTCAGGTCCATGAATCAAGGCAAATTGGAAGTGATCAAACAAGAGATGGCAAGAGTGAATGTCGACATTCTAGGAATCAGCGAACTAAAATGGACTGGAATGGGTGAATTTAACTCAGATGACCATTACATCTACTACTGCAGGCAGGAATCCCTCAGAAAAATGGAGTAGCTATCATGGTCAACAAGAGTCCAAAATGCAGTACTTGGATGCAATCTCAAAAATGACAGAATGATCTCTGTTCGTCTCCAAGGCAAACTGTTCAATATCACAGTTATCCAAGTCTCCTGGAGAAGGAAATGGCAATCCACTCCAGTATTCTTGCCTGGAGAATCCCACAGACGGAGAACTCTAGTAGGTTACAGTCCATGGGGTCGCAAAGAATCGGACACGACTGAGTGACTTCACCTTCACCTTCATGCCCCAACTAGTAACGCTGAAGAAACTGAAGTTGAATGGTTTTATGAAGACCTACAAGATCTTTTAGAACTAACACCCCCAAAAGATGTCCTTTTCATTATAGGGGACTGGAATGCAAAAGTAGGAAGTCAAGAAACACCTGGAGTAACAGGCAAATTTGGCCTTGGAATGCAGAAAGAAGCAGGGCAAAGACTAACAGAGTTTTGCCAAGAAAATGCACTGGTCATAGCAAACACCCTCTTCCAACAACACAAGAGAAGACTTTGCACATGGACATCACCAGATGGTCAACACCGAAATCAGATTGATTATATTCTTTGCAGCCAAAGATGGAGAAGCTCTATAGAGTCAACAAAAACAAGACCAGGAGCTGACTGTGGCTCAGATCATGAACTCCTTATTGCCAAATTCAGACTTAAATTGAAGAAAGTAGGGAAAACCACTAAACCATTTAGGTATGACCTAAATTAAATCCCTTATGATACAGTGGGAGTGAGAAATAGATTTAAGGGTCTAGAGCTGATAGATAGAGTGCCTGATGAATTATGGAATGAGGTTCGTGACATTGTACAGGAGATAGGGATCAAGACATCCCCATGGAAAAGAAATGCAAAAAAGCAAAATGGCTGTCTGGGGAGGCCTTACAAATAGCTGTGAAAAGAAGAGAGGCGAAAAGCAAAGGAGAAAAGGAAAGATATAAGCATCTGAATGCAGAGTTCCAAAGAACAGCAAGAAGAGATAAGAAAGCCTTCTTCAGTGATCAATGCAAAGAAATAGAGGAAAACAACAGAATGGGAAAGACTAGAGATCTCTTCAAGAAAATTAGAGATACCAAGGGAACATTTCATGCAAAGATGGGCTCGATAAAGGACAGAAATGGTCTGGACCTAACAGAAGCAGAAGATATTAAGAAGAGGTGGCAAGAATACACGGAAGAACTGTACAGAAAAGATCTTCATGACCCAGATAATCATGATGATGTGATCACTAATCTAGAGCCAGACATCTTGGAATGTGAAGTCAAGTGGGCCTTAGAAAGCATCACTACGAACAAAGCTAGTGGAGGTGACGGAATTCCAGTTGAGCTGTTTCAAATCCTGAAAGATGATGCTGTGAAAGTGCTGCACTCAATATGCCAGCAAATTTGGAAAACTCAGTAGTGGCCACAGGACTTGAAAAGGTCAGTTTTCATTCCAATTCCAAAGAAAAGCAATGCAAAAGAATGCTCAAACTACCTCACAATTGCACTCATCTCACATGCTAGTAAAGTAATGCTCAAAATTCTCCAAGCCAGGCTTCACCAGTATGTGAACCGTGAACTCCCTAATGTTCAAATGTTTTAGAAAAGGCAGAGGAACCAGAGATCAAATTGCCAACATCCGCTGGATCATGGAAAAAGGAAGAGAGTTCCAGAAAAACATCTATTTCTGCTTTATTGACGATGCCAAAGCCTTTGACTGTGGGGATCACAATAAACTGTGGACAATTCTGAAAGAGATGGCAATACCAGACCACCTAACCTGCCTCTTGAGAAATCTGTATGCAGGTCAGGAAGCAACAGTTAGAACTGAACATGGAACAACAGACTGGTTCCAAATAAGAAAAGGAGTACGTCAAGGCTGTATATTGTCACCCTGCTTATTTAACTTACATGCAGAGTACATCATGAGAAACGCTGGACTGGAAGAAACACAAGCTGGAATCAAGATTGCCAGGAGAAATATCAATAACCTCAGATGTGCAGATGACACCACCCTTATGGCAGAAAGTGAAGAGGAGCTAAAAAGCCTCTTGATGAAAGTGAAAGAGGAGAGTGAAAGAGTTGGCTTAAAGCTCAACATTCAGAAAATGAAGATCATGGGATATGGTCCCATCAATTCATGGGAAACAGATGGGGAAACAGTAGAAACAGTGTCAGACTTTATTTTTTGGGGGCTCCAAAATCACTGCAGATGGTGACTGCAGCCATGAAATTAAAAGACTCTTACTCCTTGGAAGAAAAGTTATGACCAACCTAGATAGCATATTCAAAAGCAGAGACATTACTTTGCCGACTAAGGTCTGTCTAGTCAAGGCTATGGTTTTTCCTGTGGTCATGTATGGATGTGAGAGTTGGACTGTGAAGAAGGCTGAGCGCTGAAGAATTGATGCGTTTGAACTGTGGTGTTGGAGAAGATTCTTGAGGGTCCCTTGGACTGCAAGGAGATCCAACCAGTCCATTCTGAAGGAGATCAGCCCTGGGATTTCTTTGGAAGGCATCATGCTAAAGCTGAAGCTTCAGTACTTTGGCCACCTCATGCGAAGAGTTGACTCATTGGAAAAGATTCTGATGATGGAAAGATTGGGGGCAGGAGGAGAAGGGGACGACAGAGGATGAGATGGCTGGATGGCATCACTGACTCGATGGACGTGAGTATGACTGAACTCTGGGAGTTGGTGATGGACAGGGAGGCCTGGCGTGCTGCGATTCATGGGGTCGCAAAGAGTCGGACATGACTGAGCGACTGAACTGAAATTGAACTGAAACCTGCCCACCACCCATGCAATGTCATAAGCAGATGAAGCAGATATTGCATAGAGACCGATAAAACTCAAAGAATGGGGCTAACCCCCTTGGTATGCTCCCATAAAATAATACATTAATTCTTGATTTAAAATGAAAGAGATGGGAAAAGAATGTAACTGTGTGTATATATGTGTGTGTGTGAAGTCATCAGTAGTGTCCGACTCTTTGCAATCCTGTGGACTGTAGCCCGCCAGGCTCCTCTGTCCATGGGATTCTCCAGGCAAGAATACTGGAGTAGGTTGCCATTTCCTTCTCCAGGGGATCTTCCCAACCCAGGGATGGAACCCGGATCTCCTGCTTTGCAGGCAGACGCTTTATCCTCTGAGCCACCAGGGAAGCCTGTGTGTATATATATATATATGTGTGTGTGTGTGTGTGTGTGTGTGTGTATACACAAAGAGTTGACTCATTGGAAAAGACTGATGCTGGAAGAGATTGGGGGCAGGAGGAGAAGGGGATGACCCAGGATGAGATGGCTGAATGGCATCATGGACTCGATGGACGTGAGTCTGAGTGACCTCCGGGAGATGGTGATGGACAGGGAGGCCTGGCATGCTGTGATTCATGGGGTCGCAAAGAGTCGGACACGACTGAGCAACTGAACTGAACTGAACTGAACTGATACACATATATATAAAACTCAGTCACTTTGCTGTGCACCTGAAAATAACACAGCATTGTAAGTTAATTACATTTTAATTTTTAAGAAGACCTCTGAATAGCTCATTTAGATGATCAGGTTAAGAAAATTTCTTGAATTATAGTGAATGTTGTACCAATTTTTTTTCATCTATGTACTGATCTCTAAAAGCTCAGTGGTCACAACTTCAGTTTTATTAGGTTTTATAATGCTTTAATGAAAAATTAGAGCATTTATTTTTAAAAAATAGAAAGAAATTTGGGCATATACAGATTAGAGTTTCAGATCTCACAGATCCAAAAATCAAGAAGGGAAGTAACCAACTTTCTTACTGAAATAAATTCAAAATACTGAGGAGATTGTAAGGAACTAAAAATCAATAGGAAAGTTTCCATCGATCACCACAAAAGGAAAAAAAAAAAATGACCGTGACAATGTCCTCAACTTCTCTGAAACAAATGGAACACATGGTAAGAAAAAGAACATAGGTACATACATGGAAAACAACAATAAAGCAAGTGGAGTAACCTATTTGTTTATGTCAGATAAAGAGCACCAGGCAAGCTTATAAAGGATTTTAAGAGAATTACAAACTTGGTACGCAAAGAATTCACAATTAAAAAAAAAAAATCAGTGGGGATTGAAACAACATATCTTCATTTTAGAAAACAGTATCATGACCCATCTTGTTAAAAAAAATCCATTTACATTGGCCAGCATGTGAGCAAAATTGAAAATTAAAAGAGATGGGAGATTGGCTACAGGGTTGTAAACAATGGGAATTGGTAACTGACAAGGAATTTAGCTGTGGCAAGGTGCTAGCCTTGCTTTTATTCAACATGTTTCCTAAAGGTTCTCAAGGAAGAACAGAATCCCACTTTAACGTGGGATGTGAATGTCTGACTTGATAGGTGGTTGTGAATAAGGACATGGGAAGATGTGGAATATCAATATGGACAGAAATCCAAAACTCAGCTTATTAACATTATGAAATTGACAAAATAAAAATGAACCTGAATGCAGTAGGACACATTGAAAAGATTATTTGGATTTCCTGGAATTTGACCAGATGAGTCTGTGTGCTGACTGCACCAGCAAACTCATGCTGCTAAGTTATGGAACATGATCTACAGCGAAGGGAGAGACCAAGGCTGTGGGTGCAGAAATACTGTGCAAAAGCTGATTTCATCAGAGGCACCTGATAACTCTATATGTTTGAAAATTAGAGAGTTTTTAGAAGAGCAATAATAATGATTAAGGCAATGGGAGAATTGATTTATGATGACAGATTAAAGGAGCTAAATATGAATAGCCTGGTTAAGTGACAACTAGAGGGGTACATAATAGGAGTCTCCAAGGAAAGGGTGTAATTATTTATCTGGATACAGCGGGGTATAACTAGGAGTAATGAGATGAAATTAAGAATGGGAAAATTTAAGCTGAATTTCAAGAAAAAAGTCCCTGATGGTGTAAATTATTAGCTCATGGAATAAATTCCCTATGGAAATGCTATAGCTGGGGAAACTTCATAATAGAACTGGACAAAATACCAATAAATAATATAAGTAATAATCCAGTACTTGAAAGAGGTGGTTACATGCTATGCTTTCCTTGTTGACTATATCTTCTCATATTTTTCTTTAATAATCTATTTAGAGTGATTGTTACCCAAAGAAGTATTTAGACAATTGTCTAAATCTGAAAGGGAATATGTCCTTTAGGTGAGTGAGGCTAAAATTGCTTTAGTTTTCATATACTCTGCAGTAGTAAGCAGAAATAATTTTTTACTACTTTGTTTTAGCAGAGCTGGTCTTGAAGCAAGCTGGACAAACATATTACTGTTTCTAAAAAATAAAACAATCCTCATCTACCATCCTACACAGTCTATTCTGATTCTCTGTGCCACGAAGCTCATATTTTCAGACATGTTTAATATAAACAATTTATTGCCATAATAGAAATCAAAAACTTTATTTCAGCTTTTCTAAATGTAGCTCTATGGTCAATTACTTCACATCAATACCATGATCAAATAGGCATAATACTAACAAGCAGTTTGCTTAATAATAGTCACCACACTAATTAACCCATCCAGAATGTTCTTAATCAGATGCTATTTGTAATGTACAGTTTAAGAGAAAGCTGGCAATAAATGGTTCTATGCTAAAAAAGAAAATAATACCTTACTGATGGGGTGATACTGGCTTTTTTATAGAAGTGGACAGAATGTTTGCACTATCCTGGCGGGAACTTAATGAAGTAACTATGCAAATAGGCACATGTCTGAACACTTCCTTTCTTCTCCCCAGCTCCAACTCTGGTGGAGGTGCTAATGAGAAGAGGAGAGGTACTGAGGTAAGAAGGGAAGAGGAGAAAGGAAAGAAGAAAACCAGTGAGCTGCCTTCTAAAGCATATGCCAGGTTTGCATTTTATCATCCCCCTGATTTTTTACAAAGTCTTTATTGAATTTTTTTTTACAATATTATGTCTTGGCTTTTTTTGGCTGCGAGGCAGTGGGATCTTAGCTCCCCAACTAGGGATCAAACTTGTACCCTGTACCCTGGAAAGTGAAGCCATAACTACTGGACCTCCAGGAAAATTCCCCACCCACCTCCAATTTTTCTTAAAGAAACGTTCAGTTCAGTTCAGTTTAGTCGCTCAGTAGTATCCGACTCTTTGCGACCCCATGGACTGCAGCATGCCAGGCCTCCCTGTCCATCACCAACTCCCAGAGTCTACCCAAACCCATGTCCACTGAGTCGGTGATGTCATCCAACCATATCATCCTCTGTTGTCCCCTTCTCCTCCTGCCTTCAATCTTGCCCAACATCAGGGTCTTTTCAAATGAGTCAGCTCTTCGCATCAGGTGGCCAAAGTATTAGAGATTCAGCTTCAACATCAGTCCTTCCACTGAACACCCAGGACTGATCTCGTTTAGAATGGACTGGTTGGATCTCCTTGCAGTCCAGGGGACTCTCAAGAGTCTTCTCCAACACCACAGTTCAAAAGCATCAATTCTTCGGCTCTCAGCTTTCTTTATAGTCCAACTCTCACATCCATACGTGACTACTGGAAAAACCATAGCTTTGACTAGACGGACCTTTGTTGACAAAGTAATGTCTCTGCTTTTTAATATGTTGTCTAGGTTCAGTTCAGTTTAGTCTCTCAGTCGTGTCCAACTCTTTGCAACCCCATGAATCGCAGCTCGCCAGGCTTCCCTGTCCATCACCAACTCCCAGAGTTCACTCAGACTCACGTCCATCGAGTCAGTGATGCCATCCAGCCATCTCATCCTCTGTCGTCCCCTTTTCCTTCTGCCCCCAATCCCTCCCAGCATCAGAGTCTTTTCCAATGAGTCTACCTCTTCTCATGAGGTGGCCAAAGCACTGAAGTTTCAGCTTTAGCATCATTCCTTCCAAAGAAATCCCAGGGCTGATCTCCTTCAGAATGGACTGGTTGGATCTGCCCACCTAACTCACAGAATGTCCTTCCTCTTTCCAAATCTCTCAGAAAACCTACTCAACTTTTTTTTTTGTGACATTGTTTTTTATTTTTATTTTTTTTTAATTTATTTATTTGTTTTTAATTTTTACTTTACAATTCTGTATTGGTTTTGGCATAGATTGACATGAAACTTTTTTTTTTTTTTAACTTTTAGAAAGATTCTGATTACTGCAGTCGTTTCCAATCTGTTATTAGCCATAGGACCCCACCCCCAACTTTTTTCCAACCAATAGCCAATCTTTGAAACAGAAGTAGAACCTCCTTTCTGCTGCCTATCTTTCCCCACTTCTGCCCCCAGTTTAGGTCTAGAGGCACTGTCAAAAAACCCAGTATTGTGTTGAGGGATGTTTAAAGACATGGTTTGAATAAGTACTTTCCAGGCCTAAATTTGATTGTTTCCTTGTACCACCCAAAACCAAACATACAAACCTAGCACTGGACCTGTAGGAATGGCCAAATGCCTTATTCAGGTTAGTCTTAAACATAAGATTTGAGAGGACCTTAAGTTGATGCTAGATTGAGGGTAAGCAAAGGAAATGCTCTAGGCTCCTTAGCTAATTTCTGCTGAAGTTGAGAAGCTAGTGTATGTTTAGCTGACTAACAGATAATTGGGGAGAAGGCGATCAAATGAAGCAAGTCAAGTCAAGTGAGGACATTAAGACTGACTCTGTGTTGCTGAAGAGCATGCCATGGCAGAAAAGTATGTCATGTGGACTGTATTGCTTACAAATGTCTTTTTGAGAGATTTCAATAAAAAGTATTCACTACATAAGTTCAACTTATAGAATCTCATAAATTAACACCCACAGATAAGAGTCCACAAGATGGATGATTAAGTTATGCTTCTCAAAGCAAATCTGGAAGATAGCATGTGAAAAAAATGATGCAAATGAGTGAATGATTAAAGAAACAGAGAGACAGCATAACTGCTCAATGATTATTCCAAATATGAAGTCATGAAGAAAGGGGAGAGCCTCAGCAACTGGAATAAGCAAACTGGCAGGCCTGTGGGCCAGACAAGGGGAAAGGATAATGAAGAAGCCCAGCATGTGTCCATGTAGCTCAGGTTGGGTGAGAGAAAGCGCTGTGGCCACCTCTCTAGGCTAAAGTCTCATAAGGCATGATGTGTTCATCACGAGTTTCATGGGAACATGTGTATTACCCTAGAGAAGGGTTTGTGAGAGATCAAGTTTAGGATATGCTGGGTTAAATAAAGTTAGACATTTCTTTACTAGAGAACTTCCCAAAGCACATACTAGTATGTACATAAATATGTTGATTCATTCATTCATTCTTTTCATTCAATAAATATTTATTTAATATCTATTATGTTATGGAAATAATACATTTACTGTTTCCCAAACTTAGCACTCAATGAAACAAGGACAAAGCCCCCACTGCATACACAGAAAGAAGCACCTTAAGAATTAACATTCAATAAAAGATACCCTGGGAAATAGTTCTTGAGACCCTAGGTGGTACATAGCTTGAGTCAAAAAGCATGGGAAACCAGATGGGTGAAGGCATATTTTATATAGTAGGGATGGCAGAAGGAAGGGGGAAATTCATTTTGGCTCCAAATGGTGAAACTGAGCCCAAAAGCCATACACCAAGGCCACCCATCAATAGAGAAAAGGAAGTCTGAAGATACCAGGAAAACTTGTGAAAAAAGTAACAGAAAAAGACATGGTTCAAAGATAATATGGATGACAGCAGAAAAAAATAGATTGCCTGACTTTATCACAGCAATTTCTGTGGATTCCTGGATAGGAACCATATTGAAAACTGAAGAGAAAGGAAAAAGAATCAAAAATAATTTTTCCAAAACCAACTGGGAAGACAAATCCAGGCACTTCAGTGATTGGGTGATTTATAACAAAAATTCATGGGTGATTTATAACAGAAACTATTCACTGTTTCCAAACAATGTGTTGGAAATTAATTACAAAATTAACATTTTTAGAATTTAGCCACATAAGCAAATATCAAAGATAATTAAAAAATCATGTTGCCCACATGTATCCAATATATCACTTATATGGTAAGCAGATTTATATAAACCTATAAAATATAAAAGTAAAGATCTTAATCTAGCATTCTCATGTGTACACGCATACCCCCTATACTTCTTGCCACACTATCTTCACTAAATAAAAGAATCACAAACAAGGAAGTCTATCATAATTAAAACTAGATGTTTGAAGACCACAACATTAAACAAAAAGATTTGTGTTTGGTGGTTGGTTGTAGGATGGCTGCTCTTCTTTACTGGAGATGGCTAAGGGCTAATATTCATAAAATAGATGGCACATGTCAATGAAGGCGGTTTCAACAAGAAACTCCTGGCAGAACATAATTTGAACAAATTTGAATCACACATGAGTCAGTCACAATCCACATGCACAGAGCATAAATGCTTTGGGGGAACAGCCATCCAACACCACCATGGCTGGTTAGGCCACGTCATTTATTTTTTTGATTTTGAATTTATTTTTAATATTTACTTGGATGTGCCTGGTCTTAGTGGCAGCACTCGGGATCTCTGATCTTCATTGAGGCATGTGGGGTTTTTAACTGCGGCATATGGGATCTAGTTCCCTGACCAGGGACGGAACCTGTGCCTCCTGCATTGGAAGCGTGGAGTCTTAGCCACTGAACCATCAGGGAAGTCCCTGGGCCGTGTCATTCAGATGCTCAAGTTCTGTGCCTGAAACAAATTTCAACTTCCATGGTGCAAATTTTCAATGCCAACATGCAACACTGACAGCAGTCTAAGAGGATACTGAGCAGGAGTGTCTTGCTTGGACTACGAAGAATCTGTTTTCTGACAAGATAGGAAAACATGATCCATAGAAACCAACCTCAGTTAAAATTAACAAGCAAACTCTACTTGTTAGTCTGAGAAATGCATGCTGAAACTGAAAGCATATTTATGGTTATCAGACTGGCCTCATTATCCGTGTATGGTCCCGGATATGACACATTTAGTCAAGACAGCATCTTCTCTTGAAGGCTGCCAAAAAGAGAAGTTTCAGCTTCCTCTCTGTTGTTTGAGGTCCATCATTTTCTGATGTCTGTCCTTTAGATAGTTGGCATATACGAATGTCATAAAGAAAAGACAGTTCTTTTCCCATGAGTCTTTCTTTTATACTTTTTTTTTAACCAGCATTTCTAAGAATCATTTCTAAAATCTAATGCATTCCCTTTACCTTATTTATACCATTAATTTACATGGCTTCTTCTGGCAACATAGTTTATGTAATTAGTATTAATTAACTTAAATAATTATGCCTCAATTCCTCATTCTCTTATTTAAAAATTCTTATCAGAGTATAGTTTATTTACAGTGTTGTGTTCATTTCAAGTATACAAGAAGTGAATCAGTTGTACATACACATATATTCACTCATTTTTAGATTCTTTTCCCATATAGGTCACCACAGAATATTAAGTAGAGTTCCTTGTGCTATACAGTAGGTCCTTGTTAGTTATCTGTTTTATATATAGTAGTATGTATATGTCAGTTCAGTTCAGTCGCTCAGTCGTGTCCGACTCTTTGCAACCCCATGGACTGCAGCACGCCAGGCCTCCCTGTCTGTCACCAATTCCTGGAGTTTATTCAACTCATATCCATTGAGTCAGTGATGCCATCCAACCATCTCATCTTCTGTCATCCCCTTCTCTTCCCACCTTCAATCTTTTCCAGCATCAGGGTCTTTTCAAATGAGTCAGTTCTTCGTATCAGGTGGCCAAAGTATTGGAGTTTCAGCTTCAACATCAGTCCTTCCAATGAATATTCAGGACTGACCTCCTTTAGGAAATATGCATGTGTATATGTCAATCTCTTAATTCCAAAGCATTTTAGATTGTATACATTGATAATTGCCTACTGGTATGAGCAATTCTTTTTTATGCAATTTTATAAAATCTCTTTATGATATACTCCTCCCATAGAGAACTTAAGGTCCTTATCAATGTATGAGATTAGGAAAAGCTATGCTGCATGTTGCCACAATCCATGTTTATCAAATCCAGAGCCATCCTTGTGAACATGTGCATACTTACTTTTCATGACTCATGTTCCTCTCCAAAAATTACAAAGAACAACAAAACCCTGTAATTTACACAAGGTTTACTGTAGTAATTCAACACAGTTAACAAAGTTGTAGGCTAAACTGCAAACAGTGCACCTTTATTTTCCTCTCTCTTCTTTAAACATGCTCCACCCGCTGGTGGTTAACTCCCTAAGATCTTAATACTACTTTCCCACTACCCAGGTCCTTCCCTCCTCCTATTACCATGCATCCCTTTGCAGCCTATCCTGGAACTAAGTCCCACTTTGGATCTACCCTGAATCATACTGTGCTCTCCACTCTTGGTTTTCTGGAAACTAACCTTAAATTCCCACAATGTATCAATCACCTTCCCTGCTCAATACATTACACCTTACACCTTTGCAATACCTTAACTGAAGGGAACTAATTACAAATGGGATGATTTCAGGTACACAGTAAGCCTATGAGAAAGATTCTTTTGGGAGGACAGGTGGAGAAATCTCCGTGAAGCACCTTAAAGTAAGTCCATTCAAGCAATGGGTATGTTGAAGAGGGGAGAACTCAGGTGGTATTGGTACAAAGGACTGCATTGGCATTTCCTGTATCTGTGAATTTATACAAATCACTTAATTTCTCTGAAGCTCAGTTTTCTAATCTATGAAATGGGATAATATCTGGTTTTGCAAATTTCTTAAGAAATTTAAAAGAGAGTTGGTATTGATGTGTAGATGAGCTAAGTAATAAGTAAGTCAAAGTTCTGCTTTCTTTGCACTTTATGTAACATCCATACTTAGGGAGTTATTCCTAAGGCCATCTTTGGTAACAGTTGGTTTTCCCAGTTAGGAAATGAGTTACTGTGTTGAATCAGCTAGCAAATATTCATTTGACAAATATCTGAGCTCCCTGTATGAGCAAGAGGTTGTGCCTATATTTACAAAGCTTTTATAGCATACATAGTGATATTTGACACTTATTTTAGTCTCTCAGGCAGAGATTGAAAACTATCCATATTATCTTTAAACTAAATTGTATTTACTGATTCCGCTACTAAAATAAGTTTTCCATTTAAACATAACAATTCGCTCATCATTTGTTTCATTAATAACTCAGAAGTGAAGTTTTAAAAGCATCTATTCATTCACCCCACTTAATTTAATGATAGTATAAAAAAAACAAGTTCCAAAATGTGAATATGAAGTAATTTTTTTCAAGTAAGAGAAAGAGGCTGTTCTACATAGACCCAGCAAGTTGCTTTGTATGGATTAACCAGTACATGTTCACATTACTCTGAGAATCCATATCTTCTATAGCATCAATAAAGCATTGAAGGAAAACTCTAAAAATGATCTCTAGTTATGTTTCCTATTCCACAGATTTTTTTTGGAAGCCATTATTTGGAAGTTGAAAGCAAGACAGTAAAATGTGCTTGTATTGAAGAAAGGATCACTTCCTTCTTTCCAGGCAAAATAAGAATTCCTTTAAGCAGTTTCCAACTGGAGAGTTTCCATTAGAACACGGTATCATTTCATGGGTGCTATGGACTGAAATGTGTTCCCTTAAAATTCATATGTTGAAGACCTAACTGTGAATGTGACTAAGTTTGGAGATAAGAGTCTTTAGGAGGTATGTGTGTGCATGCTAAGTTCCTTCAGTCATGTCCAACTCTTTGTAACCCCATGAACTGTAGCCCGCCAGGCTCCTCTGTCCATGGGATTCTCCAGGCAAGAATACTGGAGTGGGTTGCCATGCCCTCCTCCAGGGGATCTTCCCAAGCCAGGGGATTGAACCTGTGCCTCTTGAGGCTTCTGCATTACAGGTGCATTCTTTACTGCTGAGCCATCGCAGACGCCCTCTTTAGGAGGTAAGAAATAGATGGGGGAACAGTGGACACAGTGGCAGACTATGTTTTTGGGCTCCAAAATCAATGCAGATGGTGACTGCAGCCATGAAATTAAAAGATGCTTACTCCTTGGAAGGAAAGTTATGGCCAACCTAGATAGCATATTCAAAAGCAGAGATATTTGCCAACAAAGGTCCGTCTAGTCAAGGCTATGGTTCTTCCAGTGGTCGTGTATGGATGTGAGAGTTGGACTATGAAGAAAGCTGAGCACTGAAGAAAGAATTGATACTTTTGAACTGTGTTGGAAAAGACTCTTGAGAGTCCCTTGGACTGCAAGGAGATCCAACCAGTCCATTCTGAAGGAGATCAGTCCTGGGTGTTCTTTGGAAGGACTGATGCTAAAGCTGAAACTCCAATACTCTGGCCACCTCATGTGAAGAGTTGACTCATTGGAAAAGACTGATGCTGGGAGGGATTGCAGGCAGGAGAAAGGGACGACAGAGGATGAGATGGCTGGATGGCATCACCAACTCAATGAACATGAGTCTGAGTGAACTCTGGGAGTTGGTGATGGACAGGGAGGCCTGGCATGCTGCAGTTCATGGTGTTGCAAAGAGTCGGACACGACCGAGCGACTGAACTGAACTGAGAGTTAAATAAGGGCATAAGGACTGTGCCATAATCCAATAGGACAATGTGGCCTTAAAAGAAGAGGAGGAGATCTCTTTCTCTCCCCGGCCACATGTGAGGATGCAGCCAGAACACAGCCATCTGCAAAACTGTAAGACAGCTCTCCTCAGAACTAGCTATTCTAGCACCCTCAGCTCAGACTTCCAGCCTCCATAACTGTAAAATAAGATCTGCTGTTTAAACCACCAAGTCTATGGTATTTTGTTATGGCAACCCGAGATGATGAATACAACGAGACATTATTGTGGAAAAGAGGAGAGAGTCAATGCTGAGATGAGTGAAATTTCCTGAACAGAGTATCAGGAAAATGATGGATTAGGAGGTGCCATATCCATGTTGACAGATAGTGACAACAGAAGAATACTGTACGGGAAGAGAGAGCTGACCATCACAACTGACAAGAGAATCTAGGGGATGAAAAGAAGAAAATGTGTGAACTTTCTTGTGAAACAAAAATGTTCCTTTTATTTATTTATTTATTTTTACTAAAAATGAATTTTAAAAGTATAGAAAATTGAGTTTAGGAGAGAATTATTCTTAAGTTTGTGCAGTTGTGAAGATATTTACTTAATCTCTTTAACCTTGGGTTTTCTCATATATTCAGTGAAAATGAGACCAGTCCCTTAAACTTCTCAGGGAAGTAGCAGGATCAAATTTCTAATCTAATTTATTGATTATCTTATGATTATTAGGAGGCAAAAAGGTACACTGGATCAGGCAGGTCTCTAGGTATGTCACACAGTTTTCAATTCAGGACTCTGCCACTTACTAGCTGCCTTGGGGAAAGAGCTTTCTCTCAATCAGCTACCCCAGCTGTAAAATGGGGTTAATAACAATGCTGCTGTGCCGAGTTCTGTTTTCCATGTTGTGTGCCACCTAGTAAGAGGTCAGTAAATACCATCATTTTTTATTTTTGATAATAATGAAGATCATCATCACTCTGTTGTTATGGTTACTAAAGAGACAACGTTCTAAAGTCCAGTTTCTGACTCAACTGGCCCTTTCACAGTTAAACTACTTATAAAATCTGAGATCCATGCCTTTTGCAAGATGCATTTTTCTTGTTAACTCTCACAGGTTTACACCTAGCCATCCATTTAAGGCAGGCATTTTAATATGTTACCTTATTTTCATTTGTATAATAATCAAAGATTTGTTCTCTGCCTAGAGGCACATTAATTACAAAAAGGCTCAATGTTATAAATCAAATATATTCCTCCCTTCATACTATTTGTTTCCTTTTTTCTACCTTAAGCTTTTCCTTGTCCTTCCTTTTATTTCTTCATTTTTCTAACTGAGAGTTTTCATCTTTCCCCTTCTTAAAGCTGCATAAACCAGAAAACTAAAACCAGGAAATTTAAAACATCAGTTTCCAGGTCTCTGAAGCATGAACAGATGGGCATCAAAAATCCAGTCCTTTTTTTTTTTTTCCTTTTTCATTTGCCTACCCACAACCTGAATAAATCAAAATTACCAGCAAATCCAACTTCCAGCACACCCCATTCCCCACCACTTTGTTTTGCTACCACATTAAATGCTACAGCACTAAGTACTGATTCACTTCAAGTTCTGGTTGTACCGTTGTCTAAAATTTTTAAGCCACAAAAACTGTCTTTATTCTGAACTAATATTTGAAGATATAATTTTGTTAATTTTACATCTGAAATAAAGTCTTTAAATGTACAAAGCGAGTGTATAAGCGCTTCCACTTTCTTCAGGTTCTCTATGGTTTCCAGTACTTCTAAGTTTGGAAAAGAGGTTGTAAAAATATAACAGATAGGTAAACTGCTTAGCTATTACTAGAATATAACCAAGGTTTGAAGGTAAAGAAAGACTTAAACACTCAGTGAAAATACTGAGTGAGACAGGTCAGAACAAAAAACCTCATTCAACATTTAAACAAATCAGAATGCCTACTATGTGGAAAATATGATGCTGTGAAAGTGCTGCACTCAATATGCCAGCAAGTTTGGAAAACTCAGCAGTGGCCACAGGACTGGAAAAGGTCAGTTTTCATTCCAATCCCAAAGAAAGGCAATGCCAAAGAATGCTCAAACTATTGCACAATTGCACTCATCTCACACACTAGCAAAGTCATGCTCAAAATTCTCCAAGCCAGGCTTTAACAATACATGAACTGAGAACTTCCAGATGTTCAACTTAGATTTAGAAAAGGCAGAGGAACCAGAGATCAAATTGCCAACATCCACTGGATCACTGAATAAGCAAGAGTTCCAGAAAAACATCTACTTCTGCTTTATTGACCATGCCAAAGCCTTTGACTGTGTAGATCACCACAAACTGTGGAAAGTTCTGAAAGAGATGGGAATACCAGACCACCTGACCTGCCTGTTGAGACATCTGTATGGAGGTCAGGAAGCAACAGTTAGGACTGGACATGGAACAACAGACTCGTTCCAAACTGGGAAAGGAGTACATAAAGGATGTACATTGTCACTCTGCTTATTTAATTTATATGCAGAGTACATCATGAGAAATGCTGGGCTGGATGAAGCACAAGCTGGAATCAAAATTGCTTGGAGAAATATCAATAACCTCAAATATGCAGATAACACCACACTTATGGTAGAAAGCAAAGAACTAGAGAGCCTCTTGATTGAAGTGAAAGAGGAGAGTGAAAAAGTTGGCTTAAAACTCAACATTCAGAAAGCTAAGATCATGGCATTCGGTCCCATCACTTCATGGTAAAGAATGGGAAACAGTGGAAACAGTGGCAGACTTTTTGTTGAGGCTCTAAAATCACTGCAGATGGTGACTGCAGCCATGAAATTAAAAGAAACTTGCTTCTTGGAAGGAAAGTTATGACCAACCTAGACAGCATATTAAAAAGCAGAGACATTACTTTGCCAACAAAGGTCCATCTAGTCAAAGCAACGGTTTTTCCAGTAGTCATGTATTGATGTGAGAATTGGACTATAAAGAAAGCTGAGTATCAAAGAATTGATGCTTTTGAACTGTGGTATTGGAGAAGACTCTTGAGAGTCCCTTGGACTGCAAGGAGATCCAACCAGTCCATCCTAAAGGAAATCAGTTCTGAATATTCATTGGAAGGACTGATGCTGAAGCGGAAACTCCAATTCTTTGGCCAAGTGATGTGAAGAACTGACTCATTGGAAAAGACCCTGATGCTGGGAAAGATTGAGGGCAGGAGGAGAAGGGGACGACAGAGGATGAGATGGTTAAATGGCATCACCAACTCAGTGGACATGAGTTTGAGTAAACTCTGGTAGTTGGTGATGGACAGGGAGGCCTGGCGTGCTGCAGTCCATGGGGTCACAAAGAGTCAGACATGACTGAGCGACTGAACTGAACTATGTGCAAGGCAAATAGCCAAGATGTCCTCATGGAACACCCAGTGGGGTCGGTGCTCCAGTTAGGGTAGAATTAGATATTATGATGATGATAACCCAGGTCTGCGGAGAGGGTAACACCATGTAAGGCTCTCTAGAGAAAGTGATCTTTCAGCTGAGACCTCCATGATGATTATAGTGTAGTCAAGTGTGAATGTTAAGTGGTGAGTTGTGTTATGAACAACAGCACATGCAAAAAGTCTGGGAATAAAACATAGTACAGGGGTAAAAATGGAGAAAGAAATGGCAACCCACTCCAGTTTTCTTGCCTGGAGAATCCCATGGACGGAGGAGCCTGGTGGGCTACAGTCCATGGGGTTGCAAAGAATTGGATGACCGAAAGCAACTTAGCACAGGGGTTAAAAAAAAAAAATTATATATATATCAGTTCAGTTCAGTTCAGTCGCTCAGTTGTGTCTGACTCTTTGTGACCCCATGAACTGCAGCATGAAAGGCCTCCCTGTCCATCACCATCTCCCGGAGTTCACTCAAACTCATGTCCATCGAGTCGGTGATGCCATCCAGCCATTTCATCCTCTGTCGTCCCCTTCTCCTCCTGCCCCCAATCCCTCCCGGCATCAGGATCTTTTCCAATGAGTTAACTCTTTGCATGACGTGGCCAAAGTACTGGAGTTTCAGCTTTAGCATCAGTCCTTCCAAAGAACATTCAGGACTGATCTCCTTTAGAATGGACTGGTTGGATCTCCTTGCAGCCCAAGGGACTCTCAAGTCTTCTCCAACACCACAGTTCAAAAGCATCAATTCTTTGGTGCTCAACCTTCTTCATACACAAACACTGGAAAAACCATAGCCTTGACTAGATGGACCTTTGTTGGCAAAGTAATGTCTCTGCTTTTCAATATGCTATCTAGGTTGGTCATAACTTTTCTTCCAAGGAGTAAGAGTCTTTTAATTTATATAATATGTGTGTGTGTATATATATATATATATACACACATATATATATACACACACATATATATACACACACACACATATATAGCCAGAGCATTGAGTGGGTATGGATAGAGGTAAAGGTAGGGGAGGAGGAGAACAGAAATGCAAAATGCGGCTAGAGAAATAACCAGGGGGAGGCCTTTCTGCCCTTAATAAGTAAGAGGTTTATAGCCATTTGACAAGTTTCTGATCAGATTGGGTCTGAATAAAAACGCTCAATGACGTGTGAAGACTGTGCTGGGGAAAACATGACAGAACGAACATCACTTTAAAATCCCCCTGATTTTGAATTTCTAATGAAATAATGGTATGAGAATTTTAAGACAGGCATGGACTCTCAGGGACAACAAGAATAACTGAGAAGGATGACAACAGAAGATTCTGAGAGATGGAAAGCAGGTGGATAAGTGGTGTTGAAGCAGTGCGGAGGCAGAACGCTTTAGTAAGTGAGGGTGATTTTGCTTGTGTACATGGTGTTAGCTAGGAAATAGAAGCTCATTTGCTCCAGAGAAACTCTATCCTTCCAATTCCTGGAAGGCTCAGGAATTGGACAAACCAGGTGACCCTGGAGGTGCGGTTGCAGAGCAGAACTGAAAACAGGAGCGGTACCAATTCTATATAAAATGCACTCAAGCCCTCTGGTCTCCCAAAGCCCATGCAGCTGAGCAGGCTCTCTTCTCCCCCACCTCCCTCCTTAGCTGCAGAAAAACTTCCTCACTGGATGATCTGAACCACAGACACCAGGCAAGGGTAAAGGCAAGGGTGAAGAAATTAAATGAAAGGATGTCTATTTATTAATGATGCTTCTCCAGCACTCTTCGCATATTTGGTGCCCAGATAGCTGGAGATTCTCCTTCCAGGAAGTTACAGTAATCTTTCTGGAAAGTAATTGGGCTGACCTAGCAACACTGACATGTGGACATGCCACAATAAAACATCTGAACTACTATGAGAAAGGTCACTGGTCAGTAAGTCCTGTCTCTAAAATTCTAATCATTTTTCAAGGTCTCACCTCAAATATGAACAGAGAGACATGGACCATCAGATATTTGGGGGAAATTTTTAACATAAAGTTAATATGATAAAGCAAACAAACCGAAAAGAGGAACTTAGCAGAAACTGAGACATGGAGAGAAGAAGAAAACTTAAAAAAAAAAAAAATCCTATAATATCAATAATGATAAAATAAGGATTTTTGCATCTATGGAGGGAGAAATAGGATACAATAAGAAAGTATATTTAAGAATAAGAAAGAGTGCTTGTAAATAAAAATATCATAACTGAAAAAAAAATCAACAGAAGAGTTAGAAGATAAAGTTGAGAAACTCTTACAGAAAGCAAAACAAAAATTAAAAAGTCAATAGGAAAAGAGATAACAAAATCAGGTCAATCTTAGGTTCAATAATGATGAATAGGCATTGCAGAACATGCGTACTGAGAAAATCATGGGGGAGAAAAATTTTAAAAAAAAATAGAAAATAACAAAAATCCAACCCATGTAGAATCATTATGGAATTTCAGAAGATCTGGAATAAAAAAAATTAAAAAAAACCCAATACCTTCTGGGAGAGTGAACAGGATAAGTCACATCCAAGTTATCAGAAACAGATGGGAATGAGACTTCTCAATAGGAAGTTCAAAAGTAGAAAACAATGGAACATTACCTCAAACTTGGAGGAAAAATGGTTTTCAATGAAAGGTCAAAACTCTGTTAAGCATTAATTAAATGTGATGCAGGACAAAGCCATTCTCAGACAAGCAAGGTCTTAAGAAATTTTAGCTCCCATATACAATAAAAGACAGAATCAGTATGGATCTAACAAAAACTGAAGATATTAAGAAGAGGTGCAAGAATACATGGAAGAACTGTACAAAAAAGATCTTCACGACCCGGATAATCATGATGGTGTAATCACTCATCTAGAGCCAGACATCCTGGAATGCAAAGTGAAGTGTGCCTTAGGAAGCATCACTACGAACAAAGCTAGTGGAGGTGATGGAATTCCAGCTGAGCTATTTCAAATCCTAAAAGATGATGCTGTGAAAGTGCTGCACTCAATATGCCAGCAAATTTGGAAAACTCAGCAGTGGCCACAGGACTGGAAAAGGTCAGTTTTCATTCTAATCCCAAAGAAAGACAATGCCAAAGAATGTTCAAACTATCACATAACTGTACTCATCTCACATGCTAGCAAAGTAATGCTCAAAATTCTTCAGGCCAGGCTTCAACAGTATGTGAATTGAGAACTTCCAGATGTTCAAGCTGGATTTAGAAAAGAAAAACCAGAGATCAAACTGCCAACATCTGATGGATCATAGTAAAAGCAAGAGAGTTCCAGAAAAACATCTACTTCTGCTTTACTGACTACACCAAAGCCTCTGATTGTGTGGATCTCAACATACTGTGGAAAATTCTGAAAGAGATGGGAGTACCAGATCACGTAACCTGCTTCCTGAAAAATCTATATGAGGGTCAAGAAACAACAGTTAGAACTGGACATGGAAAATGGACTGGTTCCAAATTGGGAAAGGAGTACGTCAAGGCTGTATATTGTCACCCTGCTTACTTAACTTATATGCAGAGTACATCATGTGAAATGCTGGCCTGGATGAAGCACAAGCTGGAATCAAGACAGCCAGGAGAAATATCAATAACCTCAGATATGCATGAGACACCACCCTTAAAGAAAGTGAAGAGGAACTAAAAAGCCTCTTGATGAAAGTGAAAGAGGAGATTAAAAAAGTTGGCTGAAAACTCAGCATCCAGTCCCATCACTCCACGGCAAATAGATGGGAAAACAATGGAAACAGTGACAGACTCTCTTTTCTTGGGCTCCAAAATCACAGCAGATGGTGACTGCAGCCATGAAATTAAGCTTGCTCTATGGAAGAAAAGCTATGACCAATCTAAACAGCATATTAAAAAGCAGAGACATTATTACTTTGCCAACAAAGGTCTGTACAGTCAAAGCTATGGTTTTTCTAGTAGTCACGTATGGATGTTAGAGTTGGACCATAAAGAAGGCTGAGTATCAAAGAACTGATACTTTTGAACTGTGGTGTTAGAGAAGACTCTTGAGAGTCCCTTGGACTGCAAGGAGATCCAACCAGTCCTTCCTAAAGGAGTTTAGTCTTGGGTGTTCATTGGAAGGACTGATGTTGAAGCTGAAACTCCGATACTTTGGCCACCTGATGTGAAGAACTGACTCATTGGAAAAGACCCTGATGCTGGGAAAGATTGAAGGCAGGAGGAGAAGGGGACGATAGAGGATGAGATAGTTGGATGGCTTCACTGACTTGATGGACATGAGTTTGAGCAAGCTCCAGGAGTTGGTGATGGACAGGGAAGCTTGGTGTGTTGCAGTCCACGAGGTCACAAAGCACTGGACACAGCTGAGTGACTGAACTGAGATACATTTCTTGAGGAGGTACTGGTGGATATACCCCCACTAGAATGAGAAAGCAAAAGAAGAGAAAAATGGGGGATCCAGAGAATAGTTGACTCAAGTGTCCAGGGACCAACAAGAATGAACAGGAGCAGGAGAATCTAGGCCTCCAAGATAGAGGTGTGCAAGGAAAACAATGGAAATGATAAGCTTCCTGATGTGTCTGACCATATTAAAAAAAATAGTGATGGTTTCAGAGCTGGGAATGGGTTTGTGATAATGACACAGAAATCAAGCAAAAAGAAAACTAAAGCAATACTTACCTCCAGGAAATAGTGAAGAGTTGTTCAGGAAAGGAAACCTCATTACAGAAAACAGTGATGCTCAAAAGGGAACAACTTTATATAGTGATAATGCTATAGATGCAGAGTATTTAATGAACCAAAAGTTGAGATATAGAAGGCTAGGGAGAGTGAAAATGTGTATGTGTGCTTCCATGTGTACGCTCATACTGTAAGAGAGCTAACTAAATCACCATTTCTACTGGTTGGAAAGTCAACAGACAATATCTCATATTTTAAAACATCAAAATATAGCAAGATAAGAAACAAAAGTTCTGTTAAGTGGTAGCCTCAGTGCGGGAGGGAGGTTGAGGTGGGATGAACTGGGGAAAGGAATTTTGCTTTATCTTACAGATCTTTTTTGCACCCTCTAACCTTTTAAAATCAAATATATATGTATTAGTTTGAGAATTCATGACTTAATTGATAATCTCTAGAAATTTCTTATCAAAATCTCATTGATTTTTGCTTCTAATATTTTCTATAATTTTCCTTCTGAAACTTCTACTAGATATATACAGAATTCTTACTGTTTTATTTCTTAAGATCTAGCTTCTAGATCACTAGTTCTCTCTTCACACATCTAATACTTAACACATCCACTGGTTAATTTTAATGAATATATAAAACTTCTGTTTAGTTCTTCCAAAAATATGCACCAGGCTTTTATAGTACCTTTTATTTCTCATGTTTTCAACATTTTATGCTATTAACTGTTTCAAAGAGCTACTTTATCTTCTTTATACAAAGTTCTAGAATCTAAACTTATTAAGGGTTCAATCTTACAGTAACTTGTTAAAGCTAATTTCTAACTTGCTACACCAGAATAGATATTCAATAGGAAACACCAGAAGAGAAGGTTTGAAGGAGAGATTGGAGTGATGATTAATTCACATTTTGATAATGATCACTATGCCTGGGAAGAGCTGAAAATTCACCAAAGTGAGGCAATGGAGAAAAGTTGTGCCCAAGTTTTATTTTTCCTTAAAAAAAAAAAAAAGAAAACTCACCATTAAAAAAAATTCTAATATATTTCCTTAGGCAATCAGCAGATATTTATAGAGCACCCACTCAAACTAAAAATTCTGCTGTTATAGGAAGAAAAATTAGAAGAAAAATCAGACATTTTAACATATGGCTGGATTTCCCTCTTCTAAGCTTTTTGAAGAATTGTTTAAAATTCACAGCAATCCATAGTCACCTTTCAGGACTTGCTGAACATTATTTTGAAGTTTAACATTATTTGCAGAAGAAGTTTTTACTCTTCACCTTGAAATATCCTTTTTTGAACAGTGGGCAAATATTTTCAGTAGAGACTATTTCATTCACAGTTTATGATAACATTATTGTGAGTCACAAACACACAGATGTACAAACATCTTAAATACTGAAGTGGATAAAAGTGGAGATGGTATACTTAAAAGACACAGTAAAAGCCCTAGAAAAACTAAGTATTCAGAGAAATTCTCATATAAAACAAAAAATTTCTTCTAATCTTAAAAATGTTATTCTGTATTTTAGCTGTATTGACAGTCTGTATCTTATTGGCCTGGACTATTTTAGAGTTCTGCATATGCTACCTGAACTGTCAATACATGCCCTAATTTATACCCATTTAACACTTCAATAATATATGCCAGGGCATAACTGAGTTCTAAGGAAGTCAAAATCCAGATTATTCAGGAACTGCGTGTATTTTGGAAGTACAGATAGCAAAAGGCCTCATGGCCCTACAGTAGACTGCCAAAGGCCATTTAAAACCAATCATGTGTCGATGTATTCCAACAGAGAATTACAGACAATAAACCAGTGAGTTAGTAAAGTCTTACTACACTATTACCTTTAAGCCAGAGATAACATTCCAATTTTATAAAACTCGAGTTAAAACAAGCATTATTCTTTGCTTTCCTGTAGTAAATAAATGAGAAAAATCAACTTTATTGCCTCACAGGTTTATGGGCACAGTAGTTGCTCAATATAGACTTTCTGAATGAATGAACGCCTTGGAAAAAGGAAGTAGAATGGGTTAGGCATAAGCTCTTCTATGCTTTTCGGGGACCTGATTGTTTCTATATACTGATGTGTGGTTTGGGATTTTGAGTATGTTTTATTTGGGTAGTTTGCATATATGAAGTAGAAAGAGGTAAGGTTGGTTGAAGGGTAATTATTTGTTGATGGAAGAATATAAAAAGTATAAACAGCTCAGCTATTGCTTAAGCAAACTCAGCTCTTCATTCCTGATCTACAATGCAAATAGTATACAAAATAAGGTTTCATTAAAGAGTGGCTGTCACATCAACAGGAAGGAGAATTAAAGACCTGCTATGCAGGATTATTAGATATATTGAATTTGTTGTCACCACGATCAACAAAATACTGCTTTTAAGGACTACACACTGTGACACAGAAATAGCTTTGCAATATAGAACACTAGTTTTTTTTTTTCATTTTATTGTAATGGAGCTATATATACCTCTAGAAGAAATGAATGTCAATTTATTGATGGCTTAGGCCACTATTTTTTTAAAAGTAATATACTAATTAAAAAACATCTGTGATAACTGACAATCCATTCTGAAAAAAAAGTTAGAAACTTCCTATCACATGATATCTATCTCCACAACACAAAGTAACTCTATGTTGTATGATGTGGAGTGGGACTTTTTCTATCATCTTGGTGTTTCAGCTGAGGTCCTAACACTGAGGATTAATATCTATAAATGCTAAAGAGGTGCTGCCATATTTTCCCAGGACTTGCTAAAGGTAGAAATACTGGCCCCATGACTCTTATAGATAATTCTCTAACAGTGAAAGTAAGAGAAGAAAATTCATAGGAGTAGGTGTGCTCCATGAGAACCTCCCATGGAGACTTGGAATGGTAACCAGAAGGAAAGGCTGGCATCTCTTTCCCCAAAATGTGTGACTGCCAAGCTGCCAGAATTCAAAAGCTTTCCTCCTCTTGCTCCTAGAAAAGAGCTCTTGGAGAATCTAATGCATGCCCCATAAAATGTGGGACACTGACCCTGATGAGAGCCTGGACTTCAAGATTTTAAAGGTAGGAGGCTGTATGAAGTTGTCCACAGGGAAAGGTGAGGAGAAAGGGCAGCAATTAAGGCAGCCTCCATTTTTACCATTTTGACGGGAAAAGGTACCTGATCTTTTTCTCCCTGTGGTTCAAGTGGAGGGGAGTCATGCGCCATATTGAAAGGACTATGCTTAGGAAGGCTCCTTCAGTGCAAGGGACATTCTCTTGGGAATCAGAGCTGAGAGAAGGAAGTGATTAGAGATCATCCAGGGAGGGTTTCCTGTACGACAGGCAATATCTGGGTGAGAGGTCTCCACAGGAGAGTCTGAAAAGGAAATCAGTCCTGAATATTCATTGGAAGGACTGATGCTGAAGCCAAAGCTCCAAATACTTTGCCATCTGATGCGAAGAGCTGACTCATTAGAAAAGACCCTGAAGCTGGGAAAGAGTGAAGGCAGAAGGGGATGACAGAGGAAGAGATGGTTGAATGGCATCACCAACTCAATGGACAAGAGCTTGAGCAAGCTCCAGGAGATAGTGAAGGACAGGGAAGCCTGGCATGCTGCAGTCCATGGGGTTGCAAAGAATCAGACATGACTGAGCAACTGAACAACATGTGCCACACAGAAGTGCTGGCATTTGGCTATTGCCTGACAGAAGGCATCTGATACTCAAAGAGACTTTCAAAATAATAATAATAAAGGAGATTCTTAAATAGCACCAGATATATAATAAGCCTTCATCTCTTTTCCTCCAGTCCCTCTTCCCAGTCTAGATCCTGCTGCAGGAATTTAAAGAGAAGGGTGAAAGTGAAGTCACTCAGCCGTGTCCAACTCTTTGCGACTTCATGGACTGTAGCCTGGACTGTAGCCTATCAGGCTCCTCCGTCCATGGGATTTTCCAGGCAAGAGTGCTGGAGTAGATTGCAATTTCCTTCTCCAGGGGATCTTCCTGACCCAGGAATCGAACCCGGGTCTCCCACATTGCAGGCAGACGCTTTAACCTCTGAACCACCAGGGAAGCCACCAAAGTAGGGTTCAGTTCAGTTCAGTCGCTCAGTCGTGTCCGACTCTTTGCGACCCCATGAATCGCAGCACACCAGGCCTCCCTGTCCATCACCAACCAGAGTAGGGTAGGAGGTATGAAAAGAAGTATATTTAACTGGCTTATTGGACTCAGTGGCTATAATGAAAGAGCTTTATATCCCCTTCTGCCACTGCCTTCAAACACACCTTCAATCTCCTTTTCCTTCCTATTGGTAACAAGTCTGGCAGATATCCTGGCTTTCTGGCTTGTGATTCTTTTTTTCTCATACCATTAGCACTTCTTTTTTTTTCTCCTTCCCATGTTATAAACTAAGAACAGGAAAGGCCTTTTGAAACATAGCACTTAAAGCTAGAAACCACAAAAGTATAGGTTTGTCTGTACAAAAACAAAATATTTTACTAAATCAATAGCTTCATAAATTCAACTGAAAAACAAGCGAAAGGAATATTTGAAACATATACGACTTAGTAAACTCTTAGAAATCAATGGGGTTAGCCATTCAGCAATCCCAGGTTCAATTAGTTCTGCTATTGTGTTACCCAGTAGTTATGTGATGGTGGGCAATTCACTTAACATCTCTGGGCTTCAGTTTCCTCCACTATGAAATGAGATTAATACCACTATCCATGGGTTCTGGGGAGGATTAAATAAAATAATTGATGTAAAGCTCTCAGCACAGTGTCGGACAAACAGTATGTATTCAAATAAATGTCAGCTTCGTATCCTCATCACCATCATCAGTCTCCAAGTGTAAGTGAAAAAGTAGTAAAAATTAGTTTATAAGCATTTTTTTGCCTGTATCGCTATAGTTTTCCACATTGAGCATGTGATGCTTTGGTAGGAAAAATACACAAACTATTTCAATTAAAATATAAGAATAAAGGCATTTGTGAGTCTCTGCCAACTTTACAAAGTTGAGAAAGCTGCATGTTTCTCACTTAGGCTACAGAAGATCATCCTGCTTAGTTCGTTACATGTAATGTCCCTACAAGTTACTGAATAGGCAAAATGGTTCTCTTCCAACATAGGCAAGAGCCATCTGGTCATTCATTGACAGAAGTAAATATCTGAGCACGAATTATGTTTCCACTGGTCAGTATATATACACACAAGACATGTGAAAGGCATAAAAGCTTTAAAAAACATTCACAAGACGAGAATGAAACATTTTGTATCACGGCTTTATGCCATGTTGTCACGTCAGGTTGTACTTGTTTATCATATCACTTCATTTAGTCTAATAAAAAATTACTCCCAGGACTCAGTTTCCTTTACTGGCATCGCCATTCATTCTGGGCACAATTTTATAAAAATGAGGCGAATGGAAAGATACTGATGTCATTGTAAGATGAAGCAAAACCACATGAGAGGCCCTGGCTCTGGTGCTCATTTAGGTCCCATAGAAGTAAGAGGGAAGAAGTTTGGGGATGTATGTGTCACAGTATTTGAAATGGCTGCCCTCCACAAACAAGCCCAATTTACAAGAGAAGAACATATAAGGTAGAAGGGGGGTTCAGTTTTTAAACTACATTACTAAGCACACATTTGCTTCTAAACTTTAAAGTAGTGCTGAATTGCATTTGGACAGAGTTATAGCATTGCTTTAAACACACACGCACACCCAGACGCACACACACTATGGAGGTAATTCAGTTACTCCTGCTGCACAGATGTGCACAAGAATGCTCTAAGTGATTAAGATAGGGCTTTAAAGTTAGTTAATTAGAAACATATCTCTTTCTGTGATCAACACTGATAGTAACTCTGAGTTCTGATTGGTGGAAATGTAAGTTTAAATTTAGATTTAAAACGTAAGATGCACGGATAACCCTTGGACCTGCTTTTGTGTTGAACTGTCTTAGAACGAGGGGCTTTAGTATCTAAATGCCTTCAATCAAGGCTAACAGTTTAAAAAAGATAATTCTGCTCATCTGATATTATTAAACTGAGATTCCCATAAATAGCATTTGTTTTTTCTTGGAAGGAAGGATAACAAAATTCATGAGTGTTATATTTTAAATCCTATCTTGACAGAAAGAAATTGTTACCATTGTAACAAAAACCACACCACTCTACTCTGATTATTGGGGTGATCCTTTTTTAAAAAGCCATAGGGTCATTGAGAGAGTAAAATACAATAATCAATAGGAAACTTCAGCATAGTGCTTGGCACAAGTAGTTGCTTAATAAAGTTTCAGTTTTGCAGAAATGAAGGTGATTATTACAGAAAGTGAACCTAGAGAGTTATACGTATGTGCCTCTTTATAACTTCAAGTTATATTTTCTATACTGGACTTAAATATCAACCTCTGAGTGTCCATGTCATGCTAGAAAAAGCATTTCTGCCATCGGAAATTTTAATGTTACAATTGTATGAAAAGTCCCAAAGGTCAAATGAAGCTGCTTCCCAATGGCCTCACACCCCTGACCAAAGTCACATCCACAGAGGACACAAGGTCACTCCCAATCTCCCAGGGCCATATTGAGAAGATCTTGCCTCCATAGATGAGCAGAGCAATCCAAGTTCCCTAGTTGACTAAAGAATGGACCAACATCTAACAAACATGTTATCGTCTATCACATATGTGTCACCCTTTTACTGGAAAACAATATGGATATTCTCATTGAAAGAGACATACTTGATCATTTCTACCTGCTAGCATTAAAGAGAAGGAAATGGCAACCCACTCCAGTATTCTTGCCTGGAGAATCCCATGGATGGAGGAGCCTGGTGGGCTACAGTCTACGTGGTCGCAAAGAGTCGGACACAACTGAGCGACTTCACTTCAGCATTAAAGAAGCTGCTGGTGTTGACGGCACAGGCACTTATGTGCGAAACTACAAACTTTTCCCATTGTTTTATACATATTGTGTTCACAACTCCAGAAAGGATGATCACAATGTCAGTTAAATTTTCCTCTCACTGCAGTGCCACACATGTACTAGAAACAGGGCTGGGAGGGGAGGTAGGGTATGTATGTTAAAATTCTTCAGCAGGAGGGGGAGTTTAGCAAGGCACTTTTAGAAGCAAATTGTCTGCCTCAAATTTCAGGGTCATCACCTAATAGGTAAGTCATTCATGGCCAATAAAATAACCTAACTGAGCTACTGGTTTTTCACTTATTAAATGGGAACAAGTTCCTATGGTTGTCTTAAGGATCAGCTGAAATGGTATATGCTGAACTGATGTATAGCAGAGACTGTTTATACCAACAAATCCATTTCACACTCAGACTACAGGTTCTAGAAAGAAAACACACCTGTGTAGCCTAATAAGCTAGTTGTTGATGTTCTGGGTGTCATTATTTGAGCAAGTCTGCCACAAAAGCTCTAGAACTGGTTGATGAATTCAGCTATTTCCTTACATTTACATCTGTTCAAAATAGCTGCCATTGAATTCCACACCTTGCACTAGGGCTATCAACGGCATTAGTGGTCTAAAAATTTCCCAGACACTTGAGTAGTGAGAAGGGCAAGCTAAGATGATAACAGCTCGCCATTCCCCATCACCTCATCTGATTTTTCCATTATTTCTGATTGATGTAACTGCATAAAGCACTCAGAAAACCATGAGATACAGGAAAAACATGTTTGAGGAATATGTTTCAAGTTGGGTGTTAAACGTAGACACGAGAAATTGGTCATTAGAAACATCGAAGCAAACCTCAGGGAGGGGAAGTAATGAACAGGAAAGAACCTCATATCTAGACACTAATATCAAAATTTTCATTAAGAATGCTTTCCATTCTTCCACTTCCTCTTAGTCAAAATGTTATGTAGACGTAGCTTATACTCAAGTACTGAATAGTTTTCCAATAGGTAAGCACATATTAACTTCCTACTGTGTTAATGTCCATGTTTAACTAGAGGCTATTTTTGCCATACTTCATAGAAAGCAAAGGAAAAACGTTGGAAACATTGCTTCTTTGGACACAATTTGTGACAATTCTTTTTATTGACATTTTTATTTAACGGTATAAGGTTACATAGGTAAACTACCAAAGCAACTACATATTATTGTGAGATAACATTGTGATTTTACTGAATACTCTCTGTAAAAATATAAAACGTTCATTAATTTTTCAAAACAACAGACAGGATTATGAGAATGAGTTGGGTGAAAAGGTGTCTACAGTAGACTTCAGAGTATACCCACAGAAACAGACATTCTTATACAACAATAAAATCTATTCGTGATGCCTCTTCTAGAGAACTTTTCTGTAACTAGTAAAACTTGATGGACTTGATGGAATAATTCCTTTTAAGTTTAAATCATGGGGAGAGAGTCTGGATAATCTGCAAGACATAAATAATGTGTCATACATCTCCTAATCACTATTTATTAACCTAGTGACCCTGAGTGGGCTTCAGGGAGTCCTTGAACCCCCTGTAATTATATGGATGATTGTGTGTGTGTGTGTGTGTGTGTGTACTTATTTGCATTTTTCTAAAAAAAGAACCCATAAATTTCACCTGACTTCTAAAGGGATTTATGACACCCCCATAAGGTTGAGAAGAATTTATTCATTCCATAAATATATTTTCTATGACTACTCTTAGTTAGGCACTATGGTAAGCTTGGGAGCACATGGAAAACATAGTGCTTGACCTCGGCATTTTAGAGTCTAGCAATTGATTTGAATATGCGAGGTGGGATGGAATCATTAATCTCAAAACTCTGCTAATTCTTCTTCTTCTCTCCTAATCCAACCCCACCCCATCTAGTCTTCTCCATATCTCACAATCTCCTTGAGACAAAGTCTTCTCTATATAATCCATAGTTTTTTTAAATTGAAGAATAGTTGCTTTATGATATTATGTTTCAGGTGTACAACACAGTGATTTAGTATTGTTTATAGATAATTATAATTAAAAATTATTATGATAACGGTTATAGTTTCCTGTGCTGTACAATATATATCCTCGTTGTTAATCTATTTTATACATAGTAGTCTGCATTTTTTAATCCCTTATCCCTCCCTTGACCCTCCCTGCTTTAGTGTAACAGTTATTTGTAGATATTTTTGATGACAGTCATTCTGACAGGTGTGAGTTGATATCTCATTGTTGTTTTGATTTGCATTTCTCTAATAATTAGCAGTGTTGAACATCTTTTCATGTGCCTGTTGGCCATCTGTTTATCTTCTCTGGAAAAATGTCTATTCAGATCTCTTGTCCATTTTGGAGTGGGTTGCTTGTTTTCTTGATTTTGAGTTGTACGGACTGTTTGTATACAGTGGATATTAATTCCTTGTTGTCCATATCATTCACAAATATTTTCTCCCATTCGGTGGGTTGTCTTTTCATTTTGTTGATGGTTTCCTTTGCTGTGTAAAAGGCTTTAAGTTTAATTAGGTCCCACTTCTATATATTTGCTTTTATTTCTTTTGCCTTAGGAGACAGATACAAAGTAATACTGTTAAATTTATTATCTCTTCTAGGAGTTTTGAGGTTTCAGGTCTTACATTTAGATCTTTAATCCATTTTGAGTTTATTTTTGCATATGGTGTTAGGGACTATTCTGATTTCATTCTTTTACATGTAGCTTTGCAGTTTTCCCAAACAACTTATTTAAGACTATCTTTTCTCCACTGTATATTCTTGCCTCTTCTGTGTAGATTAATGGACCACATAGGTGCATGGGTTTACTTCTGGCCTCTCTATAGATCTCTGTGTCTGCTTCTGTGCCAGTTAAAGCCATTTTGATTATTATAGCTTTGTAGTATAGTCTGAAGTCAGAAAGCATGATACCTCCAGCTTTGTTCTTTATAATCTCAAGATTGCTTTGACCACTTGGGGTATTTTGTGAGCCCATATGAATTTTAGGATTATTTGTTCTAGTTGTGTGAAAAATGTCATGAGTGTTTGATGGGGATTGCATTAAATTTGTAGATTTTTTTGAGGGGGTGGGGTAGTATGGCCATTTAGACAATAATAATTCTTCCAATCCAAAAGTATGGGGAATCTTTTCATTTCTTTATATCATATTCAATTTCTTTCATCAATATTTTATTGTTTTTGGAGTACAGGTCTTCTAAATTCTTGGTTAAATTTAAGGTATTTTATTTTTTCTGATGAAATTTTAAATTGATTTTTTTTTTTACTTTCTCTTTCTCATAGTTCATTATTAGTGTGTAGAAAAGTGACAGATATTTGTATATTAATCTTGTATCCAGCAGCTTTACTGAAATCATTTAATAGTTCTAATAGCTTTTTGATGGAATCTTTAGGGTTTTCTATATATAGTACTGTATTACCTGCCCTGGTGGCTCAGACAGTAAAGAATCTGCCTGTAATGTGACAGACCTGATTTTGAACCCTGGGTCAGGAAGATCCCTTGAGAAGGGAATGGTTATGCACTCCAGTATTCTTACTTGGAGAATTCCATGGACAGAGGAGGCTGGCAGGGAGTCCACGGGTTGCAAAGAGTCAGACACGACTGGGGTTTTCTATATATAGTATTGTATCACTTGCAAAGAGGGAAAGATTTACCTCTTCCCTTCCAATCTGGATGCTTTTTATTTATTTACATTTCTTGTCAGACTGCTGTGGCTAGGACTTTCAATATTACATTAAATTGAAGTCATAAGAGTAGGCATCTTTGTCCTAAATTTAGAGGAAAAGCTTTCAGTTTTTCATTGTTGAATATGATGTTAGCTCTAGGTTTGTTATAAACGGCCTTTATTATTGTGATATATGTTCTTTCTATACCAACTTTTATGAGAGGTGTTATTGTGAACGCATGTTGAATACTGTCAGATGCTTTTTCTGCCTCTTTTGAGATGATTTCTCTTTTGTTAATGTAGTTTATCCCATTGATTGCTCTGTGAATAGAGAATCATTCTTGCATCATTTATCCCTGACATAAATCCCACTTGATCATGTTATATGATTCTTTTTACACATTGTTGGATTTGGTTTGCTAATATTTTCTTGAGGATTTGTGTATCAATATTCATCAAAAATACTGGCCTGCAATATTCTTTTCTTGTAGTGTCTTTGTCTGATTTGGGTATTGGGGTAATTGTGTCCTCATATAATAAATTTGGTAGTGTTTCATCCTCTTCAGTTTTTTGGAATTGTTTAAGGAGTACAGGTATTAGCTTTTCCTTATATTATTATTATTATTTTTAACACCTACTTAACTTAGAACCTCACTCTTCCAAATCCCAATCTCATTCAAGTATAGCTTGCTTCTGTGCAGTTAACAAACACTATAAATAAATATTGCTGATATTTTCAGCAGAGCAAGCAATAAAGCAACTGTTTAAAAAGCAAGAGAGTTACAGAAAAACAACTATTTCTGCTTTATTGACTATGCCAAGGCCTTTGACTGTGTGGATCACAATAAATGTGGAAAATTCTGAAAGAGATGGGAATACCAGACCACCTGACCTGCCTTTGAGAAACCTACATGCAGGTCAGGAAGGAACAGTTAGAACTGGACATGGAACAACAGACTGGTTCCAAATAGGAAAAGGAGTATGTCAAGGCTGTATATTGTCACCCTGCTTATTTAACTTCTATGCAGAGTACATCATGAGAAACGCTGGACTGGAAGAAACACAAGCTGGAATCAAGGTTGCTGGGAGAAACATCAATAACCTCAGATATGCAGATGACACCACTCTTATGGCAGAAAGTGAAGAGGAACTAAAAAGCCTCTTGATAAAAGTGAAAGAGGAGAGCGAAAAAGTTGGCTTAAAGCTCAACATTCAGAAAACAAAGATCATGGCATCTGGTCCCATCACTTCATGGGAAATAGATGGGGAAACAGTGAAACCAGTGTCAGACTTTATTTTGGGGGGCTCCAAAATCACTGCAGATGGTGATTGCAGCCATGAAATTAAAAGACGCTTACTCCTTGGAAGAAAAGTGATGACCAACCTAGATAGCATATTCAAAAGCAGAGACATTACTTTGCCGACTAAGGTCCGTCTAGTCAAGGCTATGGTTTTTCCTGTGGTCATGTATGGATGCGAGAGTTGGACTGTGAAGAAAGCTGAGAGCCGAAGAATTGATGCTTTTGAACTGTGGTGTTGGAGAAGACTCTTGAGAGTCCCTTGGACTGCAAGGAGATCCAACCAGTCCATTCTGAAGGAGATCAGCCCTGGTGTTCTTCGGAAGGAATTATGCCAAAGCTGAAACTCCAGTACCTTGGCCACCTCATGCGAAGAGTTGACTCATTGGAAAAGACTCTGATGCTGGGAGGGATTGGGGGCAGGAAGAAAAGGGGACGACAGAGGATGAGATGGCTGGATGGCATCACTGACTCAATGGACGTGAGTTTGAGTGAACTCTGGGAGATGGTGATGGACAGGGAGGCCTGGTGTGCTGTGATTCATGGGGTCGCAAAGAGTCGGACACGACTGAGTGACTGAACTGAACTGAAACATTTATAATAAAATTTTATTTTAAACATTTATTATTTTATTTATAATAAAATTTTATTATAAATGTTTCTATATAAACAATTTTTAATGCATCTCTTAGGGATGAAAGTGAAAGTGAAGTAGCTCAGTCGTGTCCGACTCTTTGTGACCCCATGGACTTGTAGCCTACCAGGTTCCTTCCTCCATGGGATTCTCCAGGCATGAATACTGGAGTGGGTTGCCATTTCCTTCTACAGGTGATCTTCCCGACCCAGGGATTGAACCCAGGTCTCCTGCATTGCAGGCAGATGCTTTAACCTCTGAGCCAGCCCCCTTAAAATGCCTTGAAGAATTTAAGGACATGGAGATGTTTGTTTGCAGCAAATCCATTTTCTATCTATATAACTTCTGGCACTACTCATTCCAAGGCCATTCAGGTAGTCACGTTCCCCATCTCCTGTGATGATGAACGAGGCATTATATTTATTTATATTTAGCTTTTCCTTTATATTTAGCTTTTCCTTATATGTTTGGTAGAATTGTGAAGCCATCCAATCCTGGACTTTTTTCTTTTGGAAATTTATTAAATTAAAAGTTCAATTTCACTACTAGTGATTGGACTGTTCGAATTTTATGTTTCTTCTTGATTCAGTCTTGGCATTTCATGTTTCTAGAAATCTGTCCATTTCTTCCAAATTTGTCCAAATTGGTTGTCCAATTTGTTGGCATGCAACTGTTCAGAGTATTCTTTTTTATTTCTTATTTTCCTTATTTGGGTCCTCTCTCTTCTTGGTGAGTCTGGCTAAGTTTATCAATTTTGTTTCTTTCTTTTTTTTTTAAATCAACTCTGTTTTATTGATCTTTTCTATTGTATTTTTGGCCTCTATTTTAGTTATTTCCTCTCTGATCTTTATTATTTCCTTTCTTCTGTTGACTTTGGGCTTTATTCTTTTCTTTAGTTATATACAAATGTTCTTTTCTTTTTAGTTTTTCTGTATTTATTTTAGGTTTTTGATTTGTGGTTACTACAGAGTTCATATATATTAATCAACATATACATTTTAAACTGGTAGTCATTTAAGTTCAAATACATTATTAAAGGTTTATATTTTTTTACTCCCTTTTTCCATGTTATGCTTGATATCATATTTTACATATTAGTGTTTATCCGTTACCTGTTTATCGCAGTTATAGTTGCTTTTATAATGTTTTGTCTTTTAATCTTTGTACTGACTTAAGTGGTTGATCCTCAGTTCTGACTATATATTTGCCTTTTCTAATGGGATTTCCCTTTCCTATAGATTCTTCCTTCTTTTTCACTTAGACAAGACTTTTTAACATTTCTTTTAGGGTAGGTTTAGTATTAGGAACTCTTCATTTTTGCTTGTCTGAAAGGTTCTTGATCTCTTCTTCAATTTTAAATAATAATCTTTTTTAGGTAGAGTACAGTAGGTCACAGGTTTTTCCCTTTCAGTACTTTGAAAATATCATGCCACTCCTTTCTGACCTACAGTTTCTACAGAGAAATCAACTCATAGCTTTATGGGGATTCCGTTGTATGTTCATTCTGTTTTTCTTTTGCTGCTTTTAAAAGTCTCTTTAATTTTTACTATTTTAATTATGATAAGTCTTGGTGTGAATGTTTGGATTCATCTTGTTTGGAAGGTTCTGGGATTTCTGTATCTGGATATTTGTTTCCTTCTTAGGTTTAGGGAGTTTTCAACCATAATTTCCTCCAGTAAGTTTTCAATTCTCTTTTCTCTCTCTTCTTCTAAAATCCCTAAAAAGTATATGATGATATGTTTATTTTTTTCCCCATAGATTTCTTAAGTTGTTTTCATTAAAAAATTTTGGTTTTGCTATTCTGATTGGGTGATTTCCATTTTTCTATTTTCCAAATTACTCACATGTTCTTCTGTCTAACTTAGTCTGCTATTCAATACCTCTAGCGTGCTTTTTATTTCAGTTATATTGAATTCTTTATTTCTGATTGGATGTTTTTTATATTTTATAATTCCCTGTTGAAATTTTCACTGTTTATCTATTTAGTTAACATTTTTATTAACAATGTTTTGAAGTCTTAATATGTTATATTGTTTATATCTGTTTCATTAATTTTTCAGATTTTTTTTTCTTGTTCTTCAAATCGACAGCAGTTTCCCTGATTTTTCATTTTGCTTAACTTTCTCTGACTCTGAATTCAGGTGAAACAGTTACCTACTGTGGTCTTGAAGGGGTGTTGCTATATAATAGCATCCCTATGTAGATTGCATGTGTCCAATGCCTTTGACGGGAGAGCTGGATTTGATGTGGATGCAAGTCACATCTTTCCTCAAGGTGTGCTGGCAGCTATCATCTTTGTGGGGGTGGAGGCTAGAGGTGCAGGGGCTAGAGCTGGAGCTGGGTGCGAGGTGGGACTTCCCCTCTGCTCGGTGGCCCTCGATGCCCTACTGGGGATGTGATCTGGTCCCTTATAGCTGGAGCTGAAGCCCTCAGGGTTGGGTTCTGGTTGGTTCTGTCCCCTTTAAGTGGAAGCTTTCTCCTCTCCCAGCAGCAGGAATCTTGCTGCAGAGGAGATGGAGTGTTGAAGGAAGGGAGGTTAATACAGACTCTCAGCTCCTGTCCACTACAGACAAAGGCCCAAGCTGTCTCTCATGCACTGTCTGTGCCTGCAATTGTTTCCCTTGCTTTGCTCAAATACTGCCTCTGGCGCAAGTCTCCTTTGTCCCTCACGGCTGATAACTGCTGTTAGCTTCCGCTACCTCTGCTTTGCTGTGGAGCCTCACAGTAGGGCAGGTGGGGCTTGTGTGAACTCTCTCAGCATACATGGGGCATGAGCTGTGGTGGAGTGACTTCTGGTGTGCTGCTTGAGCAAACACTCTTTCCTGGGACCAGGACCCATTCTGTGCCCCACAGATACGCTTTCTCTCCAGTCTTTGCAGCCCTAGGTCCCATCCATGCTGCCAGGTGGAGTGAGCAGGACTGGAGTGTTCCCTCGGCTGGGGAACTCGGCAACCACGATAGCTGTCCTCTCACTGCACTGACCACCCTGTGTCCTCTCCCCACTCTCTCCTGGTGAGCAAAGTCCAGGCTTCCTGCAGCCCCGTTATTCCCAGATAGCTTCCAACCAGACAAGGGGGTTTATCTCCCCTGTGTAAGACCCCAGAACTGGGGTGTCGAGTCTGCGGCTCTCGCTGCTCACTTCCCAGGGTGGGTCTCTGCCCTTTTCCTCTGAGTCCCCTTTCCAGGGTCATAAGTCTTAACCCAATCACTTTTCTTCCCTTTTCATCCAATTATATGTGGATAATTTCTTCCAGTTTCCATTTAGTTTTCAGCCATGATTTTTCTACACATAGATATATTTTTGACGTGTTCATGGGGAGGAGGTGAGATCCATATCCTCCTAGTCTGGCATCTTGATCAATCCTCCCATGTAATCTATATTGAAAATCATCACCACACCTTTGCTGACATTGCTCAATCAAACCAAGGTTCCCTTCTATTCTTATCCTAAAAGCTTCAGTTCAAGACCCACCTTCAAAGCGCCTTCTCTGAGACTCCTGAATATTAATGACTATGCATGTTCTTGCTTTCACATACCTTTATTTTTCATTCTCAACTAAAAAAGCAAGCTCCAGAAAACAGGAGTCACATCTCACAGATAATATTTTTGAATGTGCTCCTGCCTAGTTGGGTCTACCTTACCTGCCAGTTTGTTTCCTGCTGGAGAAGATGAACAGATTTTAGAATGTCTCTCTGACCTAGATCAAAACAGAAGTAGGAGGTCTTCTTAGAAGGCAATACGATTCAAAAAAGATGTTGACAAAGCAGAGTAAAAGAAATGACAAGGGAAGAGTCAGTGAAAGAATGTGTTTCCAGAGAGATGGGAAGAAAAGTGTGGTTGGAAGGACACCAAAGGTTCTGGCTCTCCGTGGAGGGTGATTCCAGAGGCACCACAGAGCCCTAGGAGGATCCTCAGACCTTGGGAGGTAAGCACAGTGCTTTTACTAATTGTAGTCAGAAGACAATCCTCACAGAACTTATTCATTCCTGGGAGCAAAGCTGTAGCCAAGCTAAGTAGGAGACTCATCTTTCTGCAGCATGAATATTAGTGGGAGAAGGAGCCTGCTCAGACTCATAAAACGCACCCACTCCTGTTCATTCCAGTAGGAATGAATGCTACTGCCAGACAAAGCTCATAAGGCTGTGGATCTTACTGTGGTTGCATAGCGGAAGTTTTAAAATACTGGAGAGTTTTAAAATACTAGGAATGTCTCAGACCCATCCCCAGAGACTTTGATTCAGCTGATCTGGGTGGGAGCCTGGGCTCTGGTATTTGTTCATATCAGGTGATTCTAATGTGCCACCAGAGTTGAGAACTGTTATAATTGCCACCTTGGAAAAAATTCAAGGACTTTGTGGGGGTGGGGGAGAGGGTGTGGTGGGAGGGTATGGATGTCTGGTGTTTTATCTCTTACAACAGAAGCTTATAAACCTAGAAGAGAAAATAGGACATAAGGCATAAACTGGTGACTACACGGACAGTGCTGAGAGTTGGTTTTATAAATGCCAACGAAGGGAAGAATACATCAGAAAAAGTGTTTTTCATGAAGCCAGGAAAGAATATCTCTAATTTGCCAGTATCATCAAAAAGACTCTAAGCTAAATTTTGGAAGGAAGAGAGGGAGAAAAACACTCAGACACAGTTGTAAAATCTGAAACCATGGGGGATAAAACAAAGCAGCAAGTGGTAAAAATGCCCAGAAAATTTCAGGGAAAAATTAAAGGGAAACCAACTAGAATAAAAATGTTGAGCCTAAGGGGTCTGTACACCCATGCACAAAGTTTGAATGAGAGAGTGATTTAACTTGGAATTTTTATGCAATAAGGTGTGCCCTTAAGGGCTATGTATGTACTCAGTTGCTTAGTCATGTCTGACTCTCTGTGACCCTATGGACTGTAGCCTGCCAGGCTGTCAATGGGACTGCAAGAATAGTGGAGTGGGTTGCCATTTCCTCCTCCAGGGAATCTTTCCGACCCAGGGATTGAACTCGCATCTCCTGCATTGGCAGGCAGATTCTTTATTGCTAAGCCATTGGAACTGATTAAAAATGCCAGGTCTGGAATATGAGAATTCTAGGTTCAAATCCCGGCCTTATCACTTGTTAGCAAAGTAGCCTTGGGCAAGTTTCTTCACTTTCCCAAGCCTCAGTTTCTTCATAGGTAAAATGGAGAGATTCATACTATACCACAGGAATTACTTTTAGCTTAATATATGAACTCACAGATGTTAATAATCTAGCAGTAAATGTGGCACATAGTAATCATTTAATAAATACTAGTGTTTTTAGTAAAAGTGCTATTGTTAAGCATAAACCCTGGCCAACAGGAAAACTTTGTCCAGAGGAGAAAGGATGTGTTCAAAGGAGAGGGCTATGTAGATCACAAAGATCATGTAGATTATAGACCCAAGAGTGGAAGTGTTTCAGAGAAAAGAGAGAAAATACGGAGGATTTTTTTTTTTTTTTAAATAAGTGCACTCCAAACTGCCACAGGTCAGGTAGAGGATATGGTTTGCTAACAGAGATTACAAAAGGGGCACAGAAGTAAATATATAGTTGTAGTGAGGGACTTCAACCATGAGGACACCATCTGGAAGTCTTACTTGGCAAACACACAACACTGGATACATTCTTGACTTACTTTGCTAAGAGTTTAAGCTCTGAGAAGGCAGATGAAGCAAGTAGGGAAACTACTTTTCTGGACTTAAATCAGACAAACTGAGATGGAGGGATGAGTAGGGGATATGGAAATGATCAGGAACTTGAAAGAAAGTGGCCACTAAGCATTGTGAAACACTTAACAACAGAGGAAAAAAATATGGAGACAATAGAATTTGGTAGAAGCTTAGGTTAGAGAAATATTCCTAAACCTGAGTGACCAGATAGGCATGATCCCATGGAAAAGACAATGTGGAAAGCCCAAAAGTATTCTGGATTATAAAATAATGGCTAATTCAAGAGAGACATAAAGGAGGGAAGAAAATATCTGAAAGCAAGACAGCAGGGTATGATGGCAGCCATGTGGGTATAGAACAAAGGAAGAGCAAATCTTCACATAGCCAGGATTCTCACACAGTCACAGAGCCCACTGGTTTTCTGTTGCTTGTTCTCTATCCAAGAGGACAGAATCAGGGTGAATAGGTATAGTGAGGATGTAAAATTTTGTATCTTCCTGAGGTAAAATGTATTAACAAGCAGAGCCGTCACCCCAAATGTACTAAGATACTGACCAACGATTTTTTAAACCTCTCAGTAAGTGAGAACCAAGTCCTAAATAGAGCTGTGCAAGTCTGGCTCCAGGCTTTTGATTACACGGCCCTAGCAAGGTTGGGTGTTTGAACCACATGCACACACACCACAGCACAGCCCTCTCCCACCTTGCCTCCTGCTAGAAACTCCAGGGAGCTTGCTTCTAGCGCTGCATCACGTAGCACTAAGCCTGCCACGGAAACAGTTAACTCTCTGATTTCCACTGGACTTCAGACAATTATTAGTGGCCTAGTGGTTTAGTTGCTAAGTCGTGTTCAACTCTTGCGGCCTCAAGGACGGCAGCCCATGAAGGTCCTCTGTCCATGGGATTTCCCAGACAAGATTATTGCAGTGAGTTGCCATTTCTTTCTCCAGGGGATCTTCCCAACCCAGGGATCAAACCTAGGTCTCCTGTATTGCAGGCAGTGACCAACTGAACCACCTGGGAAGCCTAAAAGGGCTTCACTTTTTTCAGTCAAGTTTGCCAGAGAATGAGAGGTATTGGTCTCTGGATCCCATCTTCAGTTCATTTTCTCAGAAAATTCTACTTGAAAATGGAAGAATATCTCATTGGTTTGACTGAAGTTATTGACACTTATTGTTCTCCACTCAAAGTGCTATCACAAAGTATGTTTCATTTTTAGTAGAATTCCATTTAAAATCAATGTAGTTCAGAGAATTCCTCTGTCTGCTTTAGCTGGTGTCTGAGCTATTGTTTTGTTCTGTTTTGTTTTTGTTTTAAGGAGAGGAGGAGTTGGGAATGACCAAGCTAGTGACAGCCTGAAACGAATACCCTTCTCTTGAGGTTTGATCTCTCAAGTACTTTCCCCAGCGTTCACTGACAAGGATTTTCATCCATTCTGATGTATAACACAGCCATATCCTCTAGTCATCTCTGAGAACAGATAACGTGGCAGCCCTCAACAGAAATGGTTGTTCTTAAGCTCAAACATAACAAAAATATTCTACACTTCTTAAAAGCATGCATGAAACAGCTTTCATTTCCTCATTCAACAGATTATATATCTTTAAAAAGCATTACACTTTTAATCAGTGATAGAATTTAAATTGATAGAAAGGCCATAGTTATTTTATAATAGGAAACAATTACCTCTTAGTATCTATATGTCAAATGCAGAGAACATAATGGTTGTCAACTCACAAGGGAACTTAATTTAACACTTGACAGATGTTTAAAACTTTTGAGGCACATATCTGTCAAGCTTCAAAGAGGCCAAAAATGATGGTGTGAGTAAAAGAAAAGTTTAAACATTTTCTTCATTTCAACAGTTCTGGTTTATAATCTAGTTAAAAATATTCCCTAAAAAAAAAAATCACAGCAATTTAGTCAGTGCGTATTTATGCTGAAAATTCAGGTCCTTTTCCATCCATCTGAGAATCTGATGTAGTTCTGTTAAACAAAGCTGCAAAGAAACTGACATGTGAAGGCAAAGGGGACACCCTAAATCACCTAGCCCTTCCTTATTTCCCTGCATCCTTTTATTAAATTAATACCAGGAAATCAGAGCATGTAATTTCCTGGTTGCTGGAAATCCCTCTAACAGGAATATTTAGAGTTGATGTCTCCTTTAACTGGACTCCTTTTGTATTATATACAATGCAGAGGAAAATGCTATCATAACACTTCAATAGTTAAGTGACTTTATGAGAAAAATAGTTCCAAATGTTTCCTAAAATCTTCCAAACCGCACCAAAGAACATTATCGTAATATTATGTTTCCCCATTGCCTCCATTATTCAAGCCTGCCTCTCTTGAAATGATACTTGGATGAGAAACTTAGGTTTATGTAATGTATAAATTGTTTCAAAAGGAAAAGATTTGGCTGCATAATTATTATATATGTAGACATGCCAGATAATTTAATGTTTTCAAGAGTCTTTCTTTACTAATTGACAAAACAGTATATTTAACGCTTTTGGTGACTAGAGCTTTGGGGAAGAGCTTATTTCTGTGTCTCTAACCTGAACTACCCAAATAGACATTGTGTAATTCTACTAAATTAGGTACTAAACACAAACAAAAACATAATAAATAACTACATATTACATTTAAAAGTTATGTATATTTTTGGTATAGTACATGTAACATGTACATTTGTATCTTTTATCAAAGTAACATAACAATACATTTCAGTGAGTCAGCATCAAAAAGACCTTAATGGCAGGTTCAGCCCTAATTGTAAGCGTGCCCAATTTCAGGAAGTTTTGCAATAGGTTTTTTGTGGGAGTGGGTAATTAATTATAGGTGTACTCATGTTCAGTCACTCAGTCGTGTCTTTCTCTTTGTGACCCCAAAGACTGTAACCCACCAGGCTCCTCTGTCCATGGGATTCTCTAGGCAAAAGTACTGGTGTGGGTTGCCATTTTCTCCTCCGGGGGTATTCCTGACCCGGGGACCGAGCCTACCTCTCCTGTGGCTCCTACGTTAGCAGGCGGGTTCTTTACCACTGAGCCACCTAAGAAGCCCAATTACAGACAGTATGTTCAATAAATAGCCTCAAGGTAGAAACAGCCCAGATGCCCGTCAATAGATAAACAAATGATATATATACACTGACTATGGAATATTATTCAGCCATAAAAAGGAATGAAGTACTGACACGTGATGACAGGTGGATGGTCTCTGAAAAGCATTATGCTAAGGGTTCTAGCCAGACCCAAAAAAAAAAAAAAATCACCTATTGTATGATTCCATTTATATGAATAGATAAACCCACAGAGACAGAACACAGACTGGCGATTGCTAGGGGCTGAGAAGGAGGAAGGATGTGGAGAAACTGTTTAAGGGATAAAGGCTTTTTATTTTCTTTCTTTAAAATTTTCATTGGAGGCTAATTATTTTACAATATTGTGGTGGGTTTTGCCATACATTCACATGAATCAGCCATGGGTATACATGTGTTCTGTATAGATATGTTTTGAAGTGATAGAAATGTTTTGAAGCTAGATCGAAGTGACGGCTGTACAACAGAATATACTAAATGCCACTGCACTGTTTATTTCAAAAGAGTTAATTTTAAGTTATTTGAACTTTATCTCAATACTTCTTTGGACAAAACAGAAATGACAGATATTGACTATTTACCCACAAGGAGCTGTCCTTCAGTGCTGACTGGACCATGATAAGTGTGGATACTCTCTGTGCTGGGGTCCTCTCACCCTCCACTCAAAGCTGGCTTGTCTTCAGGCCTGGGGGGTGGTGGGCTTCTCACATAGAGGGAGGGACCTGTGGTGGCAACAAAGTATCATAGATGCCAGGAGGAGATGCTGAAGGCCATAGGGGCGGGGACAGAAAACTAACAAATTACCCAGGGTCACTCTGTTCTGTTTAAACCTTGAAGAACATCCCTTCTTAAATTTTATGTACAATCTGCCACAGACACGTTTCAGATAACCATCTTAAGATGTAATATAATACTCATCAATTCCTAAGAAAAACAATTTTCTACGTTATTATCAAACGTTCTTAGACTTGTATAATGCATTCAGACAAAAAGAGAAAAGGATTCTGGAATTCTGGCAATTTGGTAAAATGGATACAGAAAGCTCCTGATAACAACTTGATGGTTCAATTCTCATTACATCTTTCTGCAACACAACACTTCAATAGCTAGATGATTTTACAAGAAAAATATTCCACTGCTTCCATTTCAGAGAGAGTATTGACTTGAAATTAGAAGCACTTGGTTCAAATCTCAACTTTGCCACTTACTATGTGACCCTTGGTCAAAAAATCAATCTCTCTGAGCCTCAGTTTCTGTATCATAAGAATGTTGATAATGCCTACATTTTTGTGAATTAAATTATAATGGCTATGCCTAAAGAATGGCAAGTGTTCAAGAAATGTTTTCTTCTTAACCCCACCTGCTTCTTTCCCCAGTAAAAAAATATTTATTCATTATCACTCATCGTGAATGTAATAAAAACTCCATAACCAAGAATAATTATTCTGTGATAACTATTGGTAATAATTATAGGAGTTTCTTCATTGCATTTTGAGACTTATTTCACGGCATTTAACATATACATATACAAAGAGAGGGTGGAGAGGGAGACAGGTAATTAAAGGGCAAACAACTTGAAAATGTCATTAAAACAGTTTTGAATGAGTCAGTGAAGAGTCTAAGAGTTATTCCCCATAGTTATGGTGACACAGTGACACAATGGCAGATCCCATCACAGGGAGACATAGAGCATGTTACTCACAGTAGGTATTAGTTTCATATCTAATTCTATTTCTAAAATTTTTTTCTTTTTCAGTAGTTGAAAAGCAAGTATTAATACAACTCTCAATATCAAAAGAACATTCAAAAACACAAGATAAAGTGGTGGAGTATCCTTTTAAACAATTTACCCAATACTGAGTACTTTCCCAAATAAGAAGCAACTGCAGTGTGCCCAAAATTATGTGCAGTGGAATACTGAGAGCCTTAGAAGTAGACGCCTTCTGCTTTGTCGCTAAATGGCATAGCCGATTTTCTCTAAGATGCTGGCTTTGCGAAGAGAAGTTCCATTTGCCTAATGAACCAACTATATTATTGAATTTTACCCTGATATTTGCTGGGGGTGATCTTTCAACTCTTATCCATGATACATGCAATAAGAATTTAAGCCTAGACAAATGAGAGAAAGGTCTGACTTAGTGATAACTCTGAATGGTAACATATTTAAAATATGATGTCATCATTCAGGTTCCCCATGTGTAAGATGAACTGGTTGGAAGGATTCTTCTAGTACCAACCTCAGTGATCCTGAGAATATAACATAAATGATTGAACATTGCTCCAAAGTGCCCCTGCCCCCACAAAAAGAAAGGGATGAATGTCTGAAAGACTGTTTTGCTCATATTTATGTAATGTTGCGTATAGTGTTATACTGTCACCAAGACATTTGTAGAAATATAAAAACCGAGGTCTTGGCTAGTTACAAATTACTATGATTCTTTCTTACCCAGTCTCTCTCTTTCAAAGGGGGATTCAACATCTACCCCTTGTTTGGCATGTAATTGAAGCTCAATAAATATGTGTTGAATTACAAATGAAGATTAAGTACAGTAATATATGTGGAAATTCTAAAGGAAATCAACCCTGAATATGCATTGGAAGGACTGATACTGAATTTGAAGCTCCAATACTTTGGCCACCTGATGTGAAGAGCTGACTCACTGGAAAAGACCCTGATGCTGGGAAAGACTGAAGGCAAAAGGAGAAGTGGGCGACAGAGGATGAGACGGTTGGATAGCATCATTGACCCAATGGACATGAATTTGAGCAAACTCTAGGAGATAGTATGGGACAGGAAAGTCTGGCATGCTGCAGTCCCTGGGGTTGCAAAGAGTCAGACACGACTTAGCAACTGAACAACAACTAAAATAAATGTGGAATTATCTTGTGGTCCATAAATACTTTTTTTTTTTTTTAACTATTAGCAAACTTCTATCTTCCTATTCACACAGCTCAGTCACCACTTCCTCAGGGAAGCCTTCCTTGATTGTTCTCCCTATGACAAACCTCCAATTATGTACTCTGATGGCACCATATATCTATTACTTGTAGCATGTGATTGCATTGAACTTTTCCTGTTTAGTTTCTGAGCTTACTTGATTACTGTCCCTCACTCTGTTAAACTCTCAGATCATCAGATAAGGCCCTCATCTCACTTGGCTCCCTCCTGCAGCCCTAGTGGGCAGCACAGTGCCTGCCACTTTGTGGGCACACAACACATACTCTATCTACTGAAGGAAGCAGGGAAAAGAAAAAAAAGAAAAAAATGTAAATTTTCCATAAAAAATATTAATTAAGAGAATAGTCTTCCTAATCTCTGCTGTGTGGGTGGAGGTGGGAGGGTGGTGCAATGGCAACTACAGCAATCATCATAAAGCCTTGAGAAATTTATATGTTTTCTTGTGGACTTACCATACACACATTTTAAAATGGAAACTGTATAGGAAATTTAACATGCATTTTATCCCTCAATAGAAATTAAGTTTAAATTAAATTCAAAATTAAGGGATGGTGTGTGGATTTTAAATTATTTTCTAAAGGAGTCTGAAGGAGTACAAGATGGAGAGAGAGAGAGTTTAAGTGATAGTAAACACACATATTAAAAAAACTTTTTTTTTTTTTACCAACTTTCTGTCAGAAAAATCATCCTTCGCCCTGGCATTGACTCTGGTGACTACACAATTGAGATTTTTATAAATTTGACACCTAATAGGGACCACAGAAATTATTCAGTTTTACCCCTTCAATTTTCAGGTGGGAAGCCCAAAGCCAAAAAGTGCCTTTTCCAAAAGTATGTTCATGAAAATACAAGTTTCTTGAGATTTTAACATATTCTATGAGAAAAAAAAAAAATCTGTGTTTCAGTAAGCTTTGGAAGCACTAGATTAAATAAAGTTAGGTAGATTTCTTTACTCAAAGAGTTGTATATGCAAACATGCTTTGTGAATAACCACAGGAGATAAAAGTATGCCAGGTTGTCCCTCTCCTCCACTTAAAATTTTTTTTTTCTTTTGGCAGGTGGAACCACAGTTCCTGACAAAGGAATGAACCCACGTGCCCTGCGTTAGAAGCATGGAGTCTTAACCACTGGACTACCAGGGAAGCATTTCATGAGACTGTAATCTACATCTATACCTACAGATACAGATAGGATGCATTTTAGGTAACCTTGCTCTAGAAAATTTAACTCATGGATACGATTAAGTGAGCTCTGATTTTGTCAAGGTTGGGATCAGAACCATGTCTTCAGGCTCCTGGGCTTGGGAGCTTTCTACTATCATCACTCTGATAATCCCCCAAAAGAGTAAGAACAACTTTGAGCTTTCCTCCCTAACAAACAAATGTGGCAAACTATATTCTATGACAAGTGCTTTATTTTATTCAATAATAGAAGATAAATATATTTTCTCAGAAATAGTCACAAGTCCAATATGTCATTAGCTTATAGTCCCTGGCACAAGGTCTTTGATATCATTCCATATAGTCACCATCTTTTTTCTGACTTCTGAGTCACTCCTATTTTTAAGTGGAGGTTTATTGGGACCAGGAAGGCAAAGAGGCAACTGTGAACACTGTGCTACCCATTTCCAACACACTTACCAGCACTTTATTAGTTTTCTTAAGCTTCTTTCAAATGACATGGTTCCTTTTTAAAGGTGATCCAGTGGGCTGAAGGCTTAAAAGTTTGTACATTGGAAACCATGTGATGAAATGTCACTGAAGCTACTTGTACACTTCTGGAAACCTATGGCTGCCTTCTGAGGACATAGCCTACATTAGGAAATATGTGCCTCTCTTGTCAGCATGGTAAAAAGAGGGGATAGATATTATTGATTACTAATAGTAAATATGGGATATGTAAATAATATGTCCCCTTTACTTCCATGGGCATTTTTTTCTTTAAATATTCCAGAAAAGTGAATAGAAGCTGACTTTTTGAGTATTTGAAAATGATTTTTAAACTTCAAAACAGAAAATGCTCAGTATTCAGTTTTAATTATATATTTTTAATAATATATAATTATATATACACAAACATGCAAGCCTATGAGTATGAAAGCAAAGGTAACTGTACCACTCAGAATACAACAAATCCTCATGGCTATTGTTTTAAAGAAACTGCCCAGTGATTGTTTGACTTTATTATCACTTCTTTCTCCTTAAGTTGACTCAAGCAGAGTCATTCTCCTGACAATGTTCATTTATTTCACCAGACTTACATATCTTTCTAAAAGAAGAAAATAATGTTTAAAATGGTTTTTTTTTTCTGTTTGCCCTACTCTCAAAAAAAATTCTTTAGTCTACTGTACACACGAAAAGTATCTATGCTAACGAGCTATATATGTTACTAAGATCCTAAAATTTCATGGGTCTTCATAAAGATAAGAGGATCTTGCAGAAGACTATCAGAAAATCCAGTAACTGGAACAAAAGAAAAGAAACAGAAATAGGATGAAACAAAATAAGAATTTACAAGGAAAGAAGCTGAAATAGGTCTAGGTCTTAAGTAAGTCTAGAAGCCCAAGAGTAGAGACTGAAAAGAGAGACTTCAGAGAAAGACATCAGGAGAAAGGAAGAACTCAAACCAAAATACCGACACATCTGCCAATGACTCCAAGCTCCCGACCCAACTCAGAAAACGGCACCATCTTCGCACAGGAAGGCAGATGATCATGAGTTTTCATTTTACATAGAAATAATTTCTCCTCCAAAATGTACTCCAGTTATGTTGATAACTGAAAATATGTGAGTATTTTTCAGAGCTGTTCACACATTTCTTTCCATCATTCATTCCTTCATTTATATCTTTAAGGAAGATACTGTGCTAGACACTGTCATAGCCCTTGAGAAATGTACAGTCCTATTTACTAAATGTGCTCAAAATTGCTAAACTGGTGGGGGCTGGGGGGAGTGCATTGAGGCATTTTAACACATCACCAGAAGTCTGAATTCAAAACTAAACGTGAAGACTAAGCTGAGTAACAACCTAAGTCACAGTAAGTGATAAAGCTGATTTCCTGGGGTGTTTCCCAAACTATCTGTGAAAGAGATTTCTTAAAATGTCTTAAGAAATAACATCAGCCCTGATATAAGTGTAGTTTTGTGAGAGCACAGTCTGAAGAGCAACACTCATCTGAATGAATAAAGACAAAATTATTCAGTATATATCTGCCATATACTGATAGTCTGCAACACACTCTCAGAATTGTATAAAGTACAATCTTTGCTGTTAAGGAATTTATGTCCTTAATAGGAAATAGAGTTAACCATTAGACAGACTTCAAACCCCACATTTGTTCTAAGTATTAGGAAATCTCATTAGTGTCTTTTTATTATTTATTTAGCTGTCCAGATCTTACTTGCAGCACGCAAGATCTCTGATCTTTGTTGAGGCACACAGACTCTTTAGTTGTAGCATGTGGGATCCAGCTCCCTGACCAGGGATTAAACCCGGGTCCCCTGCATTGGGAGCGTGGAGCCTTAGCCACTGGACCACAAGGGAAGTTCCTCATTAGTATGTTATACCTGGCATTGTTCTGTGGACACAGTGATAAAGTGTGGTCTTGACTTCAAGGTGCCCATAGTCTCATGAAGTAAAGGAAGTAAAAGGACAATTTCAGTGTTGTGTGCTGAGGATTAAGATCAGAGTGGATTGGGGGTATGCAGGAGACGATCAGGTGCCAGACTAGAGGGGGGGGCTTCTTAGAGGAACTTTGCAAGTGAGGGTGAGTCCCTGGAGGAGCACATGCCAAGCAGAAGAAAGAACCTGGGAAGGCGAGAGAAAGCAGGCAGACAGACAGACACAGAGAGCCAAGTTTGGGGAACTTGGTTCAGTAGGACAGAACTGTAGGGGAGGCGTGGGGAGGTGGGTCTAGGGTGCTGGGAAACAAGAAAGATGAAAGATAATCATGAAGCCCCATATGCTCTGCCATGGAGACCAGCCTTTGTTTAGATGGCAAGAAGCTACAGACGATTTTAAATGGGAGTTGGGAGAAAAGATGCCTTTTGGTTGATGGGGTTTTTTTCAGGGAGACTTTCAACAGTATAAATGACACTTTAGTTCAGGACAGTCAGGCTGGGTGGAGAAAACAAAGGAACAAAGGGCTAGGCTGCATCCAGGCCATAGGACCAGTGCTCAGCAAAGAACAGGGGAGGGAAGTCAGCCCAGCTTGGAGGGGGACAGTGACTGATGAGAAAGAAGTGAGATGAGAGGAGAGATTGTGGAGGGCCTTGAGGGCAGATGTGCTAAGGAGCTTAAATGTTACACCATGGGTCTATTAAGAGATGGCTGGAACCCGGTGGAACAGAATGCAGCATCATTTACGGGAAAAACAGAAGCAAACAGTGGTGAGGAAAGCATAGATGAAGAGAGGTTGGTCTTAGAAAGAACATGAAGAGCTCAGTTTTGGTCTTATCTCCTGGATTCCTCATCCCACCTCCTAAGACACGAAGTCTTATAAAGGGAACTGTAACTTACCATCTCCTTTTGGTGTGTTTTTTCCCGCCCTGCCCAAATGTAGAGCAAGTGACCTGTCCACAAGAAGACCTATTCAAAACACCATAGGGTTTCATAAAGAATGGCTCTACAACCGCTAACTTGGGCCAAGAGCTTCCAGACACAGTCAACACGAGCTAAGCCTTTTCAGGGCACCTGAGGAAAGCATCTATTGCTCTCCTCCCCCACCTTTTTTTTCCCCCTTAATAGAAAACACTTGAATATCACATACATTCATTTTTTAAATGACCACAGTTTGGAATGGTTAGTTTTCATTTAGAATAGAGTCTTTGTTTCCGGAGGAAGGCATGGCAACCCACTCCAGTCTTCTAGCCTGGAGAATCCCATGGACAGAGAAGCTGGGCGGGCTATGGTCCATGGGGTCACAAGGAATCGGACATAACTGAAAGCGATTTAGCACAGCAGCACACAGAGTTTGTGAAGTATGTGAATATGTATGTGTGCAAACATATATTTTTTCAACCAAGTACAAGATGGGACCATTTTCACTAGAAAATACACAATAAACAGATCCCTTCTAAAAGTAGCCTGGCTCTGATGGCAAGGTAAAATTCTTAGGTCGGCATCTTTTCACTGTCACTTTCTAGCTAACTGACACACAGTCCTATAAGTCATCTACTGTATTATCAGTTAACAGTGAAGCGAATCATTTGATAGAAGTTTCTTAAAAATTAATTGAACATGCCTTTATTTTTGTAGATGGTATAAAGGTACAAAGCCACATTTATGTAATTGTATCTGAAATTTTACTGCTTTAAGACAAAGGACAATGTCTATGAAAACCTTTTAGTGTACGCTACCTGTCAAATCTGGAAACAGAGCCCCACCATCCTATCAGTCTTGCTGGAGGAGTGTCATTTGCTAAATTATGGCAGGAGATGGGTTTTTTCGATTTGTTTTTTTTTTTTTGGCTACATAGATCAAAAGAAAGGTGTACACTTTATTTTTGATCCCATTACTTCACATGAGCCCAGACAGAACATCAAAGACAAGATATGCAGGTTTAACCACTAGCACCAACATAATCCAAAGTCGAAAATCTCTTCCAGATAGTTACCTCACTTTGAAACAGAACACACTGTGGTGTTCACAGTCAACAATACTCTCTACTGTCTTATAATTTTAACTGGGCTTAAAAAGAAAAAAGTATCCAAGATATGTGACTTTGCCCTGCAGTATCAAGCATTAGTTTGGAGGGCAATCTAATATTATTAAAATAAAATGCAGTTCACATACACTATTATTTTTTTTTAGTTGGCTCAGCCGTCCATCTCAATTTCATGAAAAGGAGGAAAGTGAATCAAATGCAGTTGCAAATCGTATTTGAGTCGGGCAATGCTTCTCCACATCTGAAGTCTATTGAAAGCTCATGAGTAAGAACTTGGGGAACAAATCCTTTCTGTTCAAAAGATGTGTCAGTGGAGAAATTCCCAGAAAATAGCACACAATTCATCAGAAATCACGCATTTCTTTTCCAAGTCAGATAATAAAAGAAAGTTGCAGTGTTGAAGTCTTTCCAAGGGGAAGAAATAAAAGTATGCAAAATAATTCATAAATATTTTGCATTAGAACATATATCACAAGCAGTGGAGACATAAAAATATTTAACAACTAAATAGCCTGGGTATCAGTCATCAGATTGAACAGTGGCAAAGCAGCTGGTACAGATGTATTGGTATAGAGCCCCGGCGTCAAAAGTGTCCAAAATGGGTAGATGGAAAGAGCTGGTTTTGTGGAAATATGTGGTGCTTGACTTCATATTTCCCAGAAACATTGTTATCAGCATTATACCAGCAAGAACAACTGTTCATTAAGTTTCCAGCACTTGCAGTGTACTACCACTAGTATTTGGGATATAAAAAAGTATCTATGCATGGGGTAGCACGTATGCTTCATGACTCCTCCATAGGGGAGACAAATTGCTCTGTACACCACAATACATAAAATAGACAAATTACAAAGTAACTCACAAGTAACCCATTTGCTTATTGTTGAAGACTGGCCACAAATGTTCTAGAAATTCTGAAAAGAAAGCTCTAGCTCACGACCAGGAAAAAATGGAGTTAATTCATGGAAAAGAAGCAGCTAAATTTGGACTCAGATAAAAATTGGGGAGATGAGAGGGCATCTTGGGGAAAAAAATAACTGAATGCCTACTACCAGAACTGGGTGTGTGTGTGTGTGTGTGTGTGTGTGTGAGAGAGAGAGAGAGAGAGAGAGAGACAGAGAGAGAATCAAATTACCCTCAATTAATCCTCTCAGAGCTTTTTTAAAAAATTCTGTTTTCCTAAAGAGGAAATCAAAGCTCAGGGAGATTAAATAACTTAAGACTATGCATCTACTAAGTGGGAAATCAAAGCTCAGGGAGATTAAATAACTTAAGACTATGCATCTACTAAGTGGTATATCCAAGATTTGAATCCAATTCTAGTCCATCTGAAGTTCATGTTCTTTCCATATATCACAGTGCGTCAACTAGAAGGAAAGACAGTAGAAAAGTCAAAACGAAAGTAGAAAAGTAGAAAGAAATACGGACGATATAGTCAAAACTTGGAGAAAGAAGGATGAATGTATCCATTGGAGTTCACAGAGGGGAATAGTAAGTGATGGGTCAGGCAGAAAGGGAACAGATGGCATCAGGTGGCAGGTTGAGGAACGCGGCTTTCATCTGTAGGTAGTAGTAACAAAAAAATTCAATGTAATAGGGTTATATTGGGTGATGTTTTAAGAAGGTTAATTTACCCACAGGGTATAGGAAAGATGAGTCGAGGAACAAAAGGAAACAGGTTAAAGTTAGAAGCACAACAAAGTATAATAGGAAACTGTTGACACTATTCAGTCTTTATTATATTAATTCCAATAAAAACTGAAGAGTGCCAGGGACTTCCCTGGTGGTTCAGTGATTAAGACTTCGCATGTCCAATGCGGGGAAGGTGGGTTCAATCCTTGGTCAAGGAACTAAGACCCCATATGGTACTTAGGCCAAAAAAAAAGAAAGGCAACAAATGTGAGACATACTTTCTAACTAGTTATGATACATGTTCACTGCTGATTTTACAATTTTGAAATTACTAAATTTGATCCTAGTCTGGGCTATTAAATTTCATATGGAATTGAAGAGCTGTCTTTTAGTATTATACATGGAGAATCATAACCAATCTCAATGACCAGGCTCTCCACATGGATGTAAATAAACAATGTACTAACACTATTAAACAAAACCTCTAGGACACAGGACCACCGGATGCAATACTGACACATGAGACATGTTGCTAACATTATCAGACCAAAAGGCCATGTTAATTTTATCAACTTCTGACAGTTTTATGTTTCCACAGAGCGTAATATTAGCTAAACAAAAAATGCTATTAGCTAAATAAGAAAGTTCGAGAAACCACTTTTCAAGGCCACCATACTCCAACTGTCCAAAAAGACCTTTGTTACAGAAAAATCCTTTTCATTATTTCCGAAGTTTTATTCTTTACTGGATTCTTATTCTGCCACTCAAGTCTTGCTCCAACACCATTTAAGGAGTTTTTGTTTTCCATTATTTTTTTAAACTGAAGGGTAGATGATCCATGATTGTATCAAAGGCCTATTTCTACTCTTGCAACAGAATTAAACTTAAAACCATTATTCTAAATATGCATGTGAAAACTATATAATGTGATATGGCCTACTTTAAGAAGAAAAGTTACCTCAAAAAACATGAATGACTGTTCAATTTTGAGGTAAATGAGCTTGATTCATTTTAAAACCTGATAAAATCAGATAATACAGAAAAGTAAGCAGAAAAGACTAAAGAAAAAGGGGTTTCTTTAGAAGGCTGCCCAGTTAACTTTCATTAAATATTCCTGAAAAAGAGTTAATATATAGGGTCTTCTGCCACACCTGGACAAGAGATCCAGCCTTAAAGCTCCATCCAAAGACAGTCAAGAGACTGCACAGAGTCAGGAAGCAAAGGCAGTGCTTATGTAATCTGTAGATAAAGTCTATCATTTTTTATGCCAAGTTGTAAGTCACCCACAATATTCATATCAGTATTTATTTCAGTTTGCTTTTCTGATTCATGATGAAATCATCATGTAAGGATAAAGGATCTTACAAATTTAAATAGAATTTACATGATTTGAAGATTTCTAAAATGCCAACTGGGTTCTATTTCACATGAGCTACAGTCATTTTCTGATAACTGGTATCACTGTCATCTCTTTTTATTCCTAACAATATTCTATCACATCTGTAAACTTCCAGCTTGATTTTTTTTTCTGGGAAGGGTCAAATATTTGATAAGTACTTCATTATAAAGAAAATTATGGAAAAGGCACAATGTTCAGGAAACTGTGTGTGGAGTCCTGGATCACCTGACTTATGCATCCTACAGTAGTCACTAAATGCTAGGGGCTTTCTGTCACTCCAGATAGTCAGATGAAGATTTTTTGTTCTCTGTTTGTGAAGCAATTTGCTTATTTGTCTGAAACTACCTTTTTTGGTGGAGAGACGATGAAGTACTTAATCCTTTTACTCAAAGCACAGTGTGAAACTAATAAGACAAAAAGAAAAAATAAAGTAATGGCTTAACTGAAAATTGCAGTCCTTGGGAAACTTAAAGGATTTTAATGACAAGACATGTCAGGATTCCTTCTGCAGATAACACTATATTATCTCAATATTGGCCTAAATGAATATACATAATCAGATGGGAAAACAAACAGACCAGTACATGCTTTGTAAATTAATAATAACAGCAACCCATACAAGTGGGTATTTGTTGCTATTTAGTAACATTTTATGGTAGTACGCTTTCACTGTTTATTGCTATTATTAGAAAGAGACCATTACAAGGAAATTGACATGTGCTTTTCATTTTGAAAATATATTTCTCATTCTTGAACTTTACCTGATATGGCATCAAGAGATGGAAAAACCAATCTATCATCCATCACTCAACAGCACAAAGCAATTGTAACTTGTGGTAAGTTCTTTCTTCACTATTAAGGGAAATACCAAATCATTCTATGCCATTGGATTAAATCTTGGGAAGTTCACTGAGTCTTTGAAGAATGAAATAAGTGGATGTTTCAACCAGATGATAGAATGCTATTTCTCACATTAGTTTGAAATCTATTTTAACACAGTGAAGACACAAAGTATGTACTAAATGCCCAGTGGATGCCTCCCAAGATTAGTTGCTGAAAAGAAATAATACAAAGGCCCTGGGGAGTCAATAAACTAACGTGGAGCTAGGTGTGCATACCTCAAACAACTTGGGAGTAACATAATACACTATACAGCCAAGTGATGAACTAAGTGATTAATACATATGGGCTATAGGAATTCAGAGAAGGGAAGGAACAATGTGGGACGGAGTAGCTCGGGAGGATTACATGCCAAATGGAGAAAGTGAGCCTTCTTTTGTCTTTCCTTTCTTTCAAATATTCAGTCACTTAAGTGTCTCTTGAGTTCTTCCTCTATGCTAGGTCCAGTGGCAAACAAGGTAGAAAGAGTCCTGTGATGTCTCCAGACTATTCAAGAGTGGTGGAGGTATGGGGAGGGTCAGTAACCCAAGAATTGTAGAAATAAAGTACTCCAATGAGTTATGGAAAAGTATTAAAATTCTACAAAGAAAATATATGCAGCTTAAAATATATCACTGTAATGACATGCTTCTTTAAAATAAACTGAGGTGCCAAAAGCCCCATGATTCAACTTGATTTTATTAGCGGTTGGCCTGTGATCTCAGATCAATGGTACAAGGAACAGTCATGGTTATGGTTCCCCTTGTTCACTGCCTCCATCAGCGTACCCCTACACACACACACACACACACAGATTCTTATTTGCAATATACATTTTTACAATGCAACATCTACTTTTCAACTCATAGTTAAAGTGATGGGGCAGCTATATCTTCGGAAGAAAGTGAAGAGACAGTTTGCCTACTGGTGTTAGCATTTTCCGTAGCTATTCCTGGCACTGGGCAACACATGTTTTTAATAAACTTGTAAAAACAGTGTAGATCTAGCTGTAAATATATTTTGCTTGGTAATGTAGACTGAATATAATGATTAGATTGACAGCTGTTGGGTTCCCCCATCCTGCTCAAAAATATCACAGTAAAATATAAAGAGAAATAGTTTGAATGATGAGGGCCAAAACAGTATCATGATACCAGCACTGTGTTGATAATTACTGTTTATGACAACAGTCAATTTACAGTAAAAACATGCTGCTGTTTCCTTTGTTCACAGCATTACATCTTTTATTTAGTCTCTTAGAAATATCTAGCTCCACATGAAGTAGTCTATATCTATAATTAGAACTAGGCCATGCAATCAAATGCCTGTCAATATTGTGGTAAATAGCTAAAAAACAGAATAAAAATTGAAGATGCTGCTGCATGACTAGGGAGAATTATCCTTTCAAGTAATATATTTTATTTTAATTATTATCAATAAGATGCAATGACCACAAAAAATATGTAAGAGGTAAATATATAGATATATATATATAACAAACAGAATAATGAGTACCATCTACTAATAGGACATTAACCTTCAGTGAGTTAAATCCAAACTTAGTATTAATATAAAAACATTTATTGCAAAGATACTCAATAGAAATTCTCTGAGCTTTTAAGCTTCACTTTCTAGGATTAACAGACATAGTGTATAAAAATCTATTTATTAACAATTCCTTGTCTAAAGGCTCTTCTTTAATAGCTAAAGTAATAGTGTGAAGTTCTCATCCAGAAGTGAATCACACAGAATATCAGAAGCCTAATAATGTCTCATGGCAAAATATCAGAGATCAATATTCCTCAGATTTGAAATACCTAAGCCAAATCTTGCATTTAGTATATCAAGAGAAATCTGCTATATACATTGGTGAATATAATTAATTAAGCCATCTATTTAATAAGGACAGTTCAGTTCAGTCGCTCACTCATGTCCAACTCTTTGCGACCCCATGGACTGCAGCACAACAGGCCTCCCTGTCCATCACCAACTCCAGGAGTATATTAAAACTCATGTCCATTGAGTTGGTGATGCTATCCAACAACCTGATCCTCTGTCGTCCCTTTCTTTTCCCACCTTCAATCTTTCCCAGCATCAGGGTCTTTTCCAGTGAGTCAGTTCTTCCCATCAGGTGGCCAAAGTACTGGAATTTCAGCTTCAGCATCAGTCCTTCCAATGAATATTCAGGACTGATTTCCTTAAGGATGGACTGGTTGGATCTCCTTGCAGCCCAAGGATCTCTCAAGAGTCTTCTCCAACACCACAGTTCAAAAGCATCAATTCTTCGGCACTCAGCTTTCTTGGCAGTCCAACTCTCATATGCCATACATGACTACTGGAAAAACCATAGCCTTGACTAGATGGACCTTTGTTAGCAAAGTAATGTCTCTGCTTTTTAATATGCAGTCTAGGTTGGTCATAACTTTCCTTGCAAGGAGCAAACATCTTTTAATTTCATGGCTGCAGTCACTGTTTGCAGTGATTTTGGAGACCAAAAAAATAAAGTCTGTCACTGTTTCCACTGTCTCCCCATCTATATGCCATGAAATGGTAAGACCGGATGCCATGATCTTAGTCTTTTGAATGTTGTTTTTTAAGCCAACGTTTTCACTTTCCTTTTTCACTTTCATTAGAGGCTCTTTAGTTCTTTGCTTTTCGCCATAAGGGTTGTGTCATCTGCATATCTGAGGTTATTGATACTTCTCCTGGCAATCTTGATTCCCACCTGTGCTTCATCCAGCCCAGCGTTTCTCATAATGTACTCTGCATATAAATTAAATAAGTAGAGCGATAATATACAGCCATGATGTACTCCTTTCCCGATTTGGAACCAGTGTTGTTCCATGTCCAGTTCTAACTGTTCCTTCCTGATCTGCATACAGGATTCTCAAGAGGCAGGTCAGGTGGTCTGGTATTCCCATCTCTAAGAATTTTTCACAGTTTGTTGTGATCCACACAGTCAAAGGCTTTGGCATATTCAATAAAGCAGAAGCAGATGTTTTTTTGGAACTCTCTTGCTTTTCAATAATCTAACGGATGTTGGCAATTTGATCCCTGGTTCCTTTGCCTTTTCTAAAACCAGCCTGAACATCTGGAAGTTCATGGTTCACATATTGTTGAAGTCTGGCTTGCAGAATTTTGAGCATTACTTTACTAACATGTGAGATGAGTGCATTTGTGTGGTAGTTTGAGCATTCTTTGGCATTGCCTTTTTTTGGGATTGGAATGAAAACTGACCATTTTCCAGGACAGTTCAGTTCAGTTCAGTTCAGTCGCTCAGTCGTGTCTGACTCTTTGCGACCCTATGAATCACAGCACGCCAGGCCTCCCTGTCCATCACCATCTCCAGGAGTTCACTCAGAGTCACGTCCATTGAGTCGGTGATGCCATCCAGCCATCTCATCCTCTGTCGTCCCCTTCTCCTCCTGCCCCCAATCCCTCCCAGCATCAAAGTCTTTTCCAAAGAGTCAACTCTTTGCATGAGGTGGCCAAAGTACTGGAGCTTCAGCTTTAGCATCATTCCTTCCAAAGAAATTCCATGGCTGATCTCCTTCAGAATGGACTGGTTGGATCTCCTTGCAGTCCAAAGGACTCTCAAGAGTCTTCTCCAACACCACAGTTCAAAAGCATCAATTCTTCAGCGCTCAGCCTTCTTCACAGTCCAACTCTCACATCCATACATGACTACTGGAAAAACCATAGCCTTGACTAGATGGACCTTAGTCGGCAAAGTGATGTCTCTGCTTTTGAATATACTATCTAGGTTGGTCATAACTTTTCTTCCAAGGAGTAAGAGTCTTTTAATTTCATGGCTGCAGTCACCATCTGCAGTGATTTTGGAGCACCAAAAAATAAAGTCTGACACTGTTTCTACTGTTTCCCCATCTATTTCCCATGAAGTGATGGGACCGGATGCCATGATCTTCGTTTTCTGAATGTTGAGTGGGCACATAATATACTTAACTATATCATGGGTAATGTGAATGTGGGAGAGAAGGAAGGCATATGTATAAAAAAATTCTCTCTTCTAGAAACCCAAAATTTTGGAATGTTTACAGAGAACCACAAATGTATATATATATAGTCTTATCCAACACTACCAATAACATCTAGATTTGGAATTAAGTTGTAATAAACATTGGTACTGAATAATTTCACTGTCATTTATTTTTTTTCTCTGACGACAAGACAAAGCTACTAAGAGATCTTTTAAACATTAACTATATGTAGGGGACAAGGTAAATTATTAGAACAAGAACAACCATCTTCAAGTTTTAGATAGGCTGTTGAGAGAAAAATGTTCTATTTGTCCCCAAAGGGAAACAGAACAATGAGGAAGCTATAAGAAAAGAGATTTTGGTTTCAGGGAAAAATAAATTCTAATAGAGCTGTCCAGAAATAAATCAGCCACTTTCATAGGTAATGAGTTCTCTGCTAGTATATGAAGCAAATGTTGGCAGAGTATCTACCTAGTGGGAATGATGTGAAGAGTATTAAAATAGTTGAGAGAGCAAGCCTTTATGATTCAATGCATTAAAAGTTAGTAATGATGATAGAATTAGAAAGCATAACTTCAAATTTGAGATAAGAATGGCAATTAATATTTTTAATTCAATTTTTCTTCATTCTTGTTTTAAATGATAGTAACTGAGGCTTAACAGTTTACTTAACTTTTATAGAAATCTATTAATGTTTCTCAAAATAGACTTATATCTCATTTTTGGTCAGCAGTCAGCTGTACTAGTGAAATTGGTTCATTTTCCTTTTAATCAGTGCATAGCCCCTACACATACACACAATTTATTTTGTTTCATTGTTTCAAAATTGTCCTTCAGATTTAAAAAATATATAATAATATATCAAAAGCATCTTTCTGATGAGTAAATATGAACCTATTCATTCTTTTTTAACAACTGCATATTTATTCCACTGGATACATTTAACATAATCTATACTAATGCATTTTTCTTGTTTATAAAATACTACAAAAAATTTTTGTAGTGTTTTATAGTATTGTAATAGTATTTTATACTATTTTTATAAAAGTATTTTATAGTATTGTAGTATATAATCATCCTTTTATATTCATCTTGCTGTTATGATAGCATTTCTTTAGAAAAGATAACTATAAAGGAGATAGAGCATACATATTACACATTTTGACAAAAAGTGCCCAGTCACCTTACAGTTGTAACAATAACTTAACAACCCGGTATGGAAACACCCATTTCTTCATACTCTTTCCAATAACTCTTTCCAATAACTTTTACATCTTCCTGATCATTACCATGTAAGAGATATCTTAATAGGACCATAGAGCTGCAAAACAGAATACATTGTTTCTGCTCATAATCTAGTTAATGAGATCAAAAAACATACATAAAAAGAGAGCTAGTAACACAAAGCAGGATAAAGTAGTTCAGGAAAAAAATGTTATTTGAAGAGGTCACCTTACAGAGTGGGAAGGACTGAACAGAACTGTAAAGAATGGGCAGCCCCTGAAGGGCAAAGTTCAGTTCAGTTCAGTTCAGTTGCTCAGTTGTGTCTGACTCTTTGCGACCCCATGAACCACAGCAAGCCAGGCCTCCCTGTCCATCACCAACTCCCAGAGTTTACCCAAACTCATGTCCATTGAGTGGGTAATGCCATCTAACCATCTCATCCTCTGTCATCCCCTTCTCCTCCTGACTTCAATCTTTCCCAACATCAGGGTCTTTTCCAATGAGTCAGCTCTTTGCACAAGGTGGCCAATAGTTTTGGAGTTTCAGCTTCAGCATCAGTCTTTCCAATGAACACCCAGGACTGATTTCCTTTAGGATGGACTGGCTGGATCTCTGTGCAGTCCAAGGGACTCTCAAGAATCTTCTCCAACACCACAGTACAAAAACATCAATTCTTCGGCGCTCAGCTTTCTTTATAGTCCAACTCTCACATCCATACATGACCACTGAAGGGCAAAAGCAAGGGACAATCTGGGTGGAGGGTGTGGCCATGAATGTCGATGCAACATCACTGGAGTTAGAGCAGAAATCTGAAGTAGGTGAAAGAGGTCACATTTTATGCTTACATTTTGTTCTCTTCTTTGGTATCAATTATAATCACTCAAAATTATACACAGCTTTACATCCTACATGCATGCGAGCATGCGCAGTCATGTCTGAGCCTTGCCCACTGGGCTCCCCTATCTGTGGGATTTTATTTTTCAGGCAAGAATGCTAGAGTGGCTTCCCATTTCCTCCTCCAGGGGATATTCCCGACCCGAGGATTCAACCAGCCTCTCCTCTACTGGCAGGGGGATTCTTTACCACTGAGGCAACTGTTTTACAACCTCCTGTTAAGTGTTTACCTGTTGACTGCCTATGGCCTCACAGCTCCAAAGGGATGAGTGACACACGTTCATTGCTGAGTCTTCAGAATTTGAGCCCTGCCAGCACTTAGGAGACTCTCAGGACCGTGGCCTCATTAAAGGAATGAATGTCAAGCTCACATCACTGAGAGGGGTAGGAAACATTAGGTTCAAGAGTCTGGATTTACAGGAATTATATGGAAATCAGAAAATGGTAACAGGATAAAACCAGGAGTGTGAGGTCATGAAACACGGTGGTTTATGGGAACAGAATCTGGTCTTGTTATGCAAGATGAATGGGTCTGGTGGCAGAGCTAGAAGGCCAGCAAGGAGATCCGTACTGGTACAGAGTTCAAGCACACAAAGCTGAGAACGGCTGGCAGGAGAATCCTGAATGGAAGAGCAAAAGCCGGGTGGCAAAGTAGCTAATGATGGCCACCATTTAAGTGAGTGCTTGATTTGTGCTTATTTCCTGTTGCTGCTGCTGCTGCTAAGTCGCTTCAGCCATGTCCGACTCTGTGCGACCCCATAGACGGCAGCCCACCAGGCTCCCCCATCCCTGGGATTCTCCAGGCAAGAACACTGGAGTGGGTTGCCATTTCCTTCTCCAGTGCATGAAAGTGAAAAGTGAAAGGGAAGCCGCTCAGTAGTTTCCGACTCTTCAAGACCCCATGGACTGCAGCCTAACAGGCTCCTCCATCCATGGGATTTTCCAGGCAAGAGTACTGGAGTGGGGTGCCATTGCCTTATGCAAATTTACTGTTAAGGACTTTTATTTATTCTTTTATTTAATCTTCTGAGATAGATATTATCCCAGGTTTTAAAAAAGAGGAAAAGGAGATACAGAAAGGTAAGGAAACTCATTCAAAGCCACACAGCTCCTAAGTCTCCCAGCCCAAAGCATTCCTAATTCTGTGTCTGTAAAGCTTGTATTTTTTTCCTTTATCTCAAAGGAGTAAAAACATGGGCTCACACACAGGGGAGGTGATCCTGGTTATGCAGACATGCTGTACAGACACATTTCATGTTGAAATTCTGGTATTCCCAAGGAAAAAGAAAATGATCAAGTATGACCTATGTCAGGGTTTTCAAGACCAGTGATTGGGTCATGAAATCAACTTAGTGGGTCATGATCTTATCCTAAAAAAGAAATGAAATAGATGATAAAAGTAGAAAAGAAAACAACACTGTAACCTGGTGGTGTTTCCGTCTTCATTTTCAGAATGAAGACTCTGATGTTCAGAGTGGTAGAGCCAAGACTTCGAATAGGGTTTTGCCTCCAACCCCAGGCTCCTCTTTCCAGCACAGCACACATCGTAGAAATGAAAAGCCAAGTTCACCAGAAGTGTTTCTTCTGGACCTCACAGAGCCCAGGCTAGGTGAAGGGTTCATAAGCTTTCTGCCCTTCAGCATGTGCAACAACATCAAGGCCATTTCATTTTGCATCAAGGAACTAGAAAGAAACAAACCACTTCAGCTACAGCTGAACTCGAGCTACTCTACCAAAAAAAATGATGCTGAAACAAAATCTCCATACCCAGGCTCAGGTCCTTAGAAGAAGTGGAGAAAGAAGCCCCATAACCTGAAGCCTCAGCATAGAGGAGGTTCTTTGCTTACGTTCTAGTAAATAGAATATTAACAGAAAACTACAAAGGGAATCTTGTTTTCTCACTGACTTCTGCAGCCTCCCTGAATGTCAGGGCTGGAAGGCACCTCAGATCACGGAGTCCGCCCTCATGGTACAGAAGAAGAAACAGGAGCCCAGAGACATTAAGTAGGTGAAACCAAAGTCACGCAGCTAATAAGCAGCAGAGCTCCTAAGAGGGATAAAGTCTTACTAACATTCATGTTCGTAGATAAATCACAGCTTACTCATTAAATGCTAAAGAGGTGTGGATGGAGGGTCAAAAAGGAGTTGGCTGTGAGATTTTGCCTTGTGTAACTAGAAGGCTGAAAATCTCTGGAGATGTGAGCTGGCCTAGACTATAGGGCTGACACAGCCTTTTTGGATTGCTAGTCCTGACTCCTGCCCACAGGCACTGCACTGAGCTCAGCCGTTCTGGGACCAATACCCCAATCCCTGTTTTGAGACGCCCCCCCAGGGACAGGATGCCAGCCCTCATCCCAATGTTAATAATGCCATTCACTCCCCCTTTCTTGCTTGGCTTCCTCTGAAATCAGATTCTTTCATTAGTTCATAATGTTGACAAGCATGGTATCCACGGATCAAACAGACTGAAAATAATATGAATTTTAAAGATATTGTTTTATAATAAATATCTGTCTCTGGAGGCTGTTATTTAATAAAAGATTTTAAAATCCAAAATTGGCCCCCTAAAAGCTTGAAACTACATCCAACTTATGTTTGATGTTCTGTAACTAAGAAACAACTTGTGAAAAGGAAGAAGAAGATAAAAAATGAACTTAGGCTAGCAGAGTAGATGCCAAGTTTCAGTCCCATGAGCTGTGAAAACCTTCCAATCAGTCTGTAAATGAGGTAAAGAAGGATTCGTGCATGGCTAAATATTTATTGTTGCTAAGTTTCATCACTGTTAATATACAGGTAATGGATGACTTTTTGTCCTTTGAAGTCAAACACCACCACTTAGGCAGTGACAAGTATTCACCTCCCTGAAATGGACACACAAACACACACGCACACAGATACAACATTTGTACTGTTTTATCTTCTACAATTGATGACTCAAGTGGAATTTTTTTAAAAAGGAATTAAAAGAGGAAAATGGAAAAGATGATTAGCTTTCATTTTTTATCTTGCGTTTTACTCAGCAAAATGCAGTTTTTGAGGCCCTTTTATTTTTTTAGATTTCTTTTTTTTTGGATGGGGACCATTTTTAAAGTCTTTATTAAATTTGTTACAATATAGATTCTGTTTTATGTTTTGTTTTATTGGCCGTGAGGCATGTGGAATTTTAGCTTCCCAGCCAGGGATGGAACCCAAACCCCCTGCACTGAAAGGCAAACTCTTAACCACTGGACTGCCAGGGAAGTCCCAGCCCTCTTATTCTCATCTTAGGATTTGTGAGGAAGTCAAGGCAATCAGGAACAAAGCAGGAAATGTGATGAGGCAGAAGGACTGGAGCATCTGCTGGAAATGCTCACGAGGCCAGGGGCAGCACTAACGAAATGGTTGAGTAGGTACAAGAGTGGGATGTGTTCAACACACTACTGTCCTTTACACTTTGAGCAAGATCTATTAAGAAGGTCCCTATGGTATAGCACATGGAGCCCTGCTGAATGTTATGTGACAACCTGGATGGGGGGAGTTGGAGAGTGGGGAAGAATGGATATATGTATATGTATAGCTGAGTCCCTTTGCTGTTTACCTGAAACTATCATGACATTGTCTGTTAATCAGCTATACTTCAAAACAAAATAAAACATTTTTAAAAATTTAAAAAAAGAGAAGGTCCCCCTACAAGTCTGTAATTACTCTAGATCTCGAGTCAGATCTGAAATTTCAGCCTTACCAAATATAAAGAAAGTGCAGTTCAGTTCAGTCACCCAGTTGTGTCTGACTCTTTGCGACCCCATGGACTGCAGCACAGCAGGCCTCCCTGTCCATCACCAACTCCCAGAGTTTACTCAAACTCACATCCGTCAAGTCAGTGATGCCATCCAGCCAACTCATCCTCTGTCGTTCCCCTTTTCCTATGCCTTCAATCTTTCCCAGTATCAGGGTCTATTTCAATGAATCAGTTCTTTGCATCAGGTGGCCAAAGTGTTAGAGCTTCAGCTTCAACATCAGTCCTTCCAATGAATATTTCCTTTAGGATTGACTAGTCTGATCTCCTTGCAGTCCTGACTCCTGCACCACAGTTGCTCTCCTTAGATATATTCTAGGGTCAGTAGTAAAGAATCCGCCTGCTAATGCAGGAGACACGGGTTCTGTCCCTGGGTCAGGAAGATCCCCTGGTGAAGGAAATGGTAGCCCATTCTAGTATTCTTGCCTGGGAAATCTCATGGACAGAGGAGCCTGGTGGACTACAACTCATGGGGTCTCAAAAGAATCAGACACAACAAAACAACATTTTACACTAGCTTTATTTTAAAGAAAGTAGCTGGTGCTGGAACATCACCTTACATTTTGAGTTTTCAGTAAAAGCCAGAAATTTGGACTTGTATGTGAAATGTCAAGGCTTCCAAATGTTGGGAACTACTTCTGATATGGTTTATTTTTGAATGAGTATGCAGTCTGAACAAAACATGTCTGTAAGCTGGATGAATCCTGAGGCTTACCAGTTCATGATGGTGGCCAGTTAAACCTTAAACCAAAACTTCAGCATCACTGGCGCTCCTCCCACTACTTCATTTTTTTCCATAGCGCCTCTCAAAAATCTTACATATATCTTACTTGTTTATCATCAGCCTTTCTTTCCTCCAACCATCACACAAAAATAGAAGTTCCTTGGGGATAAAGAATTTAGTTTGTGTGTGTGTGACTATAGGCCTATAACCAAGACCAGTATAAGATACATTCAGAATAGTAACTGCACAACAGGAGTTGAATGAATGAATGGTCATATCTTAATCTTCACTTCTCCCTCGAGGGCTGAATCAGTCTGTTAGGTCACAGAGTAATGAGGAGAGTGAAGTCTATAAGTTCAAGTCCTATAGGGAATCACAGTTTTCCTGGACGGAGTCCAGCAGACCTGGCTTTGACAATCTACAAAAAACAGGATAAGCAAAACATGAGGGAGGTAGTGGTGCTGAAGAATCTAAAGACTTCAAAATACTTAATAAAACCGTAGCAAGTGTCTTCCAATAAAACATTCTGCAATGGCAAAGCAATTTCTCTCTCAAGAAATTTTTGACAAGGTGAATTTCTCTATCTTAAGATGGTTTAATTTCCATCTGGAGATCCATCCAAAATGACACCTTTGTGCAATACCTGAACAAAGGCAATTAGAGTCAATTTCTAATAATGGTCCTAAAGCAGCCACACTGCCTACAAAGTGTTTTTAAATACAAGGTGAACATGACATTGAATTTCTCTCTTTAACCAGAAAAACATAAAACATAAAAGAGATTGTGCATGTGTGCTGCCACTTAAAAGCAAACTGATTGGTTATCAGTTCAGTTCAGTTGAGTTGCTCAGTCGTGTCTGACTCTTTGTGACCCCATGGACTGCAGCACGCCAGGCCTCCCTGTCCATCACCAACTCCCAGAGTTAACTCAAACTCATGTCCACTGAGTCAGTGCTGCCATCCAACCAGCTCATCCTCTGTCGTCCCCTTCTCCTCCTGCCTTCAATCTTTCCTAACATCAGGGTCTTTTCAAATGATTGGTTATATGGTAATTAAATCAACAGAAATAATAAAGTTGGAAAACTCACTTTCGGCATGTTTAAAAAATTTATTGAGCAATTTCATTATCTATCTGCCTTGCTCTCTAAAAAACTGTTATCTTTCCTATTTTAAACTATCACTACCTGCTATTCATCAAGTGGCTGAGAGACCAAAATGTGCAAGAGGCAAGGTGCTAAATGGGAACAAGACATAAGACATACCATTTTTGCCTTCACAGAGCTTTCAGTCTCCTATGGGAACCAGAGATTAAATAAATACTCAAAAGATCACAATGATCCTGACTGCCCATCTCCCACGTAGCCAGGTCCCAACCCCCAGAAATCTGACCTAAAGTTCTATGTGTCAGTGTTGCCTGCCCTTCCTTTGAATATGACCATAGCAGATGTCTCCTAACCAATGAGATTTCTATGTTGATTTATAAAGCTATAATAACTGCAGGAAAATTATTATACTTCCCCCAGGTTCCTTAAATGAATTCTTTTCAGGATTCAGTAACTAGAAAATCTTCCCAAGAAGTGCTGAGAAGAAATTCCCATGTGGAAATACAATCCATGGAGCACAGCGTGGATGGTGAGGATTCAGTATTTAGGAAGAACTTTTCTAAGAGAAACAAAATAGATTACTCAGTTGCGAGAGCAGGCTACCCAAGGTCAGTCGAAAGCCACAGAAATAAGTCAGGGGAGAAAAACTCCAAGGTAAAGAACAAAACAGAAACTTTAGGAAAAGTGCTTCCTCTCATTCTCCTTCCTGGAATTGTCCTCTTTCAGCGTCTAGCCTTCTTTTGGACTCTGATCTTTGATCCTGTTCCCCTTTCACTCTATGCCCCTAGTTTCGAACTCAAATTTCAAAGGGCCTCAGCATATATAACATATATAGGTGAAGTGAGTTGATTGGGTACTCCAGCAAAAACAACAACAACAAAACCACCCTAGTTTCTACCGGTGCAACCCTTTCTTAATCCAGCATATTGCAGCTATCTAATAGTATGTGAAACCTGTGGAATTTTAAACTTTGGCTTGAGTAAAACACAGCAGTGCAAATTAAAACATATTCTAAAGCAGAAGTCCCCATCCTTTTTAGTACCAGGGACGAGTTTTAAGGAAGACAATTTTTCCATGGACTGCGGGGTGAAGGGGTATAATGGGGAGTGGAGTGGTCAGGGGGATGGTTTGGGATGATTCAAGCCCATTACATTTACAGTGCACTTTATTTCTATGATTATTATATAAGCTCCACTTCATATTATCAGGCATTAGATCCCTGAGGCTGGGGACCCCTGGTCTAAACACTAGTTTTGAGCTTCTAACTCATATCAATGCTGAAATCAAACTGATTATATTCTTTGTAGCCAAAGATGAAGAAGCTCTTACAGTCAGCCAAAACAAGACCGCAAGCTGACTATGGCTTAGATCATGAACTCCTTATTGCCAAATTCAGACTTAAATTGAAGAAAGTAGGAAAAACCACTAGACCATTCAGGTATGACCTAAATCCAATCCCTTACGATTACACAGTGGAAGTGACAAATAGATTCAAGGGATTACACCTGATAGACAGAGTGCCTGAAAAACTATGGATTGGAGATTCATGCCATTGTACAGGAGGCAGTGATCAAAACCATCCCCAAGAAAAAGAAATGCAAAAAGGCAAAATGGTTGTCTGAGGAGACCTTACAAATAGCTGAGAAAAGGAGAAGCAAAAGGCAAAGGAGAAAAGGAAAGATATACCCACTTGAATGCAGAGTTCCAAAGAACAGCAAGGAGAGATAAGAAAGCTTTCTTAAGTGATCAATGCAAACAAATAGAGGAAAACAACAGAATGGGAAAGACTAGAGAGCTCTTCAAGAAAATTAGATATACCTAGGGAAAATTTCATGCAAAGAAGGGCACAATAAAAGACAGAAATGGTACAGACCAAACAGGAGTAGAAGATATTAAGAAGAGGTGGCAAGAATACACAGAACTATATAAGATCGATCTTCATGACCCAGATAACCACAATGGTGTGATCACTCACCTAGAGACAGACATTCTGGAATGTGAAGTCAAGTGGGCCTTAGGAAGCATCACTATGAAAAAAGCTAGTGGAGGTAATGGAATTCCAGTTGAGTTATTTCAAATCCTGGAAGATGATGCTGTGAAAGTGCTGCACTCAATATGCCAGCAAATTTGGAAAACTCAGCAGTGGCCACAGGACTGGAAAAAGTCAGTTTTAATTCCAATCTCAAAGAAAGGCAATGCCAAAGAATGCTCAAACTACCACACAATTGCACTCATCTCACAAGCTAGCAAAGTAATGTAGAAAATTCTCTAAGCCAGGCTTCAACAGTACATGAACCATGAACTTCCAGATGTTCAAGCTGGATTTAGAAAAGGCAGGGGAACCAAAGATGAAATTGCAAACATCTGCTGGATCATCAAAAAAGCAAGAGAATACCAGAAAAACCTCAACTTCTGCTTTATTGACTATGCCAAAACCTTTGACTGTCTGGATCACCACAAACTAGAAAATCCTTCAAGAGACAAGAATACCAGACCACCTGATCTGCCTCGTGAGAAATCTGTATGCAGGTCAGGACGCAACAATTAGAACTGGACATGGAAAAACAGACTGGTTCCAAATCAGGAAAGGAGTACATCAAGGCTATATATTGTCACCCTGCTTATTTAACTTATATGCAAAGTACATCATGAGAAATGCTGGGCTGGATGAAGCACAAGGTGGAATTAAGATTGCCGGGAAAAATACCAATAACCTCAGACACGCAGATGACACCATCATTACGGTAGAAAGCGAAGAAGAACTAAAGAGCCTCTTGATGAAAGTGAAAGAGCAGAGTGAAAAAACTGGCTTAAAACTCAACATTCAGAAAACTAAGATCATAGCATCTGGTCCCATCACTTCATGGCAAATAGATGGGTTAACAGCGGAAACAGTCACAGACTTTACTTTCTTGTGCTCCAAAATCACTGCAGATGGTGACTGCAGCCATGAAATTAAAAGATGCTTGCTCCTTGGGAGAAAAGCTATGACCAACCTAGATAGCATATTAAAAAGCAGACACATTACTTTGCTGACAAAGGTCGGTCTAGTCAAAGCTATGGTTTTTCTAGTAGTCATGTATGGATGTGAGAGTTGGACTATAAAGAAAGCTGAGTGCTGGAGAATTGATGCTTTTGAACTGTGGTGTTGGAAAAGACACTTGAGAGTCCCTTGGACTGCAAAGAGATTCAACCAGTCCATCCTAAAGGAAATCAGTCCTGAATATTCATTGGAGGGACTGATGCTGAAGCTGAAACTCCAATATTTTGGCCACCTGATACAAAGAACTGACTCATTGGAAAAGATCCTGATACTGGGGAAGATTGAAGGCAAGAGGAAAAGGGGACAACAGAGGATGAGACGGTTGGATGGGATCACTAACTCTATGGACATGAGTTTGAGTAAGCTCCAGGAGTTGGTGATAGACAGGGAAGCCTGGCATGCTGCAGACCATGGGGTCACAAAGAGTCAGACATGACTGAGGGACTGAACTGAACTGAACTCATATCATGACAAGTTTAAAAATGTGTAACTTTAGCTCTGAGATCCTCTAGAGTTCTAATACCTGCATTCAGTTTATAACTCGGTGTATCCAGAGGTGTCCATGCCTCCCAGTCCTAACTTTGGAATTCAAAACTGTTTCCAACAATTCCATTCACTTCTGAATTTTTTATCCCCTTCAGTGGTGCCACCTGTCACCTGAGGGTCCACCTTCCCCTTCCATCCCTCTTGGCCATCCCCATCCAGTCAAGCACCAAGCCTCACAGTCTCCTCAATTCCTTGTCCTCATCACTTTATCTCTTCCAAACCAAGCAATTAGCATCTTACTTCAACTACACAATAACCTTCTAATAGGTTTCTTCAGCTCAACTTCATCAACTCTACCGCATTCAAATATAAAACAAGGAAAGTTGATGTTGTATCAACCCTGCTCAGATGTCTTGTTGGCTCTCAGTATCCTGGATACTGAGGATAAAACCTAACTTCTTAGCACTGCAAACAGAGCTCTCAGATTCTGGCCTCTAACTATTCATTTAGCCTTGTCTCCACTCAATCCAACCACACACCATAGCCTTGCAGAACTCCCTGTCTATCAGTAAACGTATGGGGCTTCCTCAGTGGCTCAGAGGTAAAGAATCTGCCTGCAATGCAGGAGACACAGGAGATGTGGGTTTGATTCCTAGGTCAGGAAGATCCCCTTGAAGAAGGCATGGCAATCCACTCCAGTATTCTTGCCTGGAGAATTCTATGGATAGAGGAGCCTGGCTGACTGCAATCCATGGGGTCACAAAGAATCAGACACTACCAAAATGACTAGGCACATGAATGTATCATAGTTTTTATGCCCCTATTTTTTAAACCCTCTCTCCTCTTTGCCTGAAATACCTTTTTCTCTAGTACTCTGACCTACCTAGTCACCTTCTATTCATCTTTTAAACTTCAGCTAAAGCCACCTCTGTCTTCCCCAGGAAGATTTAGGTATTCCTTTGAGTCCATGGGTACCCAAACAAACACAGACCATCCATTAAGGATAGGAAAAGAATCGTATCATTCATCTTTATATCAGACCATCAAGAACACCATCTGGCACAGCGTTGGCTTCATAAATATTTGTTAAATTAAAAAAAAATGCATCAAGGGTTTTTAGAAGAAAGAATGCAGCTAGGGAAGAGAAGGCAAGGAAGGAAGGATCTGCATTTGGATGATCTCTGTCCTAGACTACTGACAACATCTTTTACCTAGTACACCAAGTGATCAAGTCACACCTCACACCTATGCAACTTTCTGGGGCTTCTGGGTAAACTTATAATGAATCTAAATGTCTCACTATCACAGAGCCATGCTCACCTCACCAGCCCTGTTTACTGCAACTCTCCCTTTTTTATCTAGGTCGCTCTTCATTCATAAAATGTGTACATCTGCTATTTCTTCTTCTGGGAATGTTCCTCCCCCTACTGCCTTCTTGGCACTCAGGTATTAGGTAAAAGACCATCTTCTCAGAAAGGTCTACCAGATCATCTCTAATCCAGTTACCACCCACCACCACCATGCCTGCTCCGTCATACTTTTCCTATTACTCTATTATCTTTTCTTGATAGCTCTCAGCAGTGTCTGAAATTGCCTTAACTTATTTTTAGTCTCCATCATCAGAATGTAAATTTTATTCACCACTTTGTACCCAACATTATTATTATATTTCTTTATTTTTGGAGGGAATAATATTTACATTTTGGGAATTCTTATCAGTTCCCAAGACAAACTAGAAAATAAATTTATTAATCCATACAATTTGGCTCCACTTTTAAAAAAAGTCTGAGTAATAATGAATATATGTAACATACAAATACATACGTAGATACAAGAATAATCTAATCCAAGCACCTTAATCAAACCGAAGTATGAAATTGCTATCAGATCCAGATATTCTCATAATAATGTGTTTCCCCACAAACAAAATTTGTAATCTCCTCTTGTAGATAGGAGCGATTTTGCTAAGCTATAATTTTTACATCATTCTCAACAACATTTCTGCATGGAGAAATTGTATGACTTGTCTTTTAAGAAAAGAAAATTACTGAAAATTAAACTTTCAAAACCACTGTGTTTTTGACTCCAAAATAACTGTTAAAGTCCAAGCATGTAAACAGAAACAAATTAACAATTACCATTTCACAGCTCTCAAAATGTTTATAAACATAAAGCCTATATCTTTCTAAAAATATGAATGTCAAGACTTTTTTCTTTTAACGGTTTGATATACCTTTAGGTAAATCACTATTGAAAAATAATTTAAGAGAGTCATGTCATCATATAATAAAGTAAGATTACATTAGTGAATTGCTCTTTTAAACAGCCTTGAAGGTACAGTTTTCAATATACTATGCTGGAGAAATTATTGTTGTTGTTTAGTTGCTAAGTCGTGACTGATTCTTTTGTAGTCCCCCAGGACTGTAGCCAGCCAGGCTCCTCTGTCCATGGGATTTCCCAAGTAGGAATAAGGAGCGGTTTGCCATTTCCTTCTCCAGGGCATATTTCTGACCTAGGATTGAACCAGTGTCTCCTGCTTTGGCAGGTGGATTCTTTACCACTGAGCCACTAGGGAAGCCTGTCCTTTTTAAGTACAAACATTTAAAATTGAAGTGTTTATATAATGTGGAAAAACATGGTCAACATATTTTGAAATCATATAATTTTACTTTAATAGCTGAGAAGTTTGAGAAAACAGTATTTATTTTTGTACCAGAAACTCCACTCTCCTTTTTAAAATTCATAGCTTAGGTAAAACAATTTTCATCAATATACAAGGATCATTATATATCCACCCCAGTTCCCTTGTGAGCAAAGCTACTTTTGAATCTACAAATTCCTTCCATTTTTGTTCTTTCTTTGAATTGCCCTGCTAATCAGATGGTCTGAAATAAAAATAAAATCTCCAATTTGTAAAACTGTATAATTAAAACCTAAATATAAATTATGGTCAACTCTATTAGCAGGTAATAATGCACAGCGATGATGAAGATAATAATAAATGACAAAATCTCTTCTTCCTCTCCTAACATTAACTGAGTGCTTATTATGTTTCAAGCGCTGATAAGCCTTACTTTGGTGTAAAGCATATGAAGTAGTCACTATTAATACTAACAGACCAGGAAACTGTGGCATAAACTGGTTAAGCAGTTGTCCCAGGTCACATGACCTGAAATTTGTGGAGTGTAAACCCTCAGATTGTGTGGGTTTGCTAGTAAGCATTATATTTATGAGTTAATACATGGGAATCTTTTAAAACAGGCTGCATAGGGTAAGCTCTTACTGTTAGCAGTTATACATTGTTTTATGAATAATCATCCATTTCACCTTCAGAGATATATCCTCCTTATTTAAAAATATAGTAAAAAACAAGATTTTACTGAGGACTCTATAACTTGTCTAAAAATGATACAACAATTTAAGAGTCACAATATCTCAATGTAATAATGGGTAACACTTGTTGAGTTTTGAGATAGGTAGAGACAATTATTATCATCAATTTCCACGTAAGACTTGGAGTTAGAAGGAAGCTGAGTGACTTTCTCATGGTTCAATTCTCAACAAAATAATCTCTCTGTCTTATGAGAAATTCATTCCATGTAGTTCAGGAACAGAACCACAACTCTTTGACCAAGATCAGTTCTTACAACTCTCCCCTTCAAGGTCAGGAAGTGGAGTTGGATGAGATGAGGTACAGTGGGAAAGGAATTCACAAAATTCCTGAAAGGTCAAACAAGTATACCTCTAGCCCTAAGTGGCTGTAATTGGTTCAGGGATGTTATTTTAGCTAACTAGATTCATTCTGAGGATATTTTTGCCAGGTAAGTCTACTGGACAAAGTATCACTGGTATACTTTGCTGTTAAGACACAAGACTGGTACAACTAGAAGCCTTCTTACCAACCAGAAGAAAAAAGCCATTCTGAAGGACAAAGAAAAAGATATAACTCTGATGATAGTGCTTAAGCCTCTTATCCAGCCATCCATGATTCAGGGTTAACCCTATATTACTCAGATGTCTAATCAAATAAATTACTACCCCTATTTCAAAATATGGCTGAACTGGTTGAAACTGGGTTTCTGTCAATTGCAACTTTCCATCACCAAAGAGCCTTGTTATTTTTTTTTTCATAATTCTTCTGTTTTTAAAACTATTAAATACCAAATACCTCTATAACCTAAACATCAACTTGATTTATCCAGAGGAAATGTGGAATTTTAACAACGGAATTCTGATATGTGAGATAAGTAAGTGTATAATCAATGTTAGTTAAAATAGTTTTTGAATATTAAAGTATCTCAGAGCAGATTCTTTTTTATTTTAAACATCCCTAAAATTTTTAGGAAACCTTAGCAATTGATGTTCTAGAGGATAAATAACAAAATAAAACATAAAGAACACTACCTGACAGTTCTTGAGGAGTTGAAACCATTTCTATCCTTTTGAAAACATCCTTGAAGTTACCATTCTTTAACAACACAACTTCTTCAGGAAAGAGAATCAATGTGCCTTAGTAATCTGAATAAAACATTCAATTGCCATGAAAATTAACATCGAAGCCCTGAATTCAGGGTACGCCTAATGAAAATCAGGCAGAGAAGCTAATGGGAAATTTAACCCAGGCCAAATGTCATTATTGTTGTGAAGAATATACTATAATTAAAATGTTTCTGAGTCCTTGGCCAATGACCTAGAGTAATAATGGCTTTGTTGACCTTATTATATAAAATAATTTTTCATTACTAATTCAGTAAAAGAGTCCCCTTTTCAGGCTTCAGGCGTAAATAAAAAAGCAAAAATCAGCACCTGATGCTTCACTGGAGCACAAGAAGTAATACAAAAACACTGACTGGTCAAGGAAGAAACAATTTCAAAGCCACAGTGAACAAGGAAAGGGAGAAAATAAAAACAGAGCTATTTTATAGCAGAAAGAATAAAAGCAGTAGATGTCTCTGATTCTGGCAAAAGATAAAGGAGATATGGCAAAAGCATTGGATTTCATTCATTCTACGTTACCCACAGTCTGAAAAATACAGGGGCTGTGGTCTGTGCATTAGAAGGGAGATTGATTATATTCAGTTTGGATAGAAAGAACATTTCTTTCGAATGATTATGGTGCTTAAACTTATTTAGAAAATTACTCTCTACAATAACATTTGAGTATTATAAGAAAATATACTGTCTCCCTGGAGGTCTCTGTAATGGGATTTCACCTGTGAGCTCAGTCTGCCATTTATCCATGGGAACTGGCATTTAAGGGGGAACTCAGCATGTAGTGTTCTGGGAACATGAACATAATCTCTTTATTAAGCAATACAGAAGTTGTAGAAACTCACAGTATTGACCAACTAGAAATGATTCAGTTCAGTTCAGTAGCTCAGTCATGTCTGACTCTTTGAAACCCCATGGTCTTCACAACTGCAGAACGCCAGGCCTCCCTGTCCATCACCAACTCTCAGAGTTTACCCAAATTCATGTCCATTGAGTTGGTGATGCCATCCAATCATTTCATCCTCTGTTGTCCCCTTCTCCTCCCGCCTTCAATCTTTCCCAGCATCAGGTGGCCAAAGTATTGGAGTTTCAGCATCAGTCCTTCCAATGAATATTTAGGACTGATCTCCTTTAGGATGGACTCATTGGATCTCCTTGTCCAAGGGACTCTCAAGAATCTTCTCCAGCACCACACTTTAAAAGCATCAATTCTTCAGTGTTCAGCTTTCTTTATAGTCCAACTCTCACATCCATACATGACCATTGGAAAAACCATAGCTTTGACTAGATAAACCTTTGTTGGCAAAGTAATGTCTGTTTTTTAGTGTTGTCTAGATTGGTCATAGCTTTTCTCCCAAGGAGCAAGCAACTTTTAATTTCATGGCTGAAGTAACCATCTGCAGTGATTTTGGAGCCCCCTCAAAAAAAGTCTGTCACTGTTTCCATTGTTTTCCCATCTATTTGCCACAGAGTGATGGGACCAGATGCCATGATCTTAGTTTTCTGAATGTTGAGTTTTAAGCCAACTCTTTGACTCTTCTCTTTCACTTTCAACAAGAGGCTCTTTGGTTCTTCTTTGCTTTCTGCCATAAGAGTGGTGTCATCTGCATATCTGAGGTTACTGATATTTCTCCCAGCAATCTTGATTCCAGCTTGTGCTTCATCCAGCCCAGCATTTCTCATGACGTACTCTGCATGAAAGTTAAATAAGCAGGGTGACAATCTACAGCCTTGATGTACTCCTTTTCCGGTTAGGAACCAGTCTGTTGTTCCATGTCCAGTTCTAACTGTTGCTTCCTGACCTGCATACAGAGTTCTCAAGAGGCAGGTCAGGTGGTCCACTATTCTCATCTCTTGAAGGATTTTCCACAGTTTGTGGTGATCCACACAGTCAAAGGCTTTGGCATAGTCAATAAAGCAGATGTTTTTCTGGAACTCTCTTGCTTTTTTGATGATTAAACATGATTAGGGCAAGTTTTACACTTAGAACAACATGGATTTTGTGCATTTTGAAAAGCAAAGATGTCACATGATTTGAAATTTTGGGGGAGGGATATGGAATAAAACAGCTTTAAAAATTCAAATCTGTTACTCAAGGAAAATGATAAGTTAAATCATCACTAGTCATGTTAATAACAGATTTACTACATTCTCTAGAGGAAAACTGGGTCTAATGAAAACACGACCCAGAACAGGTAAGTTTTAATAAGAGATTGAGACAGAGGGAGGGGGAGAGGCAGAATCCAGAGAAACGGCCAACTCAAATGTCTTTAGGGCAGGAAAATAACATAAATAGGTTGCCCTAATGCATGAACCTATCAGAAAGTGGTGGGCTGCCATCAAATTTGGGGCGCTTATGTCTCACCCAAAGATATTCAGGCTTAATATTTAAAAAGCAAAACTGCTTTTTAAAAAGCAACGTGCTTGCCTACAAGCACACTGGCCTCCATTTTACGACCACTGCTTAGACAGATATTCTAAGTTGTGCTGCACAGAATAGTATCAATGGAGACAGTTCGTAGGTGTCAAATCAAATCACAACAAAGCAAACATACAAACAGACCAAAAGTGAGCTTCAGTGAGGTAAACATTTGGGAAACCTAATGTGTGCTGGACTGCTTTCTGTGTGGCCCTTCCAGCTATTTCCCACTATTCTGTCCTACTCTGTGCTGAAACGAAAGGACTGCATGAAGGGGATCTCTGGCCCTCTGGTTCTGGTTGATTTTAGTCGATTAGAGAAACAGGCAGGAAATTTCCAGGTGTTTATTCTACTGCTCATTCACTGCCAAGTTGCAATCGGTTGGCTCCGGCTTTCTAACTAAGGGACTAGTTTGCGGATTCTCTCCAGGTTCTGGACTTCCCAGGTGGCTCAGTGGTAAAAGAATCCGCCTGCCAATACAGGATTCAGGAGATGCGAGTTCCATCTCTGGGTCGGGAAGATCCTCTGGAGGAGGAAATGGCAACACACTCCAGTGTTCTTGCCTGGAAAATTCCATGGACAGAGGAGCCTGGCAGGCTAAAATCCATGAGGTTGCAAAGAGCTGGACATGACTAAATGACTGAGCACACACACACTTTAGGTTCTAATAACTACTCCTTCCATTCGTCCTTCCAGGCCCAGGGGTGGTAACAGAGTACTGCATTATCCTTGATGCCTGCCTGAAACTCTGCCCATCCTGTTGTAAAAAGTCCTCTTATTAAAGTTTTCTCAAGTTACAAGTTTGAGTGTGCCATATGTTTCTTGCCAGGGCTCTGACTGATAAACTGGGTAAAAGAACATAAAACTGGTTTCTTTTTTTTTTTTTTTGGAAGACTCTTCAGAGTCTTTGAAATGATAACAAGTATGATGAATATTCAAGAATGATCCAGAAAAGAGAGATTTGTTGGCACGGGTAGAGACTGAGAGGTCCTAGGAAACAGAGGGAAGAAAAGCTTAAAAGATGATGGCAATAAGAACGAAGAGCAGAGAGGACAAACTTTCTTTAATGGTTAATAACTCAGGTTTAAAGTTGGGGGAGGTAAAGTTCTGGGAAGAGCATTGGGTAATGTAATCTTGAAGTTGAAACTATTTTCGCATAATACGGATTCTTGTAACCTCTTTTCAAGGAACTTTCTCCTCCCTTTCATTCATTTTTTTTTCTTCTTTTTCCTTATATTCTCTTTCTTGTGAGCCTTTTATTCAGGATCTTTGAACCAATAAAGCAAGGGGAAGTGTTTGGTACTTCCTTTCTGCTTTTTACTATACTTTCTGGATCATATATTAGGATATCATATTACCCAATAAAGTGTTCACATAAAAACTTTGCTTCAACTAGTGAAATGAATCTGAAAACAGAACTAGAAACACTGAGAATAATAAAATACATCAAAATCTCTTCTGTACAAACCATTAAAGCAATGCTAGTAATAAAACATTAATTTTAAACTATTTTTAGCACTTCAAAATGATGTCCCCTAATCTTCAGATGTAATTTGGGATTTCCACACCCATCTGTCTTTTTGACAAAAGTATATTTTGAATTAAATGTGCCCAAATATTTATACACAAATGCAAACACACACCTATAACACCTGTTAGGATGCTGCTATACAAAATAATTTCTGATCAAAGTAAGTTGGCATCTCTGTCTCTAAAAAGTATCCTACATTCAGCATGTTGGAATCCAACTCTAGATCCTTCCCTTCAAATCTGTTTCTGCCACAGTCTTCCCTTTCTTTTGGTTTTATGCATGTGTGCTAACTTGCTTCAGTCCTGTCCAACTCTTTGCAACCCTATGGACTATAGCCCACCAGGCTCCTCTATCTATGGGATTCTCCAGGCAAGAATAGTTGCCATGCCCCGCTCCAAGGGGATCTTCCCGACCCAGGGATTGAACCTGTGTCTCCTGTGGTTCCTGCACTGTAGGTGGATTTTTTTTTTTTTTTCCAAACTGTGGAACCTTAGAGAAGCCCATCCTTCAGATTAGGGGAGGTCTACTTTGCGGAGGCCAAAAATTGTGGTATCACCCTATCTTTTTCACATCCCACAACAACTTCATCATCAAATTTGGTCTATACTGTCTTCAAAATATGTCCTGAATTTGGCCATTTTCACCAATCTCTACTGCTCCGTTTTGACTAGATGCATTTACATTCATCATTTTACTTAAATCTCACAATTACTTAACAAAGGTCTTTTGTATCCTCATTTAACATACACAGAAAATAAGGTTTCAGAGAGATGTAATGACTTGCCAACACAGCACACTCAGGAAATAGAAGGACTGGATTTGAAACTACGCCTGGCAAATTCCCAGGCTTTTGCTCTTTCTAATATATCAGGAAAAAATAAAACGTCTTTAAAATTGATTCAAAAATTAATGTGCATTGATTTGTTTCTAAAAAAATTATCTCCCTGCTCCTGATTTAACAAAGTCAAAAGGTTTTAACAGGTTTATTCTTCATAAACTTACAAGGGCGTAGTATGTATATATGTTTATGCGGGAGGGATATACTCCTGAATCCATGTGCACATGCATACACACACAAAATTTAGAATGGAAAACAAATTTGATGAATTTGTTGCAAATTTAGGGGTACAACAGCTTATAAAAGAAATCTAGTTAAGAATTGTTCAGAGGTGACTGGTAGGGAAAGACTTATTTATCCCATCACATTCTAAATAGCCAGGAGCCAGGGAGAGAGGCAGCTGGGTGCAAGAAAGCATTAGGGAGCCGACTCAAGGGTACCGCCAGGGAAGAAGGTGGCAGCTGGGAGAGGGGAGGGTTTCAGAATCCAACATTTAAAATGATCCAAACAGGAAAATGCCAGCTGGAAGAAGGGGGTGCTAGGCATCCAGTAACCTTCTGGTAAAACCAATTTTCTGTCTGGTAGAAGAGAAAGCACATGCTACACGTTAAGCATCCCAGGTTTCGAGGGGAAAAACATTGCGCATTTCCCCAACAATTATCTTGTGCATCCTGTGAGTGTCGTCCCCATAGGGATTCACCAGGGAGAGTGACCTGTTATTAAATTGGCACATTTTGGCCTATGTCAACACCAGGACAGTTCTTCTGGGCACCAGAATAATATGCCAAAGAGACCTTTAAACATTTTATATGTTCCCTAATTTAAACTGGGAATATGATGGTCCCTTAAGGTGATTCTCTTTTTAAAGGGTATATCATTAAAAGGGTTTAGGAGTTGATTCCATTAAAACACACACACATGCACAGACATCAACAGGATGAGATATACATTTCAAGCCCATGTGACAGACCGAGGGTTTAAACCCTCAGTTTATCAGCTCTAGAGGCCTAATTTTGCAATCAGCTAAACCTACAGTACATTTTCATCAAGTGCTGCAAATCAGCAAAATATTAAATGAATCTTGAAAAAAATGATTATGAATCCACAGTTCTGTTTGACTGTATAATTCTATTTAAGATTAAAATTACTATCATAAAAAGGCCACTTTCTGAATGTAATTCCACAAAAACATCATCACAAAAGCTTTTACTGCTATTTATGTCAGAATGTATTTTAAACAGTTCTAATCATTTACCTTTGTGGACACTTAATTAAAATTACAAAACCAATTTTAATCTGTAGTCCAATTAATATGCAAATATATGCAAATGTGGTAAATCAAGGTGGTGATTAAGTTAAGGACACTCTATTTCATGTCTGCTTTAAGTGTGAAAACAAACAATCTTTTTTGTAATTGTACTGATGGATTGTGATGTTTATAGGGTTAGTATGGGGTACAAATGTTTATGCATCAACATTATGCCAAAACAAAGATTTTATACTCTGGAGTGATTTAGCATCCAGCATACATTCAGATGCAACAAAGTCATTTTGCAGTCATCTTGTGAATTAGAATAAGGTCAAAGCAAAGTTAAATTTCTATGTCATCCATTTGTATGGCTATTTAAAATTCAACAATCACTTTCTGATGTGTTAGGTAAGAGCCAAGAAGTCTCAAGAATGGCATATTATCGCCCTTTATCATTTAGTGTTCCTAATATACTGGTTTATCTTTGATACTATTACAGCAATCATTCTCTCATTAAGGTACAAAGATATTCAGCCTTTTTAACCCCTCTTTTTCACAAGTTTTAAATATGGAAAGTACAGCTAAAATCCAAGTGACCATCTTTGTTTAACTAGAGATGTACAACACATTTTCACACCCAATTTGTCCCTCTTTTTCTTCTCGTGCTATTGTCTAGATTTTTCTGAAGAAGAAATGTCTGGCTTCAGGAAACCTATTTCAAAAAGGGCAAATATTTAACTTTAGTGGGATTAGTTTCTTAAATTCATGTTTAACCTTAATGGAGATTTCTCTACAAAACAACATATTACAAGTTCTTTTAAGCAATGTCTTCTCCAATCTTGAACATGTCTCTATTTGAAATGTCTGTCATGCAAAGATGAAGGAGAAACAGTCATTTTTGAAAAAAGACAGTGTGATCTAAAAATCACAGTCATGTCATCTCTTGGAAAATAAAAATAACCTCAAAGTTCGGTTCTTAATGAAATATCTACATTAAGAATAACAAGTCTTTTTCTTTAAGCCTGAAGAAGCCAGAGTAGCTCATATAAATTTTGAAGTGATTATAAGAAGCACAGTGTCTTTTTGTTTCAAATATTTCATGCTTCTGAAATATTTCTCTCAACATCAAACATTTAGATATTGACAAATAAGAACTTTGTCAGTGTAGCATTAACCACTAGCACTTCACATGCATTTCTTCCTGGGCACTCATCTTCACATCTGCATTATTTAAACAATCTTTTCCACTCTTACTTGAAGATGTGCTCACGTATATTTCTTCATTTCACTCAGAGAAATGAGGAAAGTGGATTTCAAATTGCCACCATTCCATCATTTTTAACACTCGATATATATTTAAAAATATTATTGCTCTGTGAAGGCAGATAATTTAATAAAAAGCAATACACTTTAAAGTTATGTTTACCAAAGCAGGTACTGCGTCCTTAACGGGCTTCTGCAAACTTATTTCTCCCTCTTAAGTCTAATCTAATTTTACCATCCATACTTTGAAATCCTCAAAAATATAGAACTTTCCAAGAACAAAGATCCTAATAAATGTTGAATGTAATTGCTGCATATATTTTTTCCTTTAACTGTTCCACTGTTACCATCATTACTTTGCATTGTACACATTCTTACAAATCATTCTTCTAAAATATTTTAAAATGAAACTATACACAACAAACCATTAAGTTCATCTCTCTCTCTCTGAGTAGGTGTTTAGGGACTGTAATTTTCTAAATGTATCCAGTACCAACATATTCAATTATGAAACAGTCTTCCTGTGATGATGCACCTAAGACAGCAGTTTACATTTATATTAACAAACTCTATCTTCATTATAGTACAAGGACAAAGCAGGATTCCCTTCCCCAATTTAGATCCAACAGTGAAATACATAACGCCATGTAACATAAAATGAAATAAAAGAAAGAACATAAAATGCACTGCATTAAATATTAGGGAAAAAATAGCAAGCACAGCACTGCAGAAGCGGCAGCAGACAGAGCTGGGTGAAGACAATGGACCAACCCAGGGAAAACTAATGCAATGAAAATGATTTGGAAGTTAGATAACCAGTGTGTGAATGTCAGTCTTCTTCCTGCTAAGGGTTTACCAGGCTTTTCTTAAAAATTCTCAACTTCTGAAAATGAAGAATTTTTCAGTATTATGAAAGTTCACAGATACATTAATCTGGAAATTACATCAACCAATATAGTGAAAAGACTGAGCCAAACACCGTCTCTCCTGGTCCAGCTCTCCTAGGAATGTCACGAAACTGTATTAGTCGGTAAACAGTACACTGACATGACACTTGAAAACAAAGCATTAATGAATAGGAACACAGATCAAAATATCATCTAATTAAGAGGTAGTCATGACGAGATGTCCTGCTAGCTTTAAATGAGAAGAGAGGGCTGTTATTTAAGCTAAGGACTTTGTGTAAGTCCTTAGCTTAAAGCTCTATCATTTGATCTAATAGCAGATATGGGAGAATAGATGAAAAGTCTACAAGAAAGTACATAAAACTTTTTTTTAAGGCATAAAATTCACTGCATTAAAAAAAATCTTATTAAAATAAACACACTGTCTTTTTTGTTGTTGTTTGTTTTACTCTTTTGGGATAAAAAACCTGGGAACGTTTTTGCAATATGAAAAAACATCAATCTTGGGAACATAAACAGTAACAACAAAATATATGCATATATTATAATTATTTCAATAGAATGCTAAGTTTTAAAAAAGAATCTTGTTTTTCTCTGTTGTGTGTATCATACAGTTAATTATTTAAACTAATCTAGACCATGCTAATGTTTATAGACTTCTCTACTTCATAAGCACTACCCTCTTTTTAGATGGAGCACATGTTTTCAGAAAAGGCTAAAGTTTACAGAAATGGATTTTTCCTTTCCTTTTCATGTAGTTTACTGATAATCTTGCCTAAATAAACTGATTTGACCTTGGGAATGTCTCACATTCCAGGGAGCAACCCTTTTGAATAATCTCCAAAACCTACACATCTGAGATGACTTTGGACCTCCTCCCAGAAAAAGCCTTCATCCTAATGGCCACCTAGGTGGGGAGGAGGAGTGGCCCAACCTTTTCTCCAAGTTTCTGGGAGGATGAATGTTGGCTATGCCAGATTCAGTACTCTGTCCTCCTGCCTTGGACAGGGGAAAGCTAGTAAAATGAATAATCCAAGATAATATGACATCATTCTCTGGGCACATTTTCTGCTAATCAAACAATCTTTGCAGATATATCATACTCTGAAAGTGACTCCTAGAAGCTCACAAAAGGGGGTGGGGGGTGGGGGTGGAGAGAGAGAGAGAATACCAAGAATCTAGGCCTCTTGTAGGCAAGGGTACAGCCAACTCAGAAAACAAAGACCAGGAAAAGCCTTTGCATCTGTTTGCCATTCTCAACCCAGCCCTAAAGTAAATCATCTCAGGGATTCTACTAAATCTACAATTTTCTACAACCTTTTTAGTCTGTTTATTTCTTTGCTCACACGAAATGCCATGCATCCAAAAACTCTGGATCAGAGAGCAAACAACTTCAATCCAAGTTCAAGCTGTGAATGATCAAGAATGAGACCTAGTATTTACTTTGCTGTGTGCTTGGTCAGTTTGATGTGGAAGAAAATAAGAATCTGATGTCCAGGGAAAAGGAGAAAAAGAGGTGCATTTCAGATTTTCCCTATAACCTGCTGCTCCCATCTTTTGGTCTCACTCTCTTTTGCTCGCACATACCTACACAAAGGGACATTAAGTGTGCGTGTGCATGTGTGTATCTGTGTAAAAATAATCCTACTCACTCATCAGCATCATGAAAATAGAATACACATATTTTCAATTATTTAAGCTTGGTGATGGACAGGGAGGCCTGGTGTGCTGCGATTCATGGGGTCGCAAAGAGCTGGACACGACTGAGCGACTGAACTGAACTGAACTGAACACATCATTGACTAGAGACGTGTTAACTTCAAAGGCATTCGTTTCTGCAAAAATCCCCTGGTCAATAATGTATTAAAGACTCACAGAGTTTTTTAAAATTAATTTTTATTGGAGTATAGTTGCTTTACAATGTTGTGCTAATTTCTACTGTACAGCAAGGTCAATCAACCATGTGCATGTGTGCTAAGCTGTGTCTGACTCTTTGTGACCCTATGGACCCTAACCCTCCAGGCTTCTCTGTCCATGGGATTTCCAGGCAAGAATGCTGGAGTGGGCTGCCATTCCCTCCTCCCGGGGATCTTCCCAACGTAGGGGTCGAATCCAGGTCTCTTACGTCACTTAGCACTGGCAGGTGATTCTTTACCACTAGCATCACCCAGGAAGCCTGAATCAGTCATACATATACATATATCCCCTCCCATTTGGACTCTTTCGCATCAGGCCATCACAGAGCATTAAGTAGAGTTCCCTCTGTAATACATAGGCTCTCATTAATTTGTTAAAAAAGAGAGAATTTTAAAACCAGATGTGATCCCTCAATATCTTCTCATGTACAGAGAGACTCAGAGAATTTAAGTGACTTGACTTGTCCAATGAGCTGATAGCAGTTGCCAGGTGGAACACAGTTTCAGCCAGGTAGGGGTGGAAACAGCAAAGTGGCTCAGAAGTTAGGCAAGACTTGTCCCAAGAAGGTGATCTGTCCTCAGAACCTGCCAGTGAGCCAAGATGTAGGACTGGACATCAGAGACAGCAGGGCCTGACTCTAAAAAAGGTCTCTATCTAACTGGACAGTGCTTATCATCCCCTGACAGATTTAGGGGCTTTGTCTGGCTTAACAACAAGGCTTTTCAATCCACAAAAACCTTTATAGAGTTTAAAACACTCAAAGATAAGATTATTAAACTTAGTGAGCATAGACTTCACTTCTATTAGTCCTAAAAATACTACCTTCAGTGGTTAATAAAACTGTTGATTAGGCACCTAGAATGGTGCGTTTATGTCCTCTTGTCTTCTGGGAGACTAAGATTAAGATCCTGACTCTTAAGACGCTACACAGTTAGTTGGGACATCCTGAAATAGGCACATGAGATTTTAAAACATAGTGAGTTTTATTCTGTGCTCATACTCCCCAACCTTTGCCTAGACTCTAATGACTAGCCGTTAAAATTAATTTCCCCTGGTGAGATTCTTTGAGAGGGATAAGCTTTGTTGATGTTAAACAATACTGTATGCATAAATTATCTGATCTCTTTAAGCTAATTGGGAAATTGCAACTTGATAACAACATATAACCAATTCAAATGGACAGCTATCTATTGTGAATCAAACCATACAACAACAACAAAAAAATGTAAGATTTGGACTATGACCTTTAAGAATGAAGAAAAGGATTATTGCTGTAAATGAAATTTCCTGGCAGTTAAAACTAAAATGTTGATTAATATAAATCTGGCAAATAACCCTTCTTTCTTTATTTTTTGTATATAATACAGAAACATTATATTAAAAAAAAAATATATATATATATAATACAAAGGTAATGCACTGGAGGTTTATTCCAGCCCAGTTTCAAAGGAGACATTTTAAATAGCAAGTCCTTTTCCATATATGGCTTTGGTGCTCAATTATAGATGAACAATGACTTTTAAACTCTGTTTACAAGAGCCCAAGAAGTTCTGGGTTAAAGAAAGTTGGGAGAAAGAAATCGGCAGGAAAAAGCAACCAGGTTGGCCCTTCACTTCCACTCCAAAGAAATAAACTCAGCTTTTGATGTCTGCTTGACTAAATAAAGATTCAACAGCCACTACTACCTCTGGTGAATGGGGAAATTAAAGCTAACACACAGAGAGGATTGCTAAACAATTATTTTATCTTAAATAACATCCCCCAATCCCCAACCTTGATGATGCAGTCCTACAGAAACAAATAAAAAATGGACAGAATTTAGGACACAATTCCAAGCTTAGTTTTATTGAGTCAAGCATCCATTTATTAAATACTTGGAAAGCACAAGGTGCTATGCCCTATGTGAAAAGAAAGTATATCATCCCCATGCTACAAATAAGAAGACTGAAGCTCTGTATGGGTTCAGTACTTTGCTTGGTTATATGAGTAGTTAATGGCAGAGGTGGGAATGGTAGCCAGTCCCTGGCCACCTAATTCAAGACTCCCCTTTGACCATACCAAAGGGTGAGAAAGAGAAGCTAATCCTCTTTGATTTATTGGAAAACCACATGATCACGAAATAACTATGAGTCCAGAGGGAATATAAGAGTCTTTTCTTTAAATGCAAATATAAACAAAAAAACAAACAAACAAACTGAGTATGTTTAAATACTGACATACTTGACTGTCAGAGTTTAGGAGGGGAACTGGGAAAGAGGCACCCTCTACCTTAAGTTTTATCTAGAGACAAGGTAAATAGCTAATTATAAAAGTAACATTATATAAATAACATACTGAAATATGTAATTTACTTGATGATTAAGGAAAAAGCAAAAGCTAAAAAGCTTACTAACCTGAGACTGATTTTATAAAATCTACATTCCAACCTCTGTTTTAGCTTTGCAAACTGAAGAACATAGAGCACTTTCCAATCTCATTTTAAAAGTCATTTTTCCAAAACTGAAAAATATTTTAGCTTTACTGTTTGGGATGATGATGATTAAAAATAAACAATAACTTTTGAAATTCATGCATTCTAAAAACCTTACATAACTATGAAAGGACAAAACTTCTAATCAGAAACATAAAATGACAGACTTCTAAAACTTAGAGGGACTTGAGATCTAATCCAGTTCAACAATTTCATTTTACAGACACAGACACTAAGGTCGTGAAAGGTTAAATGACAGGCCTGACCACACACACAGCTAGTTTGTAACAGTGTTGCAACTCCAACAACTAGCCTGGAGTTCTTTTCACTATAGCAAGCACTTTAAATTATATCCAGAGTATAAGTAATGCTCTCCAAAAATGTGTCAGAGGCTATACATGGGCACAGAACCAGCTATCATAAACCATGATCGTTATCTCAATAAAGGCAAAGTTTAACTGTCTCTGACACAACCAAATTATCCAATCACTTCTGCCTTAGTTTCCTCCTTGAAGTCCAGATATTTTTGACATATGTTACATTGCAAAGAATAAAAAGCTCAAGTTTTGCCAATATTTGAGGTTGAAAAGTACAATTAACTTTTGAGGAGATAAGCAATAGGGAAAAGACACCAAATTTACCATATTGAATATAATTGATAATTACAATTTAGAGCTTTCTTATTGATTGTGCCTTAACCCTTCCAAGCAGAAAGAATTCCATAGGAAACTTTTGAAAAATAATAACATTAGATAAAGCTATGTCACCAGCCAAAGTTGCTGGATATACTGGAAGACTGAACATATATACTCATTGGGAGAAATCCAGAAGAAGTAGGAAAAAGGGCATTTTAAAAGGCTGTTTGTTACTCAGCTGACCTAAATATCATACCATACATTAACATGTTGAAAATGGGGCTCTACATGATTATATTAAAAGCTATGTCTCCTAGTTCCAACCCTCTCTACCTCAATCAAGCATGAGGAGAACTAAAATTTAGTATTACTTGTGAAGGATTCAAATACTGGCTCCTTGATTTTGGAAGTCACTTTCAAAAGTTTTATTTAATGATTCCCTTTTCAATAAGGATGGCTGTGGGAATGGAAGAGAAACACAAAGGAAACCGAGCTCACCACAGCCTGCACAGAGAAGTCGTGGTACAACCCCATAAACTGTACTTAATGGCCCCCAACTGCATAGAACTGTGACTAGAAAAGTGCTGCTTCCACCTTTCATTTGATTCATTCACATGTTTAATTCTATTGCCAAAGTTTGATGTGTTCTATGTTTTTGCAATCAGCTAACAGTGGCATTTTAGAACCCAATCCCAGACAGTACTATTTCCAGCAAGAGTCCTCCGTTTTAATTCAAACACAGAGTTTCCATAGGAAGCACCAGTTCAAGGCAGGTTACAGAACAAAGCTCCAGTGGACAGTCAGCATGGTCCTGAATACACGACACAGCACGTCTTGTGCACAAATGACAGGAACTGCTCTGTCAAATAGCTACTTTGTTCAAAGGAAAATTGTACATGTACCACATCGGGATATCACACAAATTGCTGCATGGGAAGACGAGCCCCTGGGTTTCACCTTCCAGAGATGAGGAAATAGACTTCTCTGAGGTGCAGAGGCACACACTGAAGGCATTTTTAAATGGGCCACTGAAAAGTCAACTTTTACAAGGAAAAGGGACAAGAAGATGCTGCACCTCTGGTCACACTTAGGACATAAAGACTCATAAAAAGATAGCCACAAGACAGAAAATGATCATTCCAGGCTATTAACGTGATTTTTTTGGGGGGAGGGTACATAGTTTGAAGTGTCAAATACCTCTTTGTCTAACTACAACCAGTTTGCTTACTTAATAGGCAAAATACTAAGGAAGAATGCAAAATTTTTACATGATTTGGGGACACAGGATACCTATCTTTTGATACTGAGTCTTGAAAACAGAGAAGAACAGAATTTACAAAGTTCCAAATGAATCCTAATTCTTCCTCAGCTTCTTTATATGAGTGAACATCACTGTCATAACCATCATTTAATATCAGGCTATGATGACAGCTTGTTTCCCTCAAATAGCAAAATGAGGCAACATAAATAGCTGATTCAAAGATGAATAATCCTAAACTTTTACAAAATTGCAATCTTTATGTGACTTAAATAAAAGCAGTTCAAGCTACTTAAAACTAGTGTTTTCCAATGCAGCATGGAAATGAACGATGATTCTTAAGGAAGTTTTCAATGCAAAATCCTATAGGTCAAAAAACAATATCTATGTCCCAGTCCCTAAAATAGTAAATCAAGCCCAAAAGTTAGATATTCTACAAATAAACTTACAAATTAGCAAACAAATTTAATCTGTGGTGAAATTTTAAAGACATCAAAGTATCGAGGCCATTAAAAACTGAACATCTACCTCTTAGACACAACAGAACAAAACGTAGCCTCACAGCTTTGACTCCCCTGTTTGGGCTGTACCTGTACCTCCCAACATTCATCATAAATTTGCTTTCACCTAAAAAATTCCTCACATGTGTTCATTCATATTTTATTAGAATAGTATTATATTCTTTTTACCAGCCTCTAAACATTCTGTTTATAAATCAACAGTCATTTGTTTTTCATAAATTTTATTAATAGTTTAAAAATTTACATATATGTATGTGTATATTTACACACACGTGTGTGTGTGCATATGTTTGTGTGTATGAGTGTACAGACATAGCTCAGATGCACAGACAAAAAGAATAACTGTTATCTTACTAGGTGTGTCCTGATTGTTGTATTTTAGACTATTATAAAAGAAATAAAATATAAAACATTAAAATTTTCACAGCCACAGTAAGTGAAGTTAACAATTAATTTCCTTTGTAAAATTTTATCTGAATAAGAAAACACTTTTCCTGGATCATTTGTAACATGCTTTACTGTTTTATATACCTAAAGTGCACCAATTTGTACAACTGTAAGAAAAAAAAAATAAATAAATAAAAATTTAAAGTAAAAGACAATGCATACAAATGCTTTTTGACAAAATTATTTAGATGTTCATTTTAAGGTCTTTTCCAGGGCAATTTGGCAGTTCTCAATTTTAAAGCTCTGGCTCAGCTAGGCCCCAAAAGGAGAGCATGGTATAGCACTCTAAACAGCCTCCTGCATTCATTTATTGTTCAGTTCACAGTCTCTGAATACAACACAATTCTCCAACAGAGTCAGCTTTCATAATTCAGCAGTACAAAGTCTGCAAACACATGTAACCTAGATCCATATTTCCCAGTGACAGCATATGATAGCAGAATGTGAAGTATTAATGCTGGTGTCACTACAGTCCTACACTCTACTGCACTTTAAGAGAAAGCAGCTGCTGAGATGAAATGTGTGCCAACTGTCTGAAGACAGAAACATAAGAAACATTCCTTCTGTTACAAAGGGAGAGACACACACAAACAGACTTGCTTTTAACAAGCACAAAGTTTTTTACTTTTGCCTGTTACATTTCTCAAAAACCCTCACCAATTCTGCAGAAGCAGCAAGATACACATTTAAGAACATCCTGACTTCCTCTTCATGAAAGTAACCTGGGAAGGTGACTATAAATATGCATCTACAAGTCAAAGAGTGGAAAAAGTACCTTCTACAATAAACACTCTATACCAATGAGTTCACACACTTGTGGAAACAGAATCGCTACCTGTGTGACAGATAACCTGGATCAGCAAGGCATTTTCATACTAACAACATATGGTCCTCAGGTCTTTCAAAATGCTTCCTTTGGCACTTTCATAAAATCATTATCTTGAAATAATCATCTGAAATCTTTGTTCTAACACATTCACATAGAATCCAGACTGTCTCTTTCTTAACTAGGAACATGGAAGGTGTGTCACTTTCAGTAAACCATTCACAAGGGGTAAAGTCTACAAATCTGAAAGTGGCGCTTTTCCTTTTCTCTTGACATAAAGATGGGCAATTTGTTGAAGAACCACAGTATCCTGATATGCACAGGATCCACTCTTGATGTAACAGTACAAAATGAACCAAAGTACTGTTCTGCTATCTTTTAAACACAGCTCTATAACAATAAGTGTGTGACATAATCTGAACTGTTTGGTTATATTTCACTTAAAAACTAGTACAACCTCATTGACCCCCTTTATCAAACAATTTATTGTGTATTTGCAGACTGGACAGTGAAACAGAGGAGGTAAAGTATTAATGGTGACACTATTTGGCAAGCTTATACTGCAGTTCATTCAAAAGGCAATTTTAAAATTGAATGAAGAGGTTTGACTAGGCAATAAAAACAGCCACAATGCCAATGAACAGTACTTAGGAGGAAAGCCTCTAATTATCCTATTTATAAATCAACAGCAATTTTACTGATGACTTCTTCTCAAAGTTGATTAAAATAACTTCAAAAAATTTTTTTCAAACTAGATCATGTGCATTTTATTAAACGATAATTTAAAATATTATTGATTGGTAGAAAATGATAAAAACTGGAGAGCAAGAATGAGACAGCGTTTCTGAAGAGAAACATTCATAGTATGATCTGCAACATAATTATAGCACTGCCCTTGGGGAAGGGGATTTTATTTTATAATGAGAATGTTTACACTGTTATGGGGTTCAATCTATCTGGGAGGGAAGGTTAAACTTCTTTCCATTAAAGACAGCCTTATAATGAAAAGCTCTGAAAGGAGAATGGAGTCTAATATAGTAGATGTAATGGCCTATTAAATGATTCACACACAAAAAATGAATCAAATTCATTGTATCTTACTGCTGTTTTATGACAAAATTGTTGAAAAATAAAACTATTGTCAAGATAATTGCATATTACATAGGCTGTATTACTGTAAGCAGTACTCTTATTGGATGACCTAGAGTCTAATTTTTAGGTACATTAACAGGACATTACATTTTAAATACTTTACATTATTGGAATGTTTTAAAAGAAGCCCACTTTAACTCTGTTGGGAAAATCAATTTAGACTTAAAGTCAGGCTGCAATTGTGCATCACTCTTTTTCAATTAAAAATTTTCCATACCTTCTTTATGATGTCATTCTTACATTTCTGCAACAGATGCTTGTTTATATACCAATTTACCTAACTGCTGCTGTACTGGTATTACACTGTTGTCAATGTAACCCCTCTGTCTAGTTGACATTCCCACTTCTCCTCTCAAAAAATGTGTATTTTCAAAATAATTTGCCTCTTTAACAACCATCTCTAATTACCAAACAATCCCTTCTATTGAAAAAAAAAAAAACCCAAAATGTTTCTATATTTTTAGAGCAGACAATTAAATACACACTTCTGGGAAGAATGATATTAAGAAAGTGGTGGCTCCATGAATAAATTCAAATACAAATTTAAAATATCTTTTAGAAAGTATACTTCCAAAACAAGACTATTAATTATGCCCTCTAAGAACCTGGAAAGAAATCCTTCAGACAAGTTGTACACCATAGCTATTTATTAACTCTAGCCTGAGTGATACATAACATCAGATCCATTTTTAAAGCAATACTGTAATGATGTTAATCAAGCCATATGTATAATCAATCGGCATTGTGATTATGTCTCTGCAAGGTTTCAGAACAGAACCATCAATGCCTCCTAAAGATGAAAATTTAGTTAACGGAATGAAAGAAATCTACCCATTTGAAGGGAAAAAAAAGACTAATATATATATATATATTCAGATTTGTGGGTGAACAAAGCTGAAAGGCAAGAAACACCTGGAGTAACAGGCAAATTTGGCCTTGGCGTACAGAATGAAGCAGGGCAAAGGCTAATAGAGTTCTCCCAAGAGAACACACTGGTCATAGCAAACACCCTCTTCCAACAACACAAGAGAAGACTCTACACATGGACATCACCAGATGGTCAACATCAAAATCAGATTGATTATATTCTTTGAGTCAAACATGGCAAAGCTCTATAAAGTCAGCAAAAACAAGACTGCAAGCTGACTGTGGCTCAGATCATGAACTCCTTATTGCCAAAACAGACTTAAATTGAAGAAGGTGGGGAAAACCACTAGACCATTCAGGTATGATCTAAATCAAATCCCTTATGACTATGCAGCAGAAGTGAGAAATAGATTTAAGGGATTAGATCTGATAGAGTGCCTGATGAACTATGGATGGAGGTTTGTGACATTGTACAGGAGACAGGAATCAAGACCATCTCCAAGAAAAAGAAATGCAAAAAAGCAAAATGGCTGTCTGGGGAGGCCTTAAAATTGCTGTGAAAAGAAGAGAAGTGAAAAGCAAAGGAGAAAAGGAAAGATATAAGCATCTGAATGCAGAGTTCCAAAGAATAGCAAGGAGAGATAAGAAAGCCTTCCTCAACGATCAATGTAAAGAAATAGAGGAAAACAATAGAATGGGAAAGACTAGAGATCTCTTCAAGAAAATTAGAGATACCAAGGGAACACTTAATGCAAAGATGGGCTCATAAAGGACAGAAATGGTATGGACCTAACAGAAGCAGAAGATATTAAGGACAGGGGGCAGAATACAGAAGAACTGTACAAAAAAGATCTTCACGACCCAGATAATCATGATGGTGTGATCACTCACCTAGAACCAGACATCCTGGAATGTGAAGTCAAGTGGGCCTTAGGAAGCATCACTATGAACAAAGCTAGTGGAAGTGATGGAATTCCAGTTAAGCTATTTCCAATTCTACAAGACAATGCTGTGAAAGTGCTGTACTCAATATGCCAGCAAATTTGGAAAACTCAGCAGTGGCCACAGGACTGGAAAAGGTCAGTTTTCATTCCAATCCCGAAGAAAGGCAATGCCAAAGAATGCTCAAACTACTACACAATTGCCCTCATTTCACACGCTAGTAAAGTAGTGCTCAAAATTCTCCAAGCCAGGCTTCATCAATACATGAACTGTGAACTTCCAGATGTTCAAGCTAGACTTACAAAAGGCAGATTTACCAAAGATTAAATTGCCTACATCCACTGGGTCATCAAAAAAGCAAGGGAGTTCCAGAAAAGTATCTGTTTCTGCTTTATTGATTATGCCAAAGCCTTTGTCTGTGTGGATCACAATAAACTGTGGAAAATTCTGAAAGAGATGGCAATACCAGACCATCTGACCAGCATCTTGAGAAACTTCTATGCAGGTCAGGAAGCAACAGTTAGAACTGGACATGGAACAACAGACTGGTTCCAAATAGGAAAAGCAGTACGTCAAGGCTGTATATTGTCACCTTGCTTATTTAACTTATATGCAGAGTACATCATGAGAAATGCTTGGCTGGAGGAAGCACAAGCTGGAATCAAGATTGCAGGGAGAAATATCAATAACCTCAGATATGCAGATGACACCACCCTTATGGCAGATAGTGAAGAAGAACTAAAGAGCCTCTTGATGAAAGTGAAAGAGGAAAGTGAGAAAGTTGGCTTAAAGCTCAACATTCAGAAAACGAAGATCATGGCATCTGGTCCCATCACTTCATGGGAAATAGATGGAGAAACAGTGGAAACAGTGTCGGACTTTATTTCTTTGGGCTCCAAAATCACTGCAGATGGTGATTGCAGCCATGAAATTAAAAGACGCTTATTCCTTAGAAGGAAAGTCATGACCAACCTACATAGCATATGAAAAAGCAGAGACATTACTTCATCAGTAAAGGTCCGTCTAGTCAAGGCTAGGTTTTTCCAGTAGTCATAAATGGATGTGAGAGTTGGACTATATAAAGAAAGCTGAGCACAGAAGGATTGATGCTTTTGAACCGTAGTGGTGTTGGAGAAGACTCTTGAGAGTCCCTTGAACTGCAAGGAGATCCAACCAGTCTATCCTAAAGGAGATCAGTTCTGGGTGTTCATTGGAAGGACTGATGTTGAAGCTGAAACTCCAATACTTTGGCCACCTGATGCGAGGAGCTAACTCATTTGAAAAGACCCTGATGCTGGGAAAGACTGAGGGCAGGAGGAGAAGGGGACAACAGAGGATGAGATGGTTGGATGGCATCACTGACTCAATGGACATGGGTTTGAGCAGACTCCAGGAGTTGGTGATGGACAGGGAGGCCAGGCGTGCTGCAGTTCATGGGGTCGCAAAGAGTCGGACATGACTGAGCAACTGAACTGGAACTGGAACATTTGAACAACTACTTTTTTTTTTATTCATTTTTTATTGAAGGATAATTGCTTTACAGAATTTTGTTGTTTTCTGTCAAACCTCAACATGAATCAGCCATAGGTGTACATATATCTCCTCCCTTTTGAAACTGCCTCCCATTTCCCTCCCCATCCCAGCTCTCTAGGTTGATACAGAGCCACTCTTTGAGTTTCCTGAGCCATACAGCAAATTCCCATTGGCTATCTATTTTACATATGGTAATGTAAGTTTCCATGTTACTCTTTCCATATATCTCATCCTCTCCTCCCCCTCCCCAAATTCATAAGTCTATTCTCTATGTCTGTTTCTTCATTGTTGCTCTGTAAATAAATTCTTCAGTACTATTTTTCTAGATTCCATATATATGCATTAGAATATGGTATTTATCTTTCTCTTTCTCACTCACTCCACTCTGTATAATAGGTTCTAGGTTCATCCACCTTATTAGAACTGACTCAAATGTGTTCTTTTTTATGGCTGAGTAATATTCCATTGTGTATATGTACCAAAACTTCTTTATCCATTCATCTGTCGCTAGACATCTAGGTTACTTCCATTCTAGCAACCTAGCTATTGAAAATAGTGCCGCAGTGAACAATGGGATACATGTGTCTCTTTCAATTTGGGTTCCTCAGGGTATATGCCTAGGAGTGGGATTGCTGGGTCATATGGTGGTTTATTCCTAGTTTCTTAAGGAATCCCCATACCATCTTCCATAGGGGCTGTATCAATTTACATTCCCAACAGTGCAAGAGCGTCCCCTTTTCTCCACACCCTCTCCAGCATTTATTGTTTGTAGACCTTCTGATGAGGGCCATCCTGACCGGTGTGAGGTGATATCTCATTGTAGTTTTGATTTGCATTTCTCTAATAATGAGTGATGTTGAGCATCTTTTCATGTGTTTGTTAGCCATCTGTATGTCTTCTTTGGAGAAATGTCTGTTTAGGTCTTTTCCCTACTTTTTGATTGGGTTGTTTGTTTTTCTGGTATTGAGTTATATGAGCTGCTTGTATATTTTAGAAATTAATCCTTTGTCAGTTGTTTCATTTGCTATTATTTTATCCCATCCTGAGGGTTGTCTTTTCACCTTGCTTTTAGTTTCCTTTGCTGTGCAAAAGCTTTGAAGTTTAATCTGGTCCTACTTGTTTACCTTTGTTTTTATTTCCATTTCATAGAGGATATTGCTTTGATTCATGTCATCGGGTGTTCTGCCTATATTTTCCTCTAAGAGTTTTATAGTTTCTGGTCTTACATTTAGGTCTTTAATCCATTTGGAGTTTATCTTTGTGTATGGTGTTAGGAGGTGTTCTAATTTCATTCTTTTACATGTAGCTGTCCAGTTCTCCCAGCACCATTTATTGAAGAGGCTGTTTTGCCCTACTGTATATTCTTATGGCCTTTATCAAAAATAAGGTACCCATAGATGCATGAGTTTATTTCTGGACTTTCTATCTTGTTCCACTGTTCTATATTTCTGTTTTTGTGCCAGTACCATACTGTCTTGATGATTGTACCTTTGTGGTATAATCTGAAGTCAGGAAGGTTGATTCCTCCAGCTCCATTCTTCTTTCTCAAGACTGCTTTGGCTATTCAGCATCTTTTGTGTTTCCATATTAATTGTGAAATTTTTTGTTCTAGTTCCATGAAAAATGCCAATGGTAATTTGATAGGGATCACATTAAATTTGTAGACCGCATTTGGTAGTAGAGTCATTTTCACAATATTGATTCTTCCTACCCAGGAACATGGAGTATCTCTCCATCTGTTTATGTCATCTTTGATTTCTTTCATTAGTGTCTTATAATTTTCTGTGTACAATTCTTTTGTCTCCTTAGGTAAGTTTATTCCTAGATAATTAATTCTTTTTGTTGCAATGGTGAATGGGATTGATTCCTTAATTTCCCTTTCTGATTTTTCATTGTTAGTAAGTCATTTCTGTGTATTGATTTTGTATCCTGCAACTTTGCTAAATTCACTGATCAGCTCTAGTAATTTTCTGATACTATCTTTAGAGTTTTCTATGTACAGTATCATGTCATCTACAAACAGTGAGAGCTTTACTTCTTATTTTCTGATCTGGATTCCTTTTATTTCTTTATCTTCTCTGATTGCTGCAACTAGGACTTCCAATACTATGTTGAATAATAATGGTAAAAGTAGACACCCTTGTCTTGTTCCTGATCTTAGGGGGTATGCTTTCAGTTTTTCACCACTGAGAATATTGTTTGCTGTAGGCTTATCATATATGACCTTTACTATGTTGAGGTATGCTCCTTTTATGCCCATTTTTGGAATAGTTTTAATCATAAATGGGTGTTTAATTTTGTCAAAGGCTTTTTCTGCATCTATTGAGATTATCATATGGTTTTTATCTTTCAATTTTTTACTATGGTGTATCACATCAATTGATTTGCTTATGTTGAAGAATCCTTGCATCCCTAGAATAAACCCAACTTAATCATGGTGTATGAGCTTTTGGAAGTGTTGCTGAATTCTGTTTGCTAAAATTTTGTTGAGGATTTTTTCTTCTATGTTCATCAGTGATATTGGCTTGTAGTTTTGGTTTTTTTGCATTGTCTTTGTCTGGTTTTGGTATCAGGGTGATGGTGGCCTCATAGAATGAATTGAAAGTCTCCTTCCTCTTCAATTTTTTGAAAGAGTTTTAGAAGGATAGGCATTAACTCTTCTCTAAATGTCTGACAGAATTCTCCTCTGAAGCCATGTGGTCCTGGGCTTTTGTTTTTTGGGGGAGGGTTTTGATCACAGCTTCATTTCAGTGCTTGTAACTGGGTTGTTCATAATTTCTATTTTTTTCTGGTTCAGTCTTGGAAGACAGAACATTTCTAAGAATCTGTCCATTTCTTCCAGGTTATCTATTTTATTGCCATATAGTTGTTCATAATAGTCTCTTATAATCCTTTGTATTTCTGCATTGTCTATTGTAACCTCTCCTTTTTTGCTTCTAGTTTTGTTGATTTGATTCTTCTCTCTTTTTTTCTTGATGAGTCTGGCTAAAGGTTTGTCAATTTTGGAAAAATGACTTTTTGTACATCATCAGTACTTAATTTGAGTTAAATGATGCTGTGATTCTGTTAAAAGAAGCTCAACATTTTAAAAACATTTATCTCTGAATATATATGCGTGTGAAATTCTGACACTGAAGCGTTCATGAGGATCTTGAAGGAAAATTGTCATGTGAAATTAAACACCAGCCAGTATCATCTTTTTTTCAATAATAATTTTTGGTTATTAGTAAAAATATTTTTGTCCCACATATAAACAAATTTCTTTTAATCTTACAGCCTCCTATTTGTCAGGGGATTGCCCATCCTTAGCAAATGTTGCACTTTCAAGTTACTGAATTTACAAAATATCCTGCTTTAAAAGGAAAAATACCTTTATTATACAAAAGCTTTAACTGCTACTATTGTCATTTATGTTGATCATGTGGTTAGCCTTTTGCTCTGACTGAAGTCAGGCTTTTGCTTTCTAAAATTTCCACAGGGGGAAATATTCTCTCCCACAGAAGGGTACCAGGAAAGCTGTGAGCTTTCTACAGAAGGTATTCTAAAATTCAAGATAAGGCAAAAAAGATAAAGCCAAGATGAATTAAAAAACTATAGAATTGTAATTATGCCTCTGCTTGCCATTAAAAACCACCATTTTAGTTGGAATAAAATATTTTTTAACCTTTAATATTTTACTGACAAAAAAACAAAGTCTAAAAATGTGAGTAAACAAAATTTTTCCTACTACACAGTGCTGTTGAAACTAACTCTCAATTTTTGTGAATAGGAAAAGCTATTTGATTTGAAAGTGAAAAAAGTGAAAGTCACTCAGGCATGTACAACTCTTTGCAAAACCATGGACTATACAGTTCATGGAATTCTCCAGGCCAGAGTACTGGAATGGGTAGCCATTCGCTTCTCAAGGGGATCTTTCAACCCAGGGATCGAACCCAGGTCTCCCACATTGTAGGCGGAGTCTTTACCAACTGAGCCACCAGGGAAGCCCTATTTGATTTGGAGAAGGTATAAAAAAAGTACGAAGAAGCTCTGAAAAAGGCAATGGTCCTCTTTCCTACAGCCATAGTGGTTGGGATATTCTAACTGGATAATCCACCTGCCAATTCAGGAGACTTGCGCTAGATCCCTGGTTTGGGAAGATCCCCTGGAGAAATAAATGATAACCCATTTCAGTATTCTTGCCTGGGAAATCCCATGGACAGGGGAGCCTGCCAGGCTGCAGTCCATGAGACTGCAAAGAGTCGGACATGACTCAGCAATTAAACAACAACAATACCAGGGAAGTCAGATAGTAAGTAGCACTGCAGAAAACTTTCAGGGGGCAAAGAGAATAGATGTGGACCACTCCTGCAATAAGGAAGCACTCAGGCTCTCCCTCTCTCCCCAGCTAATAAGACAGGAAGGAAAAGGCAAGGAGGAGGAGAATAAAGAGAAAGGGAAGCTGCATGAGCAGGACAGGAAAAGGGAAGAGAGGTGAGCTGTGGAGAGCAGGAGAGAGCACAGCCAGGAATAGAAAAAAGAAAGTTCCAAATGAGAGTCTGGGCTTGTCTCATAGACCACACCCTCACCAAACAATCTATCTGGAAGAAGCCTGGGCCACCATGGCAATATTATCCCTGACTGGAGATCTGGGTGTACAGAAAGCCTGTCACTATCGTTTATGGGTAATTTTTAATGTACTTTAAGGGTTATTCAAAGGCAGATCTCCAAAACATAACAAAAAGCCTCTTCTGCTGCTATCATATTTCTTTAGGGAAGGAAACTTACCAAAAGGAAAAAAAAAAAAAAGAGCAAACATACAAGGGAACTTAGTGTTGAGCACTTAAAATTTGGGTGCTTTTTTAGAATGCTAAATGCACACAAACATCAGGTAATCTGGCCCAAGTTCAATACTGGACTATCAAAAGCATGATGTTATGTAAAGAAAGATGGTAAATCAAAAGCAAAACAAATACTATCATTGGATAAATCAGTAAGTATTTGCCCTAAATAATTTTATTAAGAAATAAAGTACCTGGATGGGGTGTGCTGCTCTGTCAAATAGAGGTGGGAAGGTCTGTAACTGGGCTTGCATCCCTCTTCTGCTCTGCAATATTCTTGGTTACAAGGTGGTAGAAAACAGAAGCACAAGAAAGGCTGTCTATATCCATACACAGTTAAAACGTTTGATGACTGTAGGTCTAGATATGATTATAGGCCTATTGATGATATACCACAGGCCCAGAAGTGACTTCGTACAACCATCTCATAACACTGATGAAGACACTAAGGCTCACATCAATTGACTTGCTGAGGACACCACAGAGGAAGGAAGTGGCAGAGCTGGGAATCCAGGCCAAGTTTTCTGTCTTCTAGTTACAGACTTTGTAGATTTCACCACCCAGCCTTTAGCTGCAAAACATTTTCATCTGAATCTTATGTGATGGATGCTCCATATTCCTGAGGGATTATCATTATTTAAAAGGAATTACACACACACACACACACACACACACACACACACAATCTCATACTCCTTAGACTGGAGAAGACTATGTTTGCTTTGGGTTTCCCCATGGCTCAGCAGTAAAAAATCTGCCTGCAATGCAGGAGATGCAGGTTCAGTCCTGGGGTGGGGAAGACCCCCTGGAGGAGGGCATGGAAACCCACTCTGGTATTCTTGATTGGAGATCCCATGGACAGAGGAGCCTGCCAGGCTATAGCCCATATGGTCGCAAAGGTGGGTTAGTCGCTCAGTTGTGTCCAATTCTTTGCGACTCCATGAACTGTAGCCCTTCAGGCTCCTCTATTCATGGGGTTCTCCAGGCAAGAATACTGGAGTGGATTGCTATTCCCTTCTCCAGAGGATCTTCCTGACCCAGGGATCAAACCCAGGTCTCCTGCATTGCAGGCAGATTCTTTACTATCTGCGCTACAGGGAAGATCTTTAAAGGGTGGCAAAGAGTCGGACAAATAAAGCAATTTAGCATGCACACGTGTTTGCCTTTGGTTTTTACAGTGTCTGTAAGTATGGACTGTCAAAGAAGGTAGGAATTCTCACTCACCCTCTTTAAACAGGCCAGTGGTTGCCTTACAAAAGAAGCACTAGATAGAAAGAAGTGCAAAATACTGCCTAAACCTTGGGTTTACAAACTAAATGACAAGAATGGCAACACCTGTCCCCAAAGACTCAAATAAGAATGTGGCTGAGGATCACTGAGTTGCTACAATCAATGTCAGAAGCTTCAAAAGGCTCATTCAGACAAGTCCCTGGTCAGATTCCTGACTCACAGAATCCCTGAGGTCTAGTATAATATTTATTTAAAGACATTAAGTTTGGGGGTAGTTTGTTATGCAGCAATAGATAACCAGAACTGGGTCTTAATTCTCTCAACTGTAAAATTAAGGAAGTGTTACCAGAGTATTATTGTGAGGATTAAATGAGACGGCAAGCAGTGGCCGTAACTGATTCTAAAAAGCTACCAACACCATCATCAAAACAGTAACAACAACCATAAAAGCTATTTTCAACATTGAAAACACTGCACCTACCCTAGATAGGCATCAAACATGGAAGTTCTCCTTCCAGGCTTGCCACTGGTGAGCTATGTACTTTTAACAAGTCAAAGAACCTCACATCATCCAGCCTTTTTTTCCCCTGGGAGTCAGGCAGCAAAGGCAAAAGAGGCAGGTGTAAGACACAGGCTTTATGTGGTCTTTCAAAGAGTCAAAGCACAAATTCTACATATATTCTTTATGTCCATACAGAAATATTATAATCTCTTTAAACACGTGGTCTTCTTAGCTCAGCTTTTATTTACTTTTTGCTTCTGAAAATAATACACATGTATAGAGAAATATTTTTGTCTTCTAAGAGAGTTTCTGAATTGTAAGTAAAATAATAATGCCAGGGCCAAAATAGAGTGGTGGGAACTTGGGTGAATAAGAAAGATATTAATCCAGCCAAGGAGGCAAATGCCACTCATCTCTGGCCAACTTGTGCTATGAGTCATGAGGATCAGTGTTCCTTGATCTTTTGACTTTTATGAGACTCCAGAAAGGCTCAGCTCATGAGTAACCGGTTGGGATCTCTAGTGTAGCTGGTCTTTCTTCTTGCTTTGTATGGAACCTTATGCAAATTAGTTGCTTTTCAGTCTCATTTTCCTTTCCTGTAAAATTGACAGGTAAAAGCAATAGTGTCTAAAGTCCTTTCAAGTCTAAAATTCTACAGTTTCTTTCATTGCCCTCCCAGGGGAGGGCAGTGGATTTGGAAAATATGCATATGGTATGTCTGTGTATTTATGCCTTATTTTATTAAAAAAGAAGTAAAAGTTTGTGTTTTATTACGTGTAAAGAAAGATGATGCATTACATCTGGGGACAGCTACTCTGCCTCTTACCCAACCTCAGATAATCCCTAAACATGATCTTGAAGGATAGAGTTTAAAAACTTGTTTCGATAGCAGCTGAGAGTGTAAGACACACTCTATATTATAGTAACTGGTATGCATATACGTATATACATGTGAATGAAATAAAAGTTTCACAGAGTAATATTTACCCTTGCCAGCTTGAGTGTTCTATAATTTTCAATTTTCTTTCTTTTATCCCTCTACACGTTGAGACTCATCAAATGCAGTTCAAGTCTCAGTAGTAAACCAGGACCAAGCATGCTCATTTACAAAGGTCATCCTCTCCTCAGAATTTATAATCTGTCCCCTGGATTTCATTTTTGAAATTGTTCTTCAAATATTTAATGTCTCCCCCAACTATATGGTAACTCCCCTTATGGCATTTCTTTCAAAAAAATTTAAAGTACAAAATAAGAAGTGCAAACATACAGTTTCTTCTCTCAGTACCCTATTTTCTAGACAAGAGGTAACACTAAATTATTTGTGGAAGGCATACCATTTATAAATAACATAACTTGCATGTTAATTTTCCTCTTCACTAAACCAGGGGTAGCAAAATTTTAGTGTGTGTCAAAAATCAGCTGGAAAATCTGTTAAACATGCATATTCTCAGATTCTACCCCCAGGGTCTGACTCTGTCCGTTCCTGGTAATGTCTAGAAATCTACACTTTTACCATACCCATCTTTTTTATTTTTAAAAATTTTATTGAAGTATATTTATTTATTTATTTTTATTAATTTATTTTTTATTTTACAATTCTGTATTGGTTTTGCCATACATTGACATGAAGTATATTTATTTTTAAAGTGTTAATTTCTGCAATATAGCAAAGTGATTCAATTATACTCCTTGTCATTTTGATCTTTGTGTCATTTATTCTGGCTATACTGTGAGCTTCTACTCTAACTTACAAAGGTCTTGAACAGGGGGTCAGCAAAATTTTTCTATAAAGAATGAGACTATAAATATTTTAGGCTTTCAGGCCACAGGATGTCCACCGTAACTATTCAACATTGCTGTTGTTGAGTGAAAGTATTCATGAAAGTGAAAGTGTCAGTTGCTCAGTCAAGTCCAACTCTTTGTGACCCATGGGCCACAGCCTGCCAGTCTCCTTTGTCCATGGAATTCTCCAGGCAATAATACTGGAGTGGATTACCATTCTCTTCTCCAAAGGATCTTCCAGATCCAGGGACCAAACCCAGGTCTCCCACATTGCAGGAAGATTCTTTACCATCTGAGCTACCAGGTAGCCAGAGACCATTCATAGACAATATGTAAATAAGTGGGTGTGACTTGTTCTAATAAAATGTTATTTACAAACCTGTGGCTGAGTCCTGGTCATAGCTGGCTAAAACCTGGTCTAGGATATGCACTAAAATTTGGTTTTGTTACCTAAGCATGACAATCAGACCTATTGGTCCTGGTCCTGGGTGCCTTGCCAAGTAGGTTAACAGTTTCAACTCCCAGCCAGGCTCTTTGGAAAACTGTGCTTTCACCCATTAGTGATGTCAACAGGAATGCTAAATGGCAGGGGAGAGATATGAACTTTTACTTTGATCTTCAAGGCTTACTTTAGAAGGTAAGGACATAAAGAAGCACCATTTCTCTTCAGAGAATCTAAAAGTGGAGTAGCTAGTACTCTTAATTAAGTTACAGAATTCAACTATACATGTACTGCAAGAATCTAGGCAGCAACAACAGTTCCAACAGCCATTCCAATCGACATTCCTCTTTGTAAAACCAAGAGCTGGAAAACTTGAATCAGCCTTTGGTCCAAGAAGCCTCAGTTCCCAGGTGCCTTTTATGCACTGAGGTTTTGAGTAAAAGCCTAGAAGTAAAGATACACTCATTTATTTTCTATGACGCCAACTCTAAACTCAAGCTAGCTATATCTTCAGGTGGTTAAAGAAAACAAAAAATATATCCACAATGGAAAAACAAAAACCAACTAGCTTCGTGAGATTTACTGAATATACAGCCTTAAAGCAATCTCCACTGTTAGTGCTTTTCTATAGCATTTTTCAAAGGTACTTTAAGAAAAATGAGATTTCCAACTCAAACTCACTGACATCAGAACCTAATTTCCCACATAATTTGTGGCTCCACTTGCATTATTTATGGACTGTGAGCACCACACACACTTATGAAGGTTGAGCCCAAATCCCTGTATAGTGTTACTAAAAATTGCCTCAAGAGATATGCCATTTTATTGGTTTCCATGTCGCTAAAAAGAACTATAGCAGAGATGGGTTAAGAGTTCCTTGTTCTCTCTGCTCTCTTCTCACTGGTTAACATTTTGCTCTTAATATTCTGAGAAGAGGGACAGTCAGAGAGTAGGAATGGGAGAGAGGGTGGTGATGAAGGTGGAGGTAGAATTGATGGAGAGCCCACTATGCACCAATAATTTGTTATTTCATTAAAACCCTAACAACACGGTATAACAAACATTATGTTTCCCATTTTACAGTCAGGGATCTTAATTCTGTGAAACTGAGAAAGTTACCTGAGGTTATACAGCCTGGAAGTTGTAGACACTGTATTGGAATTAAGAAATCTCTGATTTCTAAGGCCCTACTCTACATTCCATGCTGACTTTCAAGGAAAACTCAAAGCTACCAAACTACAATAGTGCTCATCTTCAGTAAAAGAGGTACCTGGTTAAAATGGGTTTTGAAATACATCCATATTGGATGTTCAGATTATCAAACATATCAAGATAAGACTGGATTCAAATACTATAGGAACAGTCATTCAAATGACAGAGTAGAAAGAATGATTTTGGTGCCTCCTAGTTTGTTCCTTTTTTCCTTCTGGAGTCCTTTCACCTTCCCAGACATTCTCTGTCCACAGAGTATATTCCCAGAACTTCCATATCTTTGCTTTCCAGGCAGCATCAGACCATTTTCATCTCTGTATGTTCTAATAAAACCTATACATTTGGGAATTCCCTGGCAGTCCAATGGTTAAGACAGTGCTTTCACTGTCCTGGGTTGGGTTCAATCCCTGGTTGGGAAATTATTAACAAGATCCCTCAAGCTTCGTAGCACAGCAAAAAAAAAACAAAAACAAATCCATACACATCTGAAACCTTACCATTTAGGCTTTAGGTGACAAAAGCAGCATAAATTAAAGCTGACTCTTCAGTAAGTTCAATAAATTTGATAAAATTTTAGCCAGATTAAATAGTTAAAAAAAAAAAGAAACAAAGAACAGCCAAATTACCAATATCAAGAATGAAAGAGGCAGTATTACCTCAGATTCTACACAAATTACAAGGACAAAAAAAAAAAAAATACTATAACAATCTTATATTGATATATTTAACAACCTAAATAAAATGGACAAATCATTTGAGAGAAACTATCGCAACTTACTCAAGGTGTATTTCAGTATTTAATAGATATTATGTTACTTGAAAAACTAGTATCTATTGAACAAATTGAGTATGTAGTTAAAAACACTCCAACAAGAAAATCCTAGGCCCAAATGGCTTAACCAATGATTCTACCAAACATTTAAGGAAGAAATGATACCAACTCTACATAAATTTTTCTAAAAAACAAAAGAAGGATGACCTCTTCCCACCTCATTCTATGGAGTCTGCTACTCTATTACCAAAGCCAGACAAAGACAGTACAAAAAAAAGAAAACCATAGAGCCTTAGATAAAAAGGTTCTTAAGATTTTAGGAAATAGAACCTAGCAATGTACAAAAAGGATAATACATTATAACCAAGTATGATTTATCTCAGGACTCAGACTGGTTAATATTCAAAAACAATCAATGTAAGTTTTATATTAACAGACTAAGCAAAGAAATAATGTAAGATTTTCTAAATGGATGCAGAAAAAGGATTTGATGAAATCCAGTATCTATTCCTGATGAAACTTTCAGCATGCTTGCACTCATGCTCAGTTGCTCAGTCATGTCCAGATCTTTGCAACCCATGGACTGTGGCAAGCTGGGTCCTCTGTCCATGGGAATTTTCAGGCAATAACACTGGAGTGTGTTGCCATTTCCTCCTCCAGGGTATCTTCCCAACCCAGGGATCGAAACTGCATCTCCAGCATCTCCTGCACTGACAGGCAGATTACTGCTGGGCCACCTGGAAAGCCCAGCTTTTAGCAGACTGGGAATAAAAAGGAGCTTCCTCAATCTGATAATGGGCATTAAAAAAAGGTGGGGGGGGGGGAAGAAAACTGAAGGCTAACAGCATGCTTAAAGGTGAGGAATCAAGTGCTTTACCTTTACAATCTGGAAAAGGCAAAGGTGTGTCTACTCACGTCACTTCTATTCAACATTATACAGAAAGATGCACTCTGTGCAACAAGAAAATAAAAAATATATAAGTAAAAAGTTCTGAAAGGAAAGGAGAAGTAAAACCATCTTTATTTACAGATGACACAGTTATCCACTCAGAAAAATCTGATAAAATACACAGACAAAAAAAAACTTTAAAATATGAGTTCGGTGAAATTGAAAGACACAAGACCAAAATACAAAAGTTAGTTTTACCTCTCGGTCCTAGCAGTGAAAATCAGTATGTTTTTAAAAATATCATAATAGCATTAAAAACTGAAATACGAATACATCAAAGGTATATAAGACGTAAGGCTATGAAACAGAACTGAAAAAAATTAAGGAAAATCTAAATAAGTGGAAAAAAATAAATACTGTTACTATGGCAAGTCTCTTCAAATTGACCTACAGACTCAGAGTAATCTCATTCAAAATCTCAGAGATTTTCTTCCTTTAAAAAAAATGATAGCTTGTTCTAAAGTTCACATGGAAATACGAAGGATTCAGAAGAGCCAAAAAAACTGAAATGGAAGAAAAAAATTGGAAGACATATTACCTAACTTCAAGACTGTTGTTATGAATAGAAGAATTATGAGCGTCACAATTATAGTATGTCATAATCATGGCAAAAGGATAGACAGAGCAACAAAAAGAATAGTCAAGAAATAGCCCTACACATATATGGTCAATTGATTTTCAACCAAGTTCTAGGCAATTCAACAGAGAAATGAAGCATTTTCAACAAATAGTGCTGGAACAATTGGATATCCCAGTGGAGTTGGGGGTTGGGGGGAGGGAAATCTGGATCCATACCTTATGCTATATGCAAAAAATAGCTAAAAATGAATCATAACCTAAATGGAAAACGTAAAACTATAAAACATCAGTTAGATAGCATCACTGACTCAATGGACATGAGTTTGAACAAAGTCTGGGAGATAATGAAGGACCGGGAAACCTGCGTGCTGCAATCATGGGGCCACAAAGAGTCAGACACAACTTAGGGACTAGATAGCAACAACAGCGACGTAACACATCTAAAAGAACCCAGAAAAAAAACTTTTACGGCCCTGGGCTAAGTAAAGATTGTTAAGACACAACACACAATACTGAAAATATGATGAATAAATTGGGCTTCCTCAAAATTAAGACCCTCTGCTATTCAAAGGGCACTGTTTAAAGACAAAGAATAGAAGGAGAAAATATCATACATATCTATATAGAAATCAGATGACTGTCCCATACCAAATGTTGGTGAAGCTGTAGAGAAATTGGAACTCTCATGCATTGCACTTGGAAATGTAAAATGTTCAATTGCTTTGGAAAACTTCAGTAATTTCTCTAAAAAACTAACATGCCCATCATCTGATCCAGCCATTTTATACACAAATATTTTATAGTAGAGCTTAATTTATAACATCCCCAAATTAAAAATGATCCAAGTGTCCATCAACAAATATACAAATAAATTGTGACATAACCATACAATGAACTGCTAATCAGCACCAATAAGGAATGAACTACTGAAATACAAAACCAGCATGGATCTAAAATAATCATGCTGAATGAAAGAAATCACACAAGAAGCTGTATACACAATACGCTTCTATTTTTACAGAATTACAGGAAATCCAAACTCATTTGTAGTGATAAAGTATTCAGCAGTGCCTGAGAATAAGGATGGGAGTGGGGAAGCGAGCAGTGACAGATTATAAAGAACATGAGGAAATTCTGGGGGTGATGTGTATGTTCATTATCTTACTGAGGTGATGGTTTCATAGGCAGATACAAATGTCAAAACTAATCAGCTTGTAAACTTTACTTTTAGCTTATTGCATATCAATTATCTCAATAAAGTTATTTGAAAAAAAAGGTAACCAAATAATGAAAGCCTGCATTTTTGTGAGTTTAAGAAAAGTAATAATCTTCAGTCATTCTGAATTGTTGGAAAACACATTTTCCACAAATTTCACTACATATGCGGGAACTCACCTGGAGGCACTCAGTTCAGTTCAGTCGCTCAGTCATGTCTGACTCTTTGCGACGCCATTAATCGCAGCATGCCAGGCCTTCCTGTCCATCACCATCTCCCGAAGTTCACTCAGACTCACGTCCGAGTCTGTAATGCCATCCAGCCATCTCATCCTCGGTCATCCCCTTCTCCTCCTGCCCCCAATCCCTCCCAGCATCACAGTCTTTTCCAATGAGTCAGCTCTTTGCATGAGGTGGCCAAAGTACTGGAGTTTCAGCCTCAGCATCATTCCTTCCAAAGAAATCCCAGGGTTGATCTCCTTCAGAATGGACTGGTTGGATCTCCTTGTAGTCCAAGGGACTCTCAAGAGTCTTCTCCAACACCACACTTCAAAAGCATCAATTCTTTGGCGCTCAGCCTACTTCACAGTCCAACTCTCACATCCATACATGACCACAGGAAAAACCATAGTCTTGACTAGCTGGACCTTAGTCGGCAAAGAAATGTCTCTGCTTTTGAATATACTATCTAGGCTGGTCATAACTTTTCTTCCAAGGAGTAAGCGTCTTTTAATTTCATGGCTGCAATCACCATCTGCAGTGATTTTGGAGCCCCAAAAAATAAAGTCTGACACGGTTTCCACTGTTTCCCCATCTATTTCCCACGAAGTAATGGGACCGGATGCCATGATCTTCGTTTTCTGAATGTTGAGCTTTAGGCCAACTTTTTCACTCTCCTCTTTCACTTTCATCAAGAGGCTTTTTAGCTCCTCTTCACTTTCTGCCATAAGGGTGGTGTCATCTGCATATCTGACGTTATTGATATATCTCCCGGCAATCTTGATTCCAGCTTGTGTTTCTTCCAGTCCAGCTTTCTCATGATGTACTCTGCATAGAAGTTAAATGAGCAGGGTGACAATATAGAGCCTTGACGTACTCCTTTTCCTATTTGGAACCAGTCTGTTGTTCCATGTCCACTTCTAACTGTTGCTTCCTGACCTTCATCCAGATGTCTCAACAGGCAGGTTAGGTGTTCTGGTATTCCCATCTCTTTGAGAATTGTCCACAGTTTATTGTGATCCACATAGTCAAAGGCTTTGGCATAGTCAATAAAGCAGAAGTAGATGTTTTTCTGGAACTCTCTTGCTTTTTCCATGATCCAGCGGATGTTGGCAATTTGATCTCTGGTTCCTCTGCCTTTTCTAAAACCAGCTTGAACATCAAGGAGTTCACGGTTCATGTATTGCTGAAGCCTGGCCTGGAGAATTTTGAGCATTACTTTACTCGGATGTGAGATGAGTGCAACTGTGTGGTAGTTTGAGTATTCTTTGGCATTGCCTTTCTTTGGGATTGGAATGAAAACTGACCTTTTCCAGTCCTGTGGCCACTACTGAGTTTTCCAAATTTGCTGGCATATTGAGTGCAGCACTTTCACAGCATCATCATTCAGGATTTGAAACAGCTCAACTGGAATTCCATCACCTCCACTAGCTTTGTTCATAGTGATGCTTTCTAAGGCCCACTTGACTTCACTTTCCAAGATGTCTGGCTCTAGATTAAGGATCACATCATCATGATTATCTGGGTCATGAAGATCTTTTTTGTACAGTTCTTCCGTGTATTCTTGCCACCTCTTCTTAATATCTTCTGCTTCTGTTAGGTCTAGACCATTTCTGTCCTTTATCGAGCCCATCCTTGCATGAAATGTTCCCTTGGTATCTCTAATTTTCTTGAAGAGATCTCTAGTCTTTCCCATTCTGTTGTTTTCCTCTATTTCTTTGCATTGATCACTGAAGAAGACTTTCTTATCTCTTCTTGCTATTCTTTGGAACGCTGCATTCAGACGCTTATATCTTTCCTTTTCTCCTTTGCTTTTCGCTTCTCTTCTTTTCACAGCTATTTGTAAGGCCTCCCCAGACAGCCATTTTGCTTTTTTGCATTTCGTTTCCATGGGGATGGTCTCGATCCCTGTCTCCTGTACAGTGTCACGAACCTCATTCTATAGTTCATCATGCACTCTAATCTATCAGATCTAGGCCCTTAAATCTATTTCTCACTTCCACTGTATAATCATACGGGATTTGATTTAGGTCATACCTGAATGATCTAGTGGTTTTCCCTACTTTCTTCAATTTAAGTCTGAATTTGGTAATAAGGAGTTCATGATCTGAGCCACAGTCAGCTCCTGGTCTTGTTTTTGTTGACTGTATAGAGCTTCTCCATCTTTGGCTGCATAGAATATAATCAGTCTGATTTCAGTTTTGACCATCTGGTGATGTCCATGTGTAGAGTCTTCTCTTGTGTTGTTGGAAGAGGGTGTTTGCTATGACCAGTGAGTTTTCTTAGCAAAATTCTATTAGTGCTTGAGGCACTAGTTCCTAACTAAACGCCACTCCTGGAAGAGGATCTTAATTTTAGTCTGTTATAGATTATCTAAGTTATTATCATAGACACATTATATATCATAGGGCTTTATTGTACTTACAGGAAACTTTTAAACAAAAGACAGTATGTGCATATACTTACATATGATGATGTACACATATATATACACATATATGATGTGTATATATATATATATACACATGTATTGATATGTATGTGTGTATATATATATATACCCATACATCAAAAGAAAACATTGAATATCAAGAGAAAACCTAGTATAAGAACAATCAATATAAGAATCTTACTCTAGTAAAGTTGTTAGATTTAAAGTGAAGAAAAATTATTTGGTATAGCAATGCAAAAATATAAAATTATTATAAGATGGAAAAAAAATTGGTAGACCAACTGCTTTTTGTAACCACATTCACCAACAGACAACACAACAGGCTGAGGAGAGAGCACACTGATCATAATGAATTTATGGCACTGAGATCCAATGCTTCAAGAACATTTTTATAGATTACTTTAGAAAAAAATTCTTGATGTATGAAACAACTTTTTTTTTAAGGTTCAAAGACAAATGAATTAAGGACAATAAAGGCAATTGCTTGGCCTAAGTCAAGAGGCCTGAAAATACTCTTCATGGGAATAATGCACCTGATATGATGAAAAGGGCAAAACTTTTTAAAAACTAATGAACTTCAAAAAATGAGAAAGTAATAAACTTGAAGGTATATGTCTCATGAGGATTTGACATTTACAAACCAATCACCTTGGGAAGTGGTCCTATTATTGTTTCTGGAATAGGCTTCCTGATCAAGCTCTGTGTGTGTGTGTGCATGCGTCCACGTGTGTGAATGCGCACATGCTCACGTGTACATTTGTGTTAGTCACACAGTCACATCTGACTCTTTGCAACCCCATGAACTGTAGCATGACAGGCTCCTCGGTCCATGGGGTTTTCCAGGCAATGCTGCAGTGGGTAGCCATGCCCTCCTCCATGGGATCTTCCCAACCCAGGGATTCAACTCCGGTCTCCTCCACTGCAGGTAATACCATCTGAGCCACGAGGGAAGCCCCCTGATTAAGTAAAGCACTATCAAATAAAGAAATAAACAAAATAAAACCAAGTAAACAACTGTCTTATAAATTAACAGTCTCTTGTCTTTCAGGATTCAAAGCTTTGATCCATGCTATTGGGCTCCAAACACTCCATGAAATAGGGTCCCAAATAGTGTTTGACTATTGGAGTGAAATACTAATACTATTTGACTAATTCCCCAAATCAAATGTACTCTTCAAAGAACAAAGATCTGCCAAAAATACTGATATTAAAATGAGAGTTATATGGACCTAAAGTAGTATATAGAAGGGTTGCAAAGAGGTCTGAGATTTCCTATTATTGACAAAGAAAGTCAATAGACTTTATGGGGAAAAACATTATGCAGATAAGTGCTATGTATCTACACTGAACAGTCAGTCACGTCACACCAGTAGCATCACTGTATTTCCAGTGTCCCACACAGTGCTTGCGGAGAAGGCAATGGCACCCCACTCCAGTACTCTTGCCTGGAAAATCCCATGGATGGAGGAGCCTGGTGGGCTGCAGTCCATGGGGTTGCTAAGAGTCAGACATGACTGAGTGACTTCACTTTCACTTTTTTCTTTCATGCATTGGAGAAGGAAATGGCAACCCACTCCAGTGTTCTTGCTTGTAGAATCCCAGGGACGGAGGAGCCTGGTGGGCTGCAGTCTATGGGGTCGCACAGAGTCGGACACAACTGAAGCGACTTAGCAGCAGCAGCAGCAGCACACAGCGCTTGGCATCTAACCTATACTCTACAAATCTTTACAATGGTGAATACACACTCTTTTTTAAGAAGGATATTACTTTGGAATAAAATGTAATTATTTGAAAGAGTGTGATCAATCTTCAAACCAAGTTTAAAGTAGTTTTCTCGGTTTAAAGTATGTTTCACATCTAATCAGCCATAATCTCTCAAAATATCCTAAATGTTAGTAAGAGCAGTAATGATCTATGTTATAATTCAACCTCAATGAGATAAGAACATGGCAACTATACAATGGAAACTTTTGATCAATTATACAATGAAATGTTCATGACATGTTAATAAGGATAAAATTCTGGTTTTTATTATATAGATTTAAATATAGTTGACCTTTGAGCCAACCCCTTGTGCAGCCCAAAACCTGAGTGTAACTCTGACTCCCCCAGAACTTAACCAGCTTACCGCTTGCCAGAAAACTTACTAATAACATGAACAGTAAATTGATAATTTCGTTGTTACATGTATATCTACATATTTTTATCATATACCTAAATTTCTCTGATATTTCTATGGTACACAGTTCATCTATGAGCTCTTTCAAATTGTCAAAAACCTCCAAAAACTTCTCCACTTATTGAAAGAAAATCTATGAATAGGTGATCTGAGCAGTTCAAACCCATGCTCTTAAAGGGTCAATTGTAATAGTAAGAAGTGAGAAGGGTTTTGCAAAGAGGGAAATCCCTTTGACCAGCATATGATCAAACATCACAAATTCAGAGTTAACTCATTTGGAATGTGGGATAATACAGGCTAACACTAGGCTGAAATTTTATTTTTTCACTATTTATATTAAGATAGGAAAATGTCCTGCAAACATATTTGTTATTTGTTCATTCACCTTATTGATTTAAAAATGTGTCTAAAGAAATGAAAAACAAATACAATCTCAATGAATTATTTACAATTATAAGAACTAATGTTGCCCCTTGGCCAGGTGAACTAGGAGCATCTGACAAACCGAGGCTGTAAGCCTCATGCTCATAATGTTTTGGTGGCAGTTCTCAGTCTTTGAAGGCAAGATCACAGTTCATTTACATTGTGTAAGTAGTAGTCATTGTGACAGAGCACACCCAGCCAGCCAGTGGCTTTGTGGATCTGACTTTCTCACAGACTCTCCGACTCCTCCTCACGCCACGTCCTTCTGTGCTTAGTCCTAGAGGAGGGCGTGGTAATCCAGTATTCTCCAGGTATTCTGCCTGGAGAGCCCCATGGACAGAGAAGCCTGGCGGGCTACATACAGTCCACGGGGTCACAAAGAGTCAGAGACGACTGAGCAACGAAGCACAGCACGCCCTTCATCAGTCCCTAAAGTCACCCTCCTATTTTCAACTCTGAGCCTTCACCTCAAACGCTCCCTCTTCCTCCCAATCCTCTAGCTTTCCGTGTCCCACTCAGGATAAATTATTCTCATCTTTGCTATTTACAAAGAAATTTGTTTTTACCTCCACATTTGCTCTCTTTAGAGTCTAACTTTTACAGGCCCACTGGAAAATAGTATATCCTAAAAATAATCTGACTGTGTGGATCATAATAAATTGTGGAAAATTCTGAAAGAGATGGGAATATCAGACCACCTGAACTGCCTCTTGAGAAACCTGTATTCAGGTCAGGAAGCAACAGTTAGAACTGGACATGGAACAACAGACTGGTTCCAAATAGGAAAAGGAGTACGTCAAGGCTGTATATTGTCACCCTGCTCATTTAACTTCTATGCAGAGTACATCATGAGAAACGCTGGGCTGGAAGAAGCACAGGCTAGAATCAAGATTGCCGGGAGATATATCAATAACCTCACATATGCAGATGACACCACCATTATGGCAGAAAGTGAAGAGGAACCAAAAAGCCTCTTGATGAAAGTGAAAGAGGAGAGTGAAAAAGTTGGCTTAAAGCTCAACATTCAGAAAACGAAGATCATGGCATCTGGTCCCATCACTTCATGGGAAATAGATGGGGAAACAGTGGAAACAGTGGCAGACTTTATCTTTTGGGGCTCCAAAATCACTGCAGATGGTGATTGCAGCCATGAAATTAAAAGACGCTTACTCCTTGGAAGAAAAGTTATGACCAACCTAGACAGCATATTCAAAAGCAGAGATATTACTTTGCCAACAAAGGTCCGTTTAGTCAAGGCTATGGTTTTTCCAGTGGTCATGTATGGATGCAAGAGTTGGACTGTGAAGAAAGCTGAGAGCCAAACAATTGATGCTTTTGAAGTGTGGTGTTGGAGAAGACTCTTGAGAGTCCCTTGGACTGCAAGGAGACCCAACCAGTCCATTCTGAAGGAGATCAGCCCTGAGATTTCTTTGGAAGGAATGATGCTGAGGCTGAAACTCCAGTACTCTGGCCACCTCATGTAAAGAGCTGACTCATTGGAAGACTGTGATGCTGGGAGGGATTGGGGGCAGGAGGAGAAGGGGATGACCGAGGATGAGATGGCTGGATGGCATCACTGACTCGATGCACATGAGTTTGAGTGAACTCCAGGAGATAGTGATAGACAGGGAGGCCTAGCATGCTGCAATTCATGGGGTCGCAAAGAGTCGGACACGACTGAGCAACTGAACTGAACTGAAAAATAATTTTATTAGTATTATATTTTCCATGGTACCATAACATTTCTGACACACAGTAGGGACTCAATAAATATGTACAGAATCATATAACTGAATTCAACACACATATCACTGTTAAGTATGTCATTCTAATGAATTACTTTAGAAGCCTAATAATGATTATGATAATAATAAACTACTGCATTCACTGAATATCCACCATTTGCCAGACAATTTGTTAGATGTATTATACATAGTAACTTAATCCTTATAATATAACCCATCTCTTGGATGAGGAAGCCAGGATTCAGAAAAGTACACTAAACACAGGGAAACTGCTGGTATGCTGCTGATCAGATTCAAATCCAGGAATTCCTGGTTAAAAAGATCTTATTCCTCTTCTTCACATATCTTTACTTTCTTTCCCTCACTTATGTATCAGTAAAGCTCTTATAATCTATTCTTCAGTTTATGTCTTTCTAATTTAATCTGTTTTCAAGATTCGAGGCTGCCTTTAAAGATTTGTTAATATTAAGGATATTCTAAGGATTTTGTCTACTCTGATATTATTTTTTAAATTAATTTCTAATGAAATAACTTCAGTGTTACAGTTAGATATATAGGTTGAAGATGAGATAGGTGTACTTAAAATAAAATGTCAACATCCCTTGAAGCAGTTTAAAATCCATAAAATTCCAAACAAACAAAACCAGAACCTCAAACACCCAATGTATATAAGAACATGATATCCCCCAAACAAACTCCTGCAGCCTTTTCTATGTGATGATCCCCACCGTGTCATATGCCTATGAAACGCCCTGTTTTTGAATATCTACTTCCTTCCTTTAAATAATAGATCTTTAAAACATGAGAGTCATAACTGATAGATTGCAATATTTCTACTTTTAAAATCTGAATTTCTTATGCACAAAATAATTCCCAGTAAAAGCACTTGTACCAAGAACATTGAACCTTTCTTCTTCTATAAGCGTATCAGTCTGCAATCATATCTAGATCAATAGTGAAGATAACTGCTTAAAAGAGAGCCATGCTTTCTTTTGTCAGAAATTCATTACTTTTTATTAGGGTCATTGCTTGAAAACTTCAAAACACCATATGGACCTAATTGTGGTTTATTTTGGCAAAAAGGAAGACACTGTAGAACAATTGAGGCATTACATTCTACAATTCCATTACTTTCATCCCTCTCAGTTTTATTACTGTGTCATTAAAGGCAACTTGAGTGAGCGAAGAATTATAGTGTCATGTGTACAGGCTAGTAGATTAATAACAAAACACACTCAAGTTTAAAGGTATCTAACAGCTGTTTTCATTATTTTGTGTAAATACGCTTGAAGCATATCTATCTGATTAGTGGATAGAGTGCTCTTCTCTGTCACATGCCATGGGCACTGCTATGTGCAAGTAATCAAAGTGCTCAGAAAATGAGTTTACATTGTTCACTGCTGAAATACACAAATGTCAAAAAGTGACTGCGCATCAAAGCTTAGTCAAATCATCTGCTGCAAACAAACAGATTCCAATGCACATTTCAGCTTAAAACATTCCACTGCAGTGCAGAGTTGGACTTATTGCTGGCCAAAATGAAGTGGTGTGCAGAGAATAATATGTTTCTTTAGAGAGAAAGAAATGACTTCAAAATCTGATTCATTCATATGGATCCATACAGATCATCATCTATATTAATTTCCAACATAGCCAACACCTAGTTATATTATTTTTATCCTAGGGATATTAATTTTGAAATGCTTTTAAATGTGAACTGATAAGGGCATATGTCACATATTCTTATTTTAGGGCTTATATATGCTGTAAAACCCAAACATAACAACATTTCTCAGACAATGATATTTAATTCCACGTTCAGAGAGTTTTCCTTCATTCTCTTTTACCCTGTTACCTTCTATCTAATTATACATTTACTTCAAATTCCAGTACCCAGTTGCTTGCTACTTAAACATTTCAAAAATATTTATCCTTAACTATCAGCTCCTGTCCTTCTACGACTTTCTTCACTTGACCTCTGGTCTTCTTCAACCATAGAAACACTTGACTCTCATTCCATTACAGAGTTGACAGGTTCAACTACTATGCAGTCTGCCCACTCAGTGGGCTTTTTTACTTCATCACCATCTCTCTGGTTAACTGACTATCTCTGTGGTTTCTTGTCCCCTGTGTCTGATGCTCCAACTCAGACATTTATTTACAAATCTATTCAAAACTCCTCTGGTCCTTTTCTCTTCGTGTGTGTGTGTGTGTGTGTGTGTGTGTGTGGTGGTGGTGGGGGAGAGAGGCACAATCCTGATGTCATACTCATGAACAGCCCCTGCAATAATATGGGTGCGGAATATTCTCAATATGGTGATGAGTGCAACTTCCTCCTTCTTCCAAAGCCTGGCGTTAAAAATGCCCCATTCCTATTCAAGTCCTCTGTCAAGAACCCCTGATTTTGACGTATCTGGCTTCCTCAGAAATGCTTTTAAACCACTTTATGCATGCCCCTCCAGTCACAGAAACACTTGTTTCAAATTTATCTGTCTGCCTCTTCCAAGTTTCTCATCTTTTCCTTCAATTTCATCCACTTGGTCTTTGGGGATGTTTACACTGAAGCTCGTATTTCAAGACTCATCTAGTTTTCTCTCAAGCATCTCTAAGTCCTCCGCACTGTTTGAACGCTTGCCTTGTCATCTGTATACTCTGTCTGTCTGCACCTCAGTTTCCTCCTGCCCTTCTGATGAGAGGCTGGAGCACTTGTGAGAGTGAGCCTCTGGTAGTACTAACACAAGCCAGACCTGAGTCAGAGGTGTTAAGTAAGCTTCTCCATGCTGAACTGACTATGACTTTCTGCACTGCCCTTTAAGTTCCAAATTTCTTCTGAGGTGTTCTGTAAGTGAAGTTCATAACCAAACTGTTAAGACTTTCAGTTAAGGGTACAAGCTAGGTTTTCAAAAGGTTAGAGAGTAATTATATACCCACACTCCATGTTTTCAGGTCACCTTTCCAAGTGGTAAACCTCATCTGCTGATGTGATGACACAGCTCAAGGAGAATAAAGTACATCAAGGGACACTGATTCTCTCTAAGTTTAACCTAACCATACTTTGGCTCACTGTTCTAAAAGGTTCTTTTAAAATAGAGTCAAAATGCAACAGGGACTTTATTGCTGATGAATTTATTCCATAAGGTAAATAGCACTTAAGCTAAACAAGACAGCTAGATAGTAAGCACCAATTATAACCCATTTCTCTTAGGAAAAAAAGATGTAAGCTGAACGTTAACCCAAGCTTAGTGATGGTTCTGCAGCTGCCATACAGATACTACTTATTAGAAATCAACAGTAGAGAAATGTTCTGGTCCTGTAGGGTGTAAAGAAGCATTAACGTATCCCCATGTTTAAGAATCTTATAGTCAAATGACTGAAAATACTTACATCATTGAAAATAGACATGTATATACAGGACAGTGAAACAGGAGAGTGAAAAAGTTCAGTTAAAACTCAATATTCAGAGAACTAAGATCATGGCATCTGGTCCCATCACTTCATGGGAAATCGATGGGAAAACAGTGGAAACTTTATTTTGAGGGGTTCCAAAATCACTGCAGATGGTGACTTCAACCATGAAATTAAAAGACGCTTACTCCTTGGAAGAAAAGTTATGACCAACCTAGACAGCATATTAAAAAGCAGAGACGTTACTTTGCCAACAAAGGTTTATCTAGTCAAAGCTATGGTTTTTCCAGTGGTCAGTATGGATGTGAGAGTTGGACTATAAAGAAAGCAGAGCACCGAAGAATTGATGCTTCTGAACTGTGGCGCTGGAAAAGACACTGTGAGTTCCTTGGACTGCAAGGTGATCCAGCCAGTCCATCCTAAAGGAAATCAGTCCTGAATATTCATTGGAAGGACTGATGTTGAAGCTGAAACACCAATCCTCTGGCCACCTGATACAAAGAACTGACTCATTGGGAAAGACCGTGATGCTGGGAAAGATTGAAGGCAGGAGGAGAAGGGGACGACAGAGGATGAGACGGTTGGATGAGATCACCGACTCAATGGACATGAGTTTGAGTAAACTCCAGGAGTTGGTGATGGACAGGGAGGCCTGGCATGCTGCAGTCCATGGGGTCGCAAAGAGTCAGACACGACTGAGTGACTGAACTGATACAGGATATATGCACACAAAATTATGATTCTATATGTAATTTAAAAGGTTTCTTTATATATAAGTCTGTCTGGGCAAGATACAGAGGTATGGAATAAACTAAAGGCAGTATCTTACTACAATGTACTATTTAAAATAAATAACCTACTTGTCTAATGTCAGTGACATTATTCAGAAAGGACTATTGAAAAAGCATAATCCTAAATACTGTTTTTTAGAGGCGAAAGTAGTAAATAGGAGGTAAGAGGAAAGAATTTGACTCTAGACCCATACAGAAAGACAGCAGGAAAACAACAGGGAAACCATTGTGTGATGGCTCACAATCAAGAGGGAGTCGTGTCTTATTCGTCTGGAGGAACACAAGAGCTAAGGTACCAAGCTACGAGCGAAAGGCAAGTATTAGCGAGGAAATGTCGGTTCACTTCTTTTCACTACTGATAATGCACTGGACACCTGAATAAACTTGGCAGTCTTCATTTCAGGGCTTAAGTATATGTCTCTCCTTCTTTCCACATTATATGCTTCATTAAATCTTCCAGATATCCTGTACCTTGATCTCCCCCAACCCCTTTCCACATCAAAACTCAGCAAAATGATCTAGCTTCTATTTCCAGTTGGAATTTTCTCTCTGGTTGGGTCCCTTTGCTGTGATCACATCCTTTAAGCTGCATCTTATGATGATTCTTCAATAAAAATACAGACTCAATTCCCTTCAGGGAAAGTGGTAACAGAAACGTTTCTGCCTCACAGGATCCATCACCTTCCTGGGAGGAATGTTCTGCTCGCCTAAGAGCTTTGTAAACCAGAATGTGGTATGTGAATGGAAGGCATGACTCTGGCTGCTGTTATTAATCACCATACCTTTCAGATTTACTTATATCTAAAATAGCCTGCATTGCGCTTCGCAGAATAAGCACACAGAGAAGCAGGCGGTGTGCTAGTTTAACATATTTTATGCAGCACCTGGCACACCACATGCAAAAAGGCTTGTTGCTGACGATGCTAATGCTCACTGAAATTAAAGTCTATCTTCTCATGATCACATAATAACTGGCAATCACCTTGGAATGGGAGTGTATTAAGCCCTATAAAACATAGCTAGTACTTTTGGCCCAAGTTCTGCTCTCAGTGAAACTAGAGAGCAGCGGCTCAGGGCTCCTCTCAGAATACACATGTTGCAAAGCATTTAACCTTTCCATCGTTCTCAAGAATATTCACAGTTACACTAGCCGGATTATTCAAATGACTCCCAGAGTTTCCCTGATTATGTATGCCACTCAAACGAGGAAGATTAAATAGAGCCCTGTTCACTGGAAGAGTCTAAGAAACACTAGACGAAGCATAGAAAACTGATTGCTTCTTGATTCTTAGAAGCCACACACATCACAAAATCACTTTGTCTTTTATTAGACTAATAACTGAATTCAACTGGACCACAGTAACCATTGGGGACCAAATTTCCTTCCTTCTATAAGGTGTTACTGAAATTCTTCCTTCTCTAAAATGCCCATTTTAGAGTTAATATTCAATGCTACCAGTATATTCTGCACTTAAACTTGAAAATATTACCCATTATTAATTTTACTGATTTCTGTATGCATGTTATATTGACTTATATAAGTACGTGATCAAAGAAGTAATCAGAAGTGAACTTAGAAACTGACCTCATTCAACATTCCAATTATTTAAGAAGCCCTTGGAAAGACTTGGCTACAATATTCTACCTACTGATTGTTGAATTCATTTTCATTTAGATCCCTTTCTATGAAAGGGTACAGAGAATTTCCAACAGGGTAGCTCAAGACAATGTCCCAAAGTTTTATAGAGTTGTCAGGTTACATGAAATGTGTCATCTCCTCTCCCTCTAAATATCATGAGCTCTCTTTGCCCTTTAGCCATTTATGGCACAAGAATCTCTACAGTCTGATCAGTAATATCAAACTTATTTCTTCAAAACATATCACTCAGGATCATTTTTCTAGATTTTATATATATATATATATATATATATGCATTAGCATATATTTGCTTTTCTCTTTCTGACTTACTTCACTCTGTATGACAGATTCCAGGTTCATCGACCTCACTTCAACTGACTCAAGGGGCTGCAGGTGTAGAGAACAGAGTTGTGGACACAGAGGGGGAAGGAGACGGGGGTATGAATTAAGAAAGCAGCATGGGCATATATATACTGCTGTGTATAAAACAGACAGCTGGTGGGAAGCTGCTGTGTAATAATTCAGGGAGCCTAGCTCAGTGCTCTGTGATGACCTAGAGAGGTGGAATGGGGTGGGGGTGAGAAGGAGGCTCAAGAGGCAGGAGTTATATGTATAACATAAGGCTGACTCATGATGCTATAGAGGAGAAACTAACCAACATTGTAAAGCAATTATATTCCAATTAAAAAAACGTATCATTCACATACACACACATATACATCCTGCTTAACTTGTTGAATAAATCTAATTATTAGAAAGAAGACACCTTTGCCTATGCTTTTCATGTAATAATTCTTTGCTCAGGAACAACACAACAGAAATGAACCCACATTTGCACATAACAATCATTAAAACTCCAAGGTTCAGTGATTTCATAGTGTGAATATAGGTATTTTGCCTTTCCAAAAAAAAAATTTTCCCTCTCCAGGTTATTTCAAGACCTGTCAAGTGTTTCTAGAGGTGCTATATATATAATCTTTTTTTTTTTAACATAAGAGTTAACACTTTCAAATATCATTTTGTACATTTCAGTGCACTATTTTGGTAAATCCAAGTAATACTGAAATTTCATCCTTATCACTCATTATTTTTAATTATTCCTTGCTCTCTGTCATCCAAAATTCTAGGACACATGCTTTGAGTTTTTGTCTGTGGTATCCTACCAGAGTAGAGAAAGAATATTTTTTGGTCATCTACTCTATATGAAATACCCTGATTGACACTTGATCCCTAACGTTGCCTAGAATTTAATCCTCACAAAATCCTAGTTGAGAACTTTCCTGGTGATCCAGTGGTTAAGACTCCATGCTTCCACTGCAGGTGGCATAGGTTCGACCCCTGGTTGGGGAACTAAGAGCCCACATGTTTCACTGCTCAGTAAAAAAAAAAAAAAAAAAAACCACAAAGAAAAAAAACACCTAGTTGCCTAGCTAGTTTGTAGATGAGGAAATAGAAACTTACCGAGCTTAAGCGATTTGCTCAGGAATCTAGTAAATGACAGAAATCAGACTTTTAGAGAAAGTTTGTCTAAATCCAGATTTGTGATTTTTCTGTAAAAACCCAGGATCTCCCTTTAAAGCTAATAGGAATTCATGAGTACATATGCGTTCAAGGAAGATGGTTATATAATTATGAATCAACTTAGCCATCTTAACTGTAAGGCTATCATGACAGGGTGTGTGAAGTGACCTGCTGATTCCATCTAATGCTTTCTGTATGTTAAATACATAGAATATATATATATATATATATATGTATACACTGAGGTCTGAAGGTATACCAGTTGTATTTAATCCTTATAACACTATGATTTCTGACATTTTATATCTGGGCATACAGGTTCATCAAGCTCAGCGACTGTTCTAAGGTCAAACAGCTGGTTCTAAGGTCAAATAGCCACCTTATTCACTAACCTAGCAGCCCTATTTTAAGGGACAGTGATGTTATGTATGACATGACATGTGCACGGTCCAACATGCTGGTTTCCAGTAAGCAACACATTCATGATATAGACTGCACAAATTATGTGCTTAAGAAGACATTCTGAAATGTGGTCAGCTATTTTTCTCTTATTTTCCTTGTCACTGTCATCTACACATTTATAAGAAAAGAGCAATATTCATCTTATACTCTCCGGCAACCAGCATATTGCTGACAGCATTTCTTTTGAAAAAGAAAATTAAGCCATGGAATCCTTTCAAAAATAAAATCCACCAGGAATACAAATATATGTAATACAACAGATAAAAGCATAGTTTATCTGGTTAAAGAGGTGAGGGGACCATGAGAGGAACAGAGCTTTATATTTTTTCTACACATACATTCCTCTCTCCCACCAATTCTCACTACTGCTCCACCCCACCCATTCTACCAAACCTTCTCTGTCAACTGGAAAAAGTCTTACCATCCTGATGGTTCTTGAGAACAATGAAAATGGCTACAGGGGAATATTCTGGATGATGATAATGATGATGTGATGATGACAATAAAGATGAGGATGGTGATGATGATAGCAGCTAATAGTTACTGAGTACTTATTGAGAGACTGATGTATACACTCCTTACTAACACATTTCTGACAGGCCCAGCAGTAGCCACAACAGGTTAACACAGACTAGCTTATTAGGTAACAAGTCACAAATTTGTTAGTAGATGGAGACCTTGGGAATATAATAAAACATAAATTCTGACAGCAGAGGGGCCTCTGGAGCTAAAGAGAGAGCACCATAAAGTGAGCCTGAGTCAAAGCACAATAGAAATCCAGCAATCCAAGCCCACAGGCACACAGCAAAGAATTCCTAAGCGCCTTCTAGGTGCCTAGGTATTATGGTTTCACCCAACATATTCGAATAATAGCAACAGGCTAAAGTTCACAGCAGGAAAATTCTACTTGTTTAATGATGTTTTGAATTCTGGCCAATACGTTAGTGAAAGGTATAGCAAACTAAGTTCCCTCTTAGTTATAAGGACAACACCATCAGCAAAGGATATTTATAGCTACTGGAAAAAACAAAACAAAACCACCTGAGAGGCTGAAACTCAATAGTAAGAGTTTAGAAATGGATAATCTGAAGGAAAATAAAAATATGTCTTTTGTCACTGTCCAAAAATTATACTACTAATGATCAATTAAGTTTTATTAAAACTACAGGATGAGACTGTCCAGTATCCAAGGACTTGTTCTCCTCCACTAATTTTCCTACAAAGGAAGAGTTTTTTTCCCCCACCTAACAGAAGAGAAAAATTAGACAATAAGAAGCATTTATATTTGTACACATATATAATGAAATATTACATTATGAAATGTCACATGGCACTCAAACTTTTTTCACTATATTTTCACTCAAAACAATTCTGTGAGGCAGCAGGACTTACCGTATCATTCCTAATTTAAGTCTTCTTCTGGCACTTGATCTTAAGTCTCTCACATCAGGGCCTTTCCAATGCACCCACATTCTTAAGAAAAGAGGACAATTGCCTGGATTCCCAGGGGAACTATTTCTTACATTAAGAAAATTCCCTAAATTTCCTACTTGTCTTTTGGCTCTAAAAGTATAGAGAAAGTGCTAAAAAGCAAAAGAAAATCAGCCAAGGGCAGTTCCTCCACCCTACTCTGCTGATGTGCCAAATTGATTCTGGGCATGAATGTGATGCCTCTCTGACCTACTCATCTCAGTGTTGGTACTAAAAGCCTGTCAGATCCAGAACGATAGACAGCCCAGATGACTAGCATCTAGGGAGTGAAAGAGGGTCTGGAAGGAAGTTTCAACTCCCACATCTAGGGCATGCCCATGAGAGGCCCTGGCTACAACTATCTGACTGCCTTTGTCCCTCTGATTTTACCAAGCTTGTACCTCTTGGGCCTGTCCATCCAACAGGCCTTTTCTATGAATCTCAGGTCTCAACTCATTTCCACATGGGACTGCAGTGGTAATCGGTCCCTCAAACACAGGCCAGGTGGTGGTGGCATTAATGTCCACATCTGGTTCTTCTGATCTCACTTTTTCAGGACTGACTTTGCTTCTAACACACCTTATGTGAATTCGGTTGGACACATTTCTTCTGAGCACTGACACATGGATGCTCATAAAGCATCTCAGAGTAGATGTAAGCTCCCTGTGTCCCTGGAACTTGGTGATTCAGACTGCTGAACATTCTCTGGGCAGGCCAGCATTTACTATCCTCAATTTTCATATACAAATACACACACACACACACACACACACGGAGTCTTCTATCTTTCCACTGAGATTTCCCAGCATGTCACATAGCTGGACCTCTATTATCATAATCCAGGACAGAAGGATTACTCCCATCTAGTTCCCATGAACTCTACTCATAATTCACAAGAAATAATTCAGATGCTTAGAATGTTTCGAAACAATGAAATATTTTTAGAGTGGTAAGTATCAATAAGCAAACAGTAGTGAAGCATATTTTCCAAGTTATCCAAATGTTCATCAGTAAAGAAGAAAATATTTTACTCTGGTTGTAAAAATACTTTCAGTCTTAAACAGATCTATGTATCAAAAGCTTGCATGCGTGTCACTTCAGTCATGTCTGACTCTGTGACCCTGTGAGCTGTAGCCCACCAGGCTCCTCTGTCCGTGGGATTCTCCAGACAAGGGCATTGGAGTGCGTTGCCAATTCCTTCTCTACGAGATCTTCCTGACCCAGGGACTGAACCCACGCCCTTTATGTCTCTTATATTGGCAGGTGGATTCTTTACCACTAACACCACCTGGGAAGCCCATCAAAAGCTTGAGTGTGTGTGCCTTAGTCACTCAGTCGTGTTCAACACTTTGTGACCCTGTGGACCACGGTCCGCCAAGCTCTTCTGTCCATGGAATTCTCTACACAAGAATACTGGAGTGGGTAGCCGTTCCTTTCTCCAGGGGATCTTCCTGACCCAGGGATCAATGTGGGTCCCCTGTACTGTAGGCAAGTTACTATCTGTCAATTAATGGACTTACCTGGTGGCTCAGTGGTAAAGAATCCACCTGCAATGCAAGAGACACGGGTTTGATCCCTTGGTCAGGAAGATCCGCTGGAGAAGGAACTGGCAACCCATTCTAGTATTCTTGCTTGGGAAATTCCATGGACAGAAGAGCGTGGTGGGCTACAGTCCACAGGGTTGCAAAAGAGTCCGTCACTCATGACTTAGCAACTAAACAACAATTTGTCAAATATGTTTAAATAGGAAATAACCATATTGGTTCTTGATCCCCAGAAAGTATTAATACTACATTGATATAGTCTTAAACCAAATGGAAATCCATAGGACTCTTGGACAAGGCTTTCCAGTTCAGAATAATAAGCAATTTAACAGATGAATCCAATATCTAGAACCTCTGCTATATTCTGAGACATAGATGCCAAAATCTCCAACTAAAGAATCTATTTGTGGGAAATGATACTGACATATTTTTCCATATTCTTACTGGTAGGTACAATTGAAAATACTAAACAGTACATGTACAACAAACAGGAAGAGTCTAAAAGGTAGAGAGAAGGCAGACTGGTCAGAGAACTTAGAACCTAAGGAATAATACAAAGGTGAGTTCCTTGGTTTTGTTTTGTTTTTGACTGATAAGCCCAGATTGGATACTGGGGATGCCAGAGGTCTGGAAACATTAATGGGCCTCAAGAGCCTCATGAAAAGCCTATTCTCTGTATCCAAATGACCAGAAAAGGGGCAACCTAGAAAACTAATTTTTTTTTCCTATTGGAATATAATTGCTTTACAATGTTTTGTTAGTTTCTGCTGTATAACAAAGTGAAAACTTTTAGACAATAACCATTCTACTCCAGACAAATACCACAGTAAAAATTACAGCTTCACACCTGCCAACAAAGACCAAGTTGAAAACCTAGATTTTTCACCTTGGCTGCTTATAACAACCTGCTCCCCCCACTCCACCTCTAGAGAAGGCATAGATAGGGAACTGGGACATCACTCTTAACCTGCTGGGATGGTGTCATAAGCGCCATATGGAGAATCACGACTCTCACCATAGCAACATGGAAATAAGTCCACAAGGAGCCCTCCCTCGACCCTGGTCGATAAAGGCTGAGTAGAGAACCTGAACTTCCACCCCTACCTCACAGTCATGAGGCGGCATCTCCATCACCCACCAGAGTAATGTCAGAGGAGCCTGCAAAAACACAGGATTTAAATAAGATTCAGAACCTAACAATACAAGACTCCATGTGTCCAGGTTTCAACGGAAAACTACTCATCATACCAAGAACCAGGATATCTCAAATCGAATAAGTAAAGATAATAAATAGATGCCAGCTGAGATGAGAGAGAACAGCCAGCATAAAAATGATGATCCAACTGACAATTATGCTGCTGCTGCTGCTGCTAAGTTGCTTCAGTCGTGTCCGACTCTGTGTGACCCCATAGACGGCAGCTCACCAGGCTCCCCCCGTCCCTGGGATTCTCCAGGCGAGAACACTGGAGGGGGTTGCCATTTCCTTCTCCAATGCATGCAAGTGAAAAGTGAAAGTGAAGTCACTCAGTCGTGTCTGACTCTTATCGACCTCATGGACTACAGCCTACCAGGCTCCTCCATCCATGGGGTTTTCCAGGCAAGAGTACTGAAATGGGTTGCCATTGCCTTCTCCGAACTGACAATTACAAATGCATTTAAAACAAGTGAAACAAAGTTTTAGGAAGAGAAGACAAAGTGAAGGAAGAGCAAAAAAAAAAAAAAGAAGACATAAATAGAAATTTTAGAACTGAAAACAGAATACACCCAATGAATGAGCTCAACTGCAGAATGTAGGGGAGACAGAGGAAAGAATCAATGAACTTGAAGAGGAAACAATATAAATCAGCCAATCTGAACAAAAGAGAGAAGAATAGAGCAGGGCAAAAATTAACAGAGCTTTAGGAATCCATGGGACTATGACAAAAGTTCTAACATTTGTGAGAAGAAAAGAGGGCAAGGTTGAAAAAAATATTCAAAGAAATAATCGCTGAAAATTTCCCAAATTTGACAAAGAAACAGAAACCTATAGGTTCAAGCTGAGCAAACCCTTAAAAATCCACACTAAGACACATCATGGGACTTCCCAGGTGGTGCTAGTGGTAAAGAACCCACCTGCCAATGCAGGAGACATAAAAGATGTGGCTTCAATCCCTGCATTGGGAAGATACCCTCGAGAAGGAAATGGCAATCCACTCCAGCATTCTTGCCTGGAAAATTCCATGGACACAAGGAGCCTGGTGGGCTACAGTCCATGGGGTCAGAAAGAATCAGACATGACTGCAGCAACTGAGCACAAGACACATCACAGCCAGAATTCTGAAAGCTAAAGACAAAGAAAACAAATTTCTAAGCAGTCAGAGGGAGAAATGATGCATTAATTATAGGGGGAGAGCTATTTTCGTAACAGAAGACTTCTCATCAAATGTTTGCTTTTCTCATGATGCTAATAATTTCTAAATCACTTCTGCCTGTACTTTATTTAAAATTTTATCTACCTTATTTTCTCCTCTACAAAAATCGACACAGAAAGAATACCACACATTCCTAACAATCTCACCTGTGTTTTAAACTGGGACTTATCCACCTGGAGCAGCAATTTCAAAAATATGTGCTCCTAAAGTGTTAATGTTCTTCTCTCCTTGGGAGTGGTTTCCTTTGTGGCTTCTCACATCCCAGACGTGGAAAGCAAGAGCCACAATACAAAGAAAGGTAAGAAGTCCAAGCAGAGCCCCTTTGTAATAAATGAGTTTCCATCATCTGTCATTAGAACTTCCTGCCAACAGGGTCATTCCCTATTAAATTACCACTTGTCAATGTTTAAAATACTGATTGATAAATGTGCCCAAACTGATAACACAACAGCTTTTATTTTCTAATAATCCTAGTTACCACAGCCTGCTGATCAAGGCACAGATACCATATAGTTTTTCAAAGTACTTTACCAAAAGACAATTTAGTCGAAGACAATGATAACAGGTAAAAATGCCTGGCCCCCTGTATGTTACATTCTGGCTCTGCTTGCCAAAATAAACTGACTGGCGATTTAGTGATATAAGGAGCTCCAAGTTTCACATTTCATCAAATGCTAGTAATCTGTTTTATCAATATAAACTGCATTTTAATGAAAAAATTCTTTTCTTCAGTACACTTCACTTTCAATACCCCTGAGTATAATAATTCGTTCATGCTGTAGAACAAGAATGTTTTACAAGACCTTAACTCTCAAGAGAAATTTCTCTGTAAATACAAAATGCGAGTTTTATGGGAATGTGTTGTATGCACATGAACAGCACCCAGCACTACAAAACACAAACAACCAAAAAAATGGCCTCCCTTAGATTCCAGCTTAAATGTCCTTCTAAGATACTGAATGGCCAAAGTGTTACTAGAACAAAGCTTAGCTGAGCAACTAGGTGATAGGTAAGGGAAATGGGACTCATTTCCCTAAGGTCTCTGAATGAAAACACATCTGAACATACTGCAGACATGTGTTAAGGCAGGACCAGTCATCAGGACTCAAAGCAGTTTGAACAATCTGAAAATTCTATCATGCTTGCTTCCTTCTTAGTGAGTCAAAGTGAAAAGGCTTAGGCTAAATTTAAGCAAGGCTTAAGACTGTACAAGTGAAAGTCGCTCAGTCGTGTCCGACTCTTTGCGACCTCATGGAATAGTCCATGGAGTTCTCCAGGCCAGAATACTGGAGTGGATAGCCATTCCCTTCTCCAGGGATCTTCCCAACCCAGGGATTGAACCTAGATCTCCCGCATCGCAGGTGGATTCTTTACTAACTGAGCCACAAGGGAAGCCCAATAATATTGGATTGGGTAGCCTATCCCTTCTCCAGCAGATCTTCCTGACCCAGAAATTGAACCGTCTCCTGCATTGCAGGTGGATTCTTTACCAACTGAGCTATCAGGGAAGCCCAAGACTGTACAAAGTTGCACACAAATTCATACGGCAGTTGGCCAATTTCTAATGTCTATAAAACCAATCAGGATTCGTCTTTCCCAGCAGGGTTTCTTCCCCAAAAGTTACCTCGCTCATCATTTCTCCTTTTTTCACACTTCCTACTAAATACAGGCCAAGGCCAGTTTGTCCAGTGGAAGACCAAGGTGCTATACCAAGCCATCCGCTTTCACACCGCTCACTACTCTGGTCACCTACCACTCCTCTGTTTTTTCTTACCACTTTCTTGGTCCACTCTGTTCAAAATGCTCAATGGCAATGCCACTTGGAAGAAATGATGAAAACAGCAGAAACACAGGATCGATCATTTCTCACCTGCACCATTCCTTTCCGTGGCATTTTTATGTCTTATTTGTCTTCTCTGTCACAGAAGTGTCATAATTGAGAGGCCATGATGTCTTTCACTGGGATCTGTGTGGTGCTAGATTGCATGGTCAGAGTTGAGCAAAAGTTTAACAATAAATCTAAGTCAATGGTGTTCAGAGAGGCCTTTCACTGGAGATAGCAGGGAAATACAAAGGGTTAACCTGCAAGTCTGTTATTTATAGGACCTACCACTAAGCACTGGAAAGTAGAAATCTCCCAAGAGACACTGTCCAGAACAGTGTGCAATTAGGTGTATGCATAGCAGGTCAATCAAATGAGTCAGATCTATCCATGTAAGACACAGCTTCCTTTACATAAATGCGTATCACAAAATGTCCCATCGTGCTACCAGTTTCTGCCAGGTGTTTTTTTGTCTTCCAGTAAATGTTTTAAAAATAGTAAATTCGGTATTTACATATGTATATATTAGTCAACCTTAACCTAGCAAGCGAAGCAAACTAAGTAGCCAAAGTTTCAACATCAAATTTTACAGCTGTGTGTGTGTAAATATGTGTATGTGTGTTACATATGCATGTCTACAACTAGTGACAATCTAGAAAATATGAACAAACCAGAAAGAAAACCAATTTTTAATCACCCTAATCACACCATTCAGATGAAGCCATAGGTAACGTTTCCGTGTGCACCCTTCTAAACATGTTCCTCCATTTGTATATAGATCTATAATCTGTGCCCATGTTAAAAGTGGAGCATGTACACAGTGTAATAGACACCATGGTGTCTGCAAAGGACTTGCACACGTAATACCTTCAAAGACCACTGCATTCTCATGACTTGTCTCTAAGAAAGGGGTTCTAGGGAGCTAAAACTGAATTATTTTTATTGTTCCACCCACCTCTGTAAAAACAAACAAACAGAAAAAGAGGGTATAGAGAAATATAAACAAATGGATATTCTCTCAGGTTACCCAGCTCTGATTTTTTAGTATCATCATAATACAACTCTTCTGGTTCACCACTTCAGGATTTACAAAGCCCTTTCATTTAAATTGCAATGCCATAAGGCTAGTAAGGAAAAATTATTGTTCCCATTTTGCAGGTGGGAAAATTCAGCCCACAGTCTTATAAATGAGAGCAGAGGGTCAGAACAAAAGCCTGGATCTTACAGGAAATGCAGTGTGTGTGTTACTCACTCAGTCGTATCTGACTGTTTAGGATCCCTAATGTAGTGCACCATGCTCCTCTGTCCACGGGATTTCCCAGTCAAGAGTACTGGAGTGGGTTGGCATTTCCTCCTCCAGGGGACCTTCCGGATCCAGGGATTAAACCCAGATCCCCCACATTGCAGGCATATTCTTTACCGTCTGAGCCACCAGGGAAATATAGGGCTGCTTTCAAAGTTCATTCCTGAATGTACATGCTCTTGAAAGTGTTTTTTGGAGTTTATCCAGGGACTAGCAATACACCCTAGAAGAGTTTTCGTTTCCTGTGAAGCAGTAAGTGGGTATGAAAAAAGTGAAGCCTGGTACACACAGGCCTTTCTGGGCTTAAATGAGTTCTCACAGATATCCCTTCCACCTGACGCTCAGGAATAAAGGCCCATGACTTCCCTCCATCCCTTCAGACAGCAGTGTTCGCCCATCCTGTCTCCCAGCACTAGAGACTTGTTCTTCACCCACACTGTCCCCATGCTGGCAGTAAGCAGCATTCTCCACTGTCATTAAATCAGCCAGCCCCTGACCCACACAGCCCACATCCTCTCCTCTCTTCAACTTGACCCTACCAGAAGTACCAAGTGAAACCATCAGTCTTTTTTTCCTTTTTCCACTGCCTGAATCTCTCAATTCAAACCATTCTACTTTTCTTCAACTTGATCCCTATTTTCTTCTTTCTTAATTTCCATACTCATCCCACACATAGAAAAGATAGGGATGTGTGCAGTCTCTGAAAGTAATTAGCACACAATACATAACTTTTAAGCACCATAAGACTTCTAAAAGTCATAAAATAATCAATTAAACCATTTGAGATTATCAAAAATCTTGAAGTTCGAGTGATAAATGTTGTAGTTCTGTTTGGCTAGTGTTTTTTTCCCATTATGATAAATAACTGACTGAGGTATTTAAATAGGTTGGATTCTATTTGCCATGCTGATAAGATTGTGTTTTCCATGTAAAAGTTAGTGAGTTTTAAAATATCAGTTTTCAATGCATATACATCAAATGCTAGTATATCCATAATTTAAAGTATTTTAAAGTATCCAAGATTGATCTGAGATGTACACTGCACTAATATTTTAAAAACGTTTGTCTCCTAACAATCTGGAATGTTATATGACTTGAAATGTGTTACTATCCTTCAACATTCATATCAGCTGCAAGTGTTTTCAACTATTATTTTATTTTCTCGTTTGTCTTCAAGTCTGTAACATGCTGCAAAAATGCCATGGCATCTGAAAACTGTTACAGTAAGCAACCACTATATCAATCAGTTCTCTTATGAATTCCATTTTACAATTCAACTACAAACTGTTGAATGCAAAGATTTATCTATGTTCAAGAAAACTTAATATCTCTCTGTTTATTACCAAGATAAAGCACTGGAAATATTTTAAAAACACAAGACATGGCTTAATGGCTGTTATGGCTACATATGGACAGTTACAGAAATACAAATATCAATTTTTCAAGTTTGGCAAAACAACAATGTGTAATGATGCATTTGCACTAGCCATAAAAATGTGGGATGAAAACTCCTGGAAAGCAAGTTCCTACCTGGGACTCAGAACCTACCTGGGACCCAGACACATAGTGGGTACAGATAAATGTTTCAGACTTAATTCTTGAAATTACACACTAGAAAAGAATCTGAATGTTTAAATAAAGGCCAATAAAGTCTGGGCAAAAGAAGTGGACAAACTGTAATAACCATGTCTTCAGAAGTGTGTTTTATAGGATTCAGTCCAAGAGTTCACTATTTACATAACTGGACAAAGAATTATGATGCAAGGGTAATGAAAAGGCAAGAAGGAATTCAGAATGTGTGAATCTTGATTCTAACTTTGAACTAATCACATGCAGCTTTGTGCCCAACCCTGGGAGAGGAGCCTCCTAAGCCCTACCTTTGAGGTATTACTGCCTTTCCGAAAAAGCAATCTCTACCATGGCTCAGGGCATTCCTGCAGATGAAGATGCCCTCTTGCTCCTTATGAAACAAGCAAAAGAACCCTTGCCCACTCTCCAAGACACAGCTCCAATGTCACCTTCTCTGTAACCCCCACTCTATCTCTGGTTCTGACTGGCCCTCACACAGACTGTACCCATTACAGGATATAATGATGGGGAAAGCAATACTAGATGAATGGAAAAACAGCAACCTTCTCAAACCCTATGGCCTGGGGTGGAGGTGGGCTTCACCAATGACCACCTATGGAACCTTTGACAAGCTACAGATTTATGCTTCAGTTTCCCTATCTGTCAACTGGGGTCTTCCACAGTGGCTCAGAGGTAAAAGAATCTGCCTACAATGCAGGAGATCTGCAGGAGATGCAGGTCTGATCCCTTGATCGGGAAGATCCCTTGGAGGAGGGCATGGCAACCCACTCTAGTATTCCTGCCTGGAAAATCCCACGGACAGAGGAGCCCAGCAGGGCTACAGTCCATGGGGTCACCGAGAGTCGGTCACGACTGAGTTACACAACAGCATCAACAATAATCTGTCAACTAAAACAAAAAGAGGACTTGCTTGTAAGGAACAAAAGAAACTATGGATGTAAAACTGAAGACCAAACCCAAGTGTGCTTGCTATTAATTTTCTCTTGCTTTTTCTCCTTCACTAAACTCTGGGCCTCTAGAATTTATATGTTTCCCCCACCCCAACCCCCCAAAAAAGTTAATAATCCCTTCCCTAGAGACTACAAAGTGTTATTTAAAATATAAAATTAATTCACAAATACTATACCAATGAAAAATGATGAAGTGACTGCTATTATACATCATTAGGATATTAGGTAGCAGATAGGCAAGAGTTAAAAAGTCATATGATAAATCTCCAAAGTTTTTTTGAAAAGAATACAAAAAAAAAAAAACAAAACCACCCTACAACTCATGGTATATAATAAAGATCTGTTGGGAACGTGATTTGAATTTCCTCTAGTATCAGATGACAAAAAGCTGTGAAAAACTGCTCAAGAAAAGCTCAGTTTTGTTACATTTCCACCTTCTTTTGAATGTCACCTTTCAACCTTCTGGTACACCTCAATCCCTAGCTTTCTACATTTAGCATCAACATGCTACCCTCCAGGCAGGTATGTAAAGCCTCAGGCCTCAGTACCTCACTCCAATCCAACTGTCTCAATTTCTGTATCACTTCTCACCTAAAATTCCTCTCCTTTCTAGGGTTCTGGGAAATAACACATGACTTTGGGGACATGTAAGCTGTAGTTTTAGATCTCAGCGTTAATTGCTTATCTATAAAACGGAAGGAAGGTTAGCTAGGAAATCTCTAATCTCCACCCTACTTAGAAAAATATTCAATAGGCACATCTCAATAAGGTATCTAGAAGAAAATCATTCTGACCAAACTTACACTAAATTATAAATAAAACCTATACTCTGGACATCTGCTTTTAAGTAGAATCTTTATGGACACATAAGGCTCTGATGAAAGCTATAGAGCTTCTTAAAAAACATGCATACATACACATTCCCACAAAACTGTATTTATAATTTCAGCAACCTCCAACTCCAAAAACAGGAATTCCAGTAAGAACTACTACTCTCTCCAGGAAGTATTAGGGTGACGTTCCAAGGAAAGTTGGGATCCTTCCAAGCTACCTCTTAAATCCTACCAAGCCAACAGCTGTCTGAACCACAAAAGCACACAACTGGCTCTGCTTTTTATTGATTAATGTAGAGTTTCATCAGGATTATAGTCAAGATCTTTGTTATGGCTAACCAATTTGCTTTTTCCACATTTTCCTATCCTACTTCACCAACTTTCAAAGGGTTAGCAACCGGGGTCAACATCTTAGTATTAATGATAGTCCCTAAACTTAAATATAATCCTCAAAGGCCATATTTTCTTCTTTTCTCCAATCATTTGGAGGGAACAGCTAAGACTCAGTGTTAGATACCAGTATTGCAATGGAACAAAAAGTATGCAGGAGGGCACTGTGAAAGGAACATTATTAAATAACTGCAAAAGAATTCCTCCTAGAATACAGACTCTGCTTTATAAGACCTACGACCATTTCAACAAAAGACATTTATTGTGAAATGTCTATGAAACCCTGTAAGGAAATATTTGCAGAGCTGCGCCAGTGTTATAATTTTAGTGATAAATGGTCTAAACTCTAAAGTTCCTCTTTCCATCTACCTTGGGTGTTTTAAAGTACCTGTGGCAAAGTAGCCTGACATTTATTTCCAGGGTTGTCTAAGTTCCTTTTGATACCCTTTCCCCTCATCATCTTCTTTAAAAACAATGATGAAGAAAAGAAAAAGTTATCTGGTATTCCCAATTAAATTTATGGAGAGAGCCCACCAGGTGAAAAATACCACAACATTTGAAACTGCTCCCTAAAATTATGTTTATACAATGTTGTGAATGAAATAAACGGATTTGTAAAGAGACAGATACTTTTTTAAAAATTACAATAAAAATGAAAATAGTGGAGGAACCAAAGAGTCTAGGATGAAAATTAATGGTGCTATTGTTTAAAATAAGAGAATAGGAATAGATTCCATGTTAAACAGGTTTCTTTAAGCTCCTAATTCCATTTAGCTTGTAAAGACAAGGGGAAAGAGAAGATAAAGCTACACATTTAAAACTGACAAAGGGCAGTACTTCTATGCAATTTATAATTAATCTGTGGGACCATGAGTCAGTAGAATTTATTGAGAAAAATAGTTTAGTGCTATTTTATAAGGGTAAGACATTAGAAGAAAAAGTATTGCAATTGAAGTTACACTAGCTGAGAAAATATTATAAAAGCTATTAATCATCAAGATTCAGGTCATAAGTTGGCTAGCAGCTGGAGTCAAGAAAAAAGAAAACTGCACAAGTGGCCAGGTGAATTGTGGATGTTTTATATCTTTCTCTAGGTGTTTCACTTAAAACCCTACTAGAGAAAAGAATACTGGGTGAAATTTGAGTTCAGCCTATATTTTATTTATCATGATCTATCTGGTCACCCCTAAAATTTCAATTATCATTCTACTACCACTCTCCAAAAACCTCTCCCCAGTATTGGAAGGAACATTTTCTTTCATTTTTCTCCATGCAATTACCAATATGTGTACAAAATGTGAATGCTTTACAAAGTAGTCATGCATTTTGCCAGTGGTTCTCAACTTAGAAAGCTTTACATTGTATTGATATCTATAGATCAGACTGGGGTGAGATGCTGCCTGGGCATAAGAATTTTTTAAAGTTTCACAGGATTCTATTAATATTATGCAGTGAGAGTTGAAAACCACTACATTAAATAGTGAGTGTAAAAGGCAAACAGGACTGCCTCAAAATTTGGGAAAATGATGGTGTGCAGGCATAGGTATGTGTGTGCATGTGTGCATACACGCATGCACACACACACACCCCTCTTCCTAGTTATAATTTAGAGCTAACATTCTCTAAAAGGAAGACAATAACCTGTATAATGAATGATTTATCTCTCCTTTTATACAACAAATAAATCATTACTTCTCACTTTAAAAAAAATCTTAAAATTAAATATCTATAAAGATTTTAAAGCCATATAAGTATATTTTGACAAATTATCATTACAGCCTAATTATAAAACTATGGAAAAAAGATCTGTTTTCTGGAAAACAGGACCAGCTACTCTCCACACATCCTCCTCAACTTTCCCAGATACACTAATGTGTGATCTTGGAATGCTAATATATTCATTTTCTATCATAAAGGTATGGTAATAGGTAACAACTTGCAGAATCTTTAAAAGTGATAAAATAGCATTACTACGAATAAAGAACTGTCATTTTTTCCATTCTAAGGCATATTTAGGAATTTTATAACCTGAACTTTTTAATTTTTTCAGGTATAAACTGGACTTACAAGGCCTCAGAAGTAAAATTGGCTTTTTATTTTTATTATAAAGTATTAAAATTATTTTTAAATGTAGATAACTAATTTTTTTTCCATATCGCCTGTCATCAAATAAAATGGTTATTTTATTATGCTATTTAGAATTTTAAAGGATTACTTAAACCAAGCCTGTTCTTATTAAGTTAGACAACTGACCAAAGAAGTTTTAAACTTCCTTCCTGGAAATTCCCAAGAATAAAAAGGAAACCAATCAATGTCCAGAGATCAAAATATGATCTATAATCATTTTTTACACAGTATAAGGGACTGAAATATGCTTTATAATTTTAAATCCTCAATTTTTATTATTAGATGAATAGACATTTGAAAAAAGCAAGCTTAAGTTTCCAAACTATCTAAAGCAGAACTGAAAAAGGTCTTTTACAGCTATTCATACCAATATAGATATTAGGGGAATAAAATAAAGACTATGACAGAAATAGGTCAGAGTGTGGGTACTTTGTGTGTTCTTCTATACTCCAGAACAATTACTAGTACAGTTGTTAGAACTTATAGACTTTTTGTGTGTGATCCTTCCTTTTGGCATTATTGAAGTATTCACACAGAAGAACCACATATCAGCTTGTTCAGACAAAGTTCTATATTTCTATGAATTTGGTGAATTTGACCTGTAATTTACATTAAACATTAGGTCCTGTATCTCTGTCATGAAAGTGAAAGTGAAGTCACTCAGTCATGTCCGACTCTTTGCGACCCCATGGACTATAGCCCACCAGGTTCCTCTGACCATGGGATTTTCCAGACAAGGATACTGGAGTGCGTTGCCATTTCCTACTCCAGGGGATCTTCTGGACCCAGGGTTTAATGCTGTATCTCCTTCATCTCCTGCATTAATATGCAGATTCTTTACCACTGCGCCACCTGGGAAGCCCCTATACTGACATTACAAAGCCAAAGCTGGATGTGCCAAACTGAGGGGCGGAGCTGAGTGAGAAAGAACCAAAGCCAAAGAGAAGCCTCTGCACTGGGAGCTATCCTTGGTGCTGCCCTCAGACCTGGGGCCCGTGGCCTGCCTGGCCTTCTTACCCTTTGTTTCCAACATTGCTCAAACAAACTGAATTCTGATTTCCAATTCTTATCCTGATTCAATAACATGTTTCAAACTACCTAGTGTTCCTGACTTCAATTCCTGTTTGCTTTCCCAAGGTGTTGATTTTCCCAAATGAAACCCAACCTGACACCAAACTACTTCTGAACAGTTTTTGCTTTGAAAAAAATTTTGACCTGAATCTATCTCTTTATTTATAACCCACCAATTGTGGTTACTAAAGAATAGTCAATGCCCCTTTTCCCTAGAATTTTTTGGGAAATCTTAAATATTCCTGCCTGTAGCAGTAATTAAAAATAATCAGAAGGTTTGAAAAATACTAAGAGTACTCCTAACTCATCTCTGGAAAGTAGTAGCTAAGTACTAATGCCAGGGTGACAAAAATACGGCTTACATGTGTAAGCATTACTTCTCTTGTGCCCATGGCAGACATCACTAATCTATCATGGAGTTATTTTTTAATCCTTAATATGGCCTTAGAGTCCTCGACAATTTCCACACAGCTATTAAGAGTCAAAGATGGCATGTAAATAGAAACCTATCTATCATCTCTGAGTTAGTATGAACATGCAGGTTTTGAAGAAGCATTTTTTTTTTTTTCTTTTAAAGTCTCAGTTGGAACACTGCTTAAGTATACCTTGACGGTCTAAAGAGGGTAGAAGCACCCTTACAATTCACTTACGTAGAAAGCAAGTGCACAGTTACTAAAGAATCAGAGCTTTCTCTTCTAAGACGGGAGGTGTTAGCCTTATGTCCTGGATAAATTCCAACTTAGGTAATTATATTCTGCTTACCTCAGCCCCTAGCAATTTTTTCAAGTGAATCCAGTATTATTCCTCACATTCTACCCTAACTTGCTGTGCAGTATTGTGATGAGCTGTTAAACAGCTGCCATGCTTCACTCTACAATGGGGACTGTGCTTCACTGTATAATTTGTAACCATTCGCAGTGTGCTTTGGAATCTTTCAGGATGGAAGTGTTACCCTAAAATGCAAGATATCATCATTCTCAAGGCATACAGTACAACTGCTTATTTCAGTTAAACTCAGCATAACATATTTAGAAAATACCTTATTTCATGGAAAACCATAAAAGTAGGTTAAAATACCCATGAAACATGCTACAAAGATTATATGAAAAGGTATTTAAAGAAAGCAAACTATTTATCAACTATATGAATATTCTGCCAAAGAAAGGAGTAGTAGGAAGAACAAATGCTTAAGACATTTTTATTTGAAAATACATCTGCCTTCATCAGATGGTAAAAATTCCCAATGTCACCCAAGAAAAATAGTGAAAAGAAAAATCGAACGTTAAGTCAATGGGAAATGGAGGGATGCCAACACTTATGGAGAAAGAGATCAAGGATAAATACAGTTTTTAACATTTTCTTAATTCTCATCAGGACAGCCAGGGAATTCCACTAATTCACTGTCATGAAGACACTGGATTTTCACTGTGGATTGCTTGAGGACCCTAGTAGACAGAAACACATTTTGGCAATACTGAAAAGGATACAACTAGAAGGCACTACTGCAGGTACGTGCCCCTTCCACAGACTATTATTTAGTAGAGATACTTTTGGTCAGTGGTTCTTAACTTTGGCTGCACAGTGCAATAACCTGAGGAGCTTTACAAAAAATTAAAAAAAACAAGGCTAATATCTGAGGTCTAACCCCAAAGACTGATTTAATTGATTTGGACATCAGGAATTATTTTTTTAAGTTCCCCAGGTGATTCTAACATGCAGCCAATGTTGAAAATCACTGCTTGAGGCTACATCTTAACATTTTGGTTGTAATTCTCATCTGTTTGTTTTTTTAAGGGGGGAAAATCACATTAGTTGAGGGCTTGCATATCAACATACATTATTGATACAGGCCACACAATTAGATCCCAAATGCATGTTTTATGGGGTGATGCTTCATCCATAGGGAGAGAAAAAGGCTTTATCACCTAAAGATTATATTTCTGAAGGGCTGCAATTCTAAGGCAATCTTTTTTTTTTTTTGTAGTGACAAGAAAAATTTTGGCCAGAAACAGTAATTCTGTATCTAAGATGTTTTTGAATTTACAGTTAGCTTTGGGTATATTATCTGTGTTGCAGATGTGTCTTCAGTAAACTATGTAAACTCATGCCAGCTTCTCCGTGCCATATACATCTGAGCCATACCTTCTCTGTTCAGAAAATAATCAATTACCATATTGATGCTTATTTATCTACCTTCAAGTGGAAGGACTGCACCCTTAACCAACCTGCACATTCATGACATGTAAACGAAAAACCTGCAAGTATGAGCAGAAACAAATTTCTGATCAAAGCCAAGGACTCAGCAATTGCATATAATGATGTGAACAGTGGATTCTCTAAAAAGGAAGATATAGTTCCACCAACTTTTATTGATTGTGACAGCCTTGTTCCACAAGTGTTAAACCCTGAAAAATAGGTGTAAAGAAAACAAAACAAAGACAGACCAAAGAAGAATAAAAATAAACAGAGCAGGTAAAAAAATACCCATAAGCAAGCAGGAAAGAGTGCTGGATAGTTCAAGTACTTACAATGTCATCACTAAGACCAACCTTGGGGAAACAGTGGAAACAGTGTCAGACTTTATTTTCGGGGCTCCAAAATCACTGCAGATTGTTACTGCAGCCATGAAATTAAAAGACGCTTACTCCTTGGAAGGAATGTTATGACCAAGATAGATAGCATATTGAAAAGCAGAGACATTACTTTGCCAACTAAGGTCCGTCTAGTCAAGGCTATGGTTTTTCCAGTGGTCATGTATGGATGTGAGAGTTGGACTGTGAAGAAAGCTGAGCACCAAAGAATTGATGCTTTTGAACTGTGGTGTTGGAGAAGACTCTTGAGAGTCCCTTGGACTGCAAGGAGATCCAACCAGTCCATTCTAAAGGAGATCAGCCCTGGGTGTTCATTGGAAGGAATGAGGCTAAAGCTGAAACTCTAGTACTTTGGCCACCTCATGTGAAGAGTTGACTCATTGGAAAAGACTCTGATGCTGGGAGGGATTGAGGACAGGAGGAGAAGGAGACGATGGAGGATGAGCTGGCTAGATGGCATCACCAACTCGATGGACGTGAGTTTGAGTGAACTCTGGGAGTTGGTAATGGACAGGGAGGCCTGGTGTGCTGCAATTCATGGGGTCGCAAAGAATCGGACATGACTAGGCAACTGAACTGACCTGAACTGAAGGCTTTACATTATATGAAGTTATTTTAATGAACTAAGTCATGAGAAGAAATGGAAAAAACAACTCAACATTATATTGGTGCATGGATTACCCACAGGAGAGCAAATTAAACCTTGCATTCTTTACTAATCACCACAAGCATCAGAAATTCAGGTAGCAACACAAAGAGGTCAATTCAGAGGCCTGTGAGTGGCAACTAAAACTGATAAAGTGTAACAGAGTATCAAGTCTGATCTTACACAGGGGAAGGGCAAGGAGGTGGACATTGAATATATACCATATTCTGGGTAAAACACTTACTTTATCTGTGTTCTCTCTCACTTTTTCCTTATATCAACTCTATGATTTAATGTTAGGGAAACTAAAGGTCAGAAAGGGTAACATAACTCGACCAACTTGCACTTCTAGAAAGTGGCTGAGCCAAGACTGAAAATCACCCAGGTATGACTCATAACTTTATGTTCTTCCCCTGTACCATGTCCTCCTATAATACATGAGACTCTTCCCTGACCCCCAACCCTCACTCTGGTGTCCTTTTGAACTAATCCATCAGCTCACCCCAAGAAGTATCAGCCAGCTATCCAAACAGGACTCAAAGAAAAAGGAAGATTCACCTGATAGCCCTAAGGAAGAAGCAGAATGGGCACAGCAAGAACACCACCAGGCACTAGGCATTTCCAATATCCTCTGCAGAGAGAAATGAAGGGAACGCATAGGAAGAGTTTCTAATCATAAAGGATAGGTAATTTATACAAAATTTACCAAGAGAAGCATAAAAATCTGATAGTTGTATATAATATTGGTTCATTCAGAAGTTGAGACACAAGTCCCAGAAAAGAATGGAAAACCATTTTCAGGTTCTGAGCTTTAAAAGCTGGAAACTCCTATTCTTCACTCCTAGAATAAGGTTTATATGAAAAGCCCAATGTTTACTGGAAGAGCAAAATATGTTATAAGCAAAGAGAGTTGGCTGAGTCATATGTATTTTCATCTCAAAATGAGTTATAGATAGGACAGCTAGATATTTTCAGTGAAAATAGCAACAAGTTCCTATGCAACTGAAATGTCTGAGACTCTTCTAAGAAATTTCTGCATACCATTTACTACCGATGAAACTGATCTATGTTATCAGTGGTGATTAATCCTACCCTACTAATATTACTAACGCAATGAAGAGCCCTGGTCACACATTTCTAATCACCTCATGAGTTTTTTCAAGTGGTATCCAAATTGTGACTATGTCACTAGCTGTAACTTCAGGTAAAAACCTCTCTGCTGTAGTTTTCCCAGGTATTAAACGAAGGAATTAAGACAAGAAGATTTCTAAAGTTCTTGTTTCTTAGGTACTCTTCCAGCTCTGCAAAGTTCTAGTTCTATTTTTCATAAAAATACCAACTGCCTAAAATTGAAAACAAAACAAATTTGTCCACAATACAAATGTGTTTGACATTTCTAATTGTGCTATTTCAGTTACTAGTCCAGTAATTTTAAAACCTATGAATTTTTTTTAGCTCATTCTCTCCCTTGTCTTCTATTTTCAATGGGATTCATCACTTGATCCTGATATTCTACTTTCCCATTGTTTCTTGATTGTGTTCTTTCAAATCCATCCTCACAGCCTGAGACAGAAGCCCCCCCTTTAACTAGTGGAAAATAATTATAATAAGTACTTTTCAGATTTGGTATTATAAAACAAGTTTTGGTATTATCACAAGGGATGTGGTAGCTTTGAATAGATCCTCTCTCTCATTATACAATCACATGGTCTGTGCTGGACATCAACAGAGCAGAAGTATATTGGGTTGGACTGAGATGAGTGTCCCAAACAGATCAATCAGTTCTCTACATGTAAATGAATTCAGAGTTGCCAGCCATATCCATGAACTTAAGACTAACCTGCTGGGAACAGGAAACACTGGACTGGAAACTGAATTTCAAACAAGTAATATATTTCTATGGATACCCAAGAACATATCATATAAGAGAGAAGAAATGCCAAAATGTATTTCTTCTCTTGATACTCACTAAGAATGTATATATGAATTTTAGTGTGTGGCCAAGAGGGAGATTAAGGGAAGAACGTGTACCATTCTCTTTTCATGGTGCCTATGGAACAGGACCAAGATCTTTCAGTTTAGAAAAATAGGCAAAACCATAAGAGAGGTAAGTATCTGTACAACTAATGAGTTTATCTTCAATTAAAGAAAATTATACCTAGATTTCTTATATTAAATTCTCACTATTAGGTTTGCTAATTTTTTAAGGTTCCATATATTTAATAGTACTGATATACAAAATTGGAATCATCAAAAACAAAAAGTGACAATTATTTAATTGAGGACTAGTTTCATAGAAACACATTAATAAAAATAAATTTGTAGATAACATTGAACCAAATATAGTAAGAACAGAAACAATTAAACTTAAGGAAAGGTTATGACTTCTAATCACTCACAGAAGCACCTTTGTAGATAGCAGGTAACAATACAAACCTTATTAGATGTGAGAGAGGTCTGTGATTCACCTCATATTACGTCAGAGGTACAAAAGACCCACAACACACATGACGAGAGTACACACATAAAATACTACTTGGATATGATATTCTCAGCAATATTTCCAAGTAGAATTTTGGTATGCAATCCAGCATGGCAAAGACAAATCAGTACCAGAGCAAGCAACAATGGCTTTTAGAATAGGGGACATTGACAAGCAAAATCATCTGATGATCCTAAAATTATTAAAGACATTCTGGACTACAACTGGGGGCACAGCTATGGCTCTCCAGAAAGTTAAAGAAATCCCACATATGTTAATGAAAGCATCAAAGATATGGTGAGGACACACAAATTAAAGCCAATAACAACAATTAGCATTTATTTAAGGCTTATTATGCCTCAAGCATTTTACCAAGCACCTGACATCCAGGACCTCATTTAACTCTCATAGCAAACCAATGAGACTGCTAGTACTCTCCCTACTTTGCAGATGAGCGGGGCGGTGGGATGGGGGTGGGGCGGAATGAGGTAGGCGAGGTCAAACAACTTTCTCAACATCAGCCAGCTGGTTAGCAGAAGAGATGATAGCTCTGACATCAAAGTCAATTTTCTTAGGCACTACACCACACACCACCATATAGTACTTGATCTCAGGATTTCCAGTCCAAAGGGATCAAAGTTGTTAAATTCTGAGAAGTCAAAGGGAAAATTAATCAATATACTCCTGCTTATCCAGAAATGAAAGACTTCAGGAGATCTGATGTTTACAAATACTACACTTGATTTTCATAAGATAGTAACAAATGACAAAGAACAGATATCTTGGATTTGGGAAGAAAGAAACTTGAGCTGTACCAAATATGCCAAAGTCAAGAGCAAAATTTCTAGAAAACTGGGTCGAAATAACAAACACATGAGGTTCTAAATGATGACACTGAGGTGAGAGAGGACATTTTCTGCTGGTCAGCTCTATCGAAATGACCCACCAACATCTCAGAAGCAATATGTAACTCCATGAATTTGCCATCTTTAGCTAAGTAAATCTATTTCTCAATTCCAACAGAATGGCTGTTCTCTAGTCACTATGGTCAGTACTTCAAGATCATCCCTGACCACTCCTCCATCCAGTAAGCTGGCCCACCAACTTGCCAGGTCTACATCCAGCATAATTATGTACATTTCCTTTTTTCATCCATAAGCCACTTTCCTTGTTCAAATCTTCAATAATCTATTTTAGTAGTTTTTTAACTTGTTTCTCTGCTTCCTATTGCCTATCCCACTGATATTCATATGTCAATTCCAAATTCCCCATTTTATAATCTAGACATGGCTCCTAAATGATTATAGGCTACAGTTCAAATTCCTTGACCTTAATTCCCATTTCCAACCTCTTCACCCAGTTAAGACAAAGAGAGTTACTTTCTTCTAAGTTCCAGTTATTCTCTTCTGTGGCAGTGATCATTCACTGTCACAAACCTGGGTGTAGCTACTCTTGTCATAACATGCTCTCGTAGTCATTCTATCTCACCTTTCCATCACAGCAAGAAATAACATGATTAATCAGGTAGCATATTGGAGTCAGACAGTTTGGGTAGCTATACAATTTCAGGCAAGCTTAACTCTGAACCTCACTTTCCTTGACTGCAAAATGAACATAATAGTACCTAGCTTGTGGGGGTGGGTAAAGATTAGAAATATTATACATAAAGTTTATCCTCAGAAAGTTAAGTGAAAGTCACTCACTCATGTCCAACTCTTTGTGACCCCATGGACTATATGGTCCATGGAATTCTCCAGGCCAGAATACTGGATTGGGTAGCCCTTCCCTTCTCCAGAGGATCTTCCCATCCTAGGGATCAAACCCAAGTCTCCCGCATTGCAAGTAGATTCTCTACCAGCTGAGCCAAGAATACCGGAGTGGGTAGCCTATCCCTTCTGCAGTGGATCTTCCCAACCCAGGAACTGAACTGGGGTCTCCTGCACTGCAGGTAGATTCTTTACCAATTGAGCTTCCAGGGAGGTCCATGATCAGAAAAGGCACTTGATAAATGATGCTTTTATGCCCAAAGCTTAGTCAGGTCTTTACGGCTCCACTCAAACTAGACAGAAAGTACTGTTTTTTCCTACCTTATACTTGGAGTCACCTGACCATGCCTACCATTTCTACAAAATTCTTACAACTAAAGACCTTGTTTTATATATCTTTACATCCCCAAATATCTTGTATTTACCATACAAGCTCTTTTTTCTCTTACTGTTATTAAAAGCCATAATTTATTGAGTTCCGGAGAACATTCCCTTCCAATATCCAGATATTCGCTTCTCACATTGAGGATTCTAGTTTCTGGAGTTAAGTTGCTTGGAAGGATGCAGTAATAAACAGAATAGTGCTTGGTGATTGCAGAATCACAGCCAAGGGGGCTGGATTCATAGGGATGATGTTTTAATAATGGCATGGTGAATTTTCTCTCCTCTTCAAGAGGACATACTTCTATTATGACTCATCTTCTAGATTCAACATCTCTTCTCCTTTTCTTCTGATTCTTGAACCTTATGTTTCCATGTATCATATATTTCATGCAGATTGCAGTTCTTCTGTTAACACATTCTTTTGTTAAGCCATCACTGTCTTTTACAGTCAATCATATTTTCCTATAGTTAAGTGTCCAGTAAGACTGGCTGAACTTAAGAGCTCTTAAAGACTCTCAAATGCCTATTTCTAGACACATTTCAAGTGGGGCTTTGTCCACAGATGACTATCATTTTTTCTGAGCCTATAATATACTGGGCTCATTAACCCTTTTAGTTTGCAGACTATGTATTATTATACCCATTTTGAAGTTATGCAAATAACCAGATTTTAATAAATGTTGGATGAACAATAGCATGAATAAAATCTAAAAGAATTAAATTACTGTTAAGTGTATTTTATTTTATCCAATTACACTGAAACGCATTTTTAAAGACTTTCCTTATAAAATAAACATTTTTATCTGGAATTTCTTTGGAAATAAGCCATTCCAGCTAAGAGATTATTCTAGTAGCTTCTTGTTGAATGGTACATTCCAAATTGTTTATTTTTTTAACGGCAAGGTTTCTGAAACTACTCCAATATTCTTTAAAGGAACACTAAACAACTAAAGTGCCTTCTGTAGCCTCCCACCATTCCACACACCAGTACCACAAGAATTGCACATATTTTATAGGTGCCATGCAGATGTGGACAGCAGCACAAGCGTCTTCCCTTCTTGCATACTTCCACAGCTACATTATTGCATTTGGCTGTTGTCATGTGGACTGACAAGATACAAAACAGTCCCTATCTTTATTTGCATTAGTAGTAAACTTGGGATCCTCAGGTATTCTATAAAATTGCTAGGGTTTTCAGAACCCTACTGAAGGGAGTCCCCAACTCCCTTACGTTTGAGCCTGGAGTCATATTGAATAGGCAAACTTTTCTAAAATCCTGTCAACAGAAAATCAACAGGATTTTCAACAACGGTGATAATGGTAAAAGTAATAAAACCACTAACATTTATGTAACACTGATTAGGTTGTAGGCACTGAGCTCAGTCAGCATATGGTAGCAATTAGCTCAATCTTCATAATAAGCCTAAGACACAGGTATTATTTCAATTTCCATTTTACAGACGGGAAAACTGATGCTCTGGAAGGCAAGATATTTACTTTAGGCTGAATGGTGGTGATAAGTGGTATAAGCCAAACTAGAATCTCTGTACACCGCACTGCTGACTCCCATCATTAATTCAGCACTCCTCAGAATGGAATGATTTGAATAAGTGATTTTAGAAAGAAAACCAAAGTCTGATTTTTAAAACACCAAAGTAATTCACTTGAAATCTTTCCAAAGAGTCACATAGCCCTCCTATAATAAACAGAGTATATAACACAATTTGTTCTTGCTTGACAGCTTTGTGCTAATAATGATCATTCATTGTGCTATGGAAAGCTTTTTGTTGCTGTTGAGTTACTAAGTCTTGTCCAACTCTTGGCAACCCCATGGACTATAGCCCACTAGGCTCCTCGGTCCACAGGATTCTCCAGGCAAGAATACTGGAGTGGGCTGCCAATTCCTCCTCCAGATGGAAAGCTTAGAGATGACCTTTAAGTCTGAAGAGGAAAAGAGAATCTAAGTAGACCTTTCACTGAATTCCCTTCAACTATGGTTTGAGTTTATTGCATGATATTCATCCCTATTTTGCAGCAGCCCTGCTCCATGACTCCCTTTGAGCTGATGATGCAGTCCCTGAGAATATTCTTGGGTTTTTAATTATTTCTGTCTCCTGTGATCTGTGACCTTTGCTTCTGACCTCCCAAATCCCTTAGGACAGGACTAGGAGAAAGTAAAAAATGTACATCAAATCTCTGATGTAAAATCATGTCAAATGTTCTCTATACTTGAGGAAAACAGAGATAAATCATCCTATAATCAAAGGATAGGCTTTTTTTGTTGCTGCTGAATTGAGAGTGCTTTTTTTTGGTGATGTTATTGTTACTATCTAAAGTACAAGAGAAAAGAAATCTGTGATAATTAGGCATGAACATGGATAGTAATTTCATTAAAAAATACACTTTAAATAAGCAAGTGTGTCCTATTAACTTCAAGCCAGCAGAAATCAAACTTTCTTCTCTTAAGGAGAGGAAAAGGAAGATGGTTACAATATAATGAAGCATGAAATATTTGCATTAGATATAAAGGAGATTTCTTGATAGTGAGTGATATTGAACACTGGAGTGATTTATCAAACTTTTTCTTTTAGTACACTGATTCTATTTTAAAAAAATGTTTTAATGACTTTCAAAAGAAACACATTTTTGCATTCATTTTGGAGAGCCAAAATAATTGTAAGCAAATATGGATATGTTTAAATTTATAAAAGCAAAACTTTTCTTCTACTTCAGACCTAGATTAATATTCAAGAAGATAATACCCACTTCATTATTTCACAGAGCAAAGGCAATAGTTTTACTAATTCATCTAATACTAATACTTTCTTAAAATATCTGAGAAATATGACCCACATGTGGTAAGATGATTAAGGTGTTTTCTGGCAACTCCCCCAGAAGCAAAGCTCTTGACTACAGAAAGCAGAAAGTTTTCAGTGGGGAGCCACGGGGGCTGCCTTCTGTCCTATCAATCCACAAATTCTCAAATTACAGATCTGCTGTTGTTTTCTGACACATCTGCTTTGCAATGTAAAATAGTGTTTTCTTTAATAAGAATTCTTCAAAAAGCCCTTAGGCTCCTCGCCTTTGTTTGCACAGCCTGAGCGTTTTCATTTAAAGTTTTCACACTGTTTTTAAAATTCTCCATTTTTTCTTTCTAAAATAGGCAAAGTCCATAAACCTCTGTTTTGGTTTCACATTTTAGCTGCATGGGAAAAGGGGAAGAGAAATGTGCAGAGAAATTCTTAGTTTCAATAAACGAGATTATTCCAAATGACCAACATTGTCCTCCTCCCTTGTTTGCTGTCAAAAATACAAGGAGGAAAGCAGAGGTGCTTTTCATATAACCCAACTTGAAATGAGAAGCCACTCAAGTATTCTTGCCTGGGAAATCCCAGGGACAGAGAAGCTGACAGGCTTCAGTTAATGGGGTCGGAAACGAGTCCGACACAATTTAGCAACTCAACAACAACAACTCAGAAACTGAAATCTATGAAATGAGAAATCTCACAGGTAAAATCCACTCTTGTCTATGGTAACTCTGACAACCTGATATTTTGGAAAATAGAAATATGTAAATAGTGAAATGCTCACAGAAACAAAATTTTGTCCTAATAATCACAGTGAGGTTGATACTTATATTCTTTGCCTTGAAACAGATAAGCAAATATTTCTCAATCCAAAGCATATGTACTTCAATTATTTCCAAGTCCAAACTTCAATCCTAAGGTACAGTATCTCTTCATCCCCTCATGAAAAAATAAATGATTTTTTTTAAGGTCACCACTGGAAACATATATTTGATCTTTTTACATGAATTATATATAACCATAATAAAAAAATTAAACCCATTTTTCACATTATAACAGTATAGAGAAGGCAGGCAAGTGACAAATACATACAAGCATCCAACCTTGAGAGCCTGAGCATTTATCTCTCTTCAACTTTAATCCAACTGAATGGCATTTGAAGTAGATGGTATCTACTGTGAAGCTCCCTGATGGAATTCCTTGGAAAAACAAGATCTTTTTCGAGGATAAGGGATGCCATTTTGTAATTCACTGTATTTCTACAGTCCATTCTCATGGTCCAATTTGTTGGGGGGGTGGGATGATCTAGTTACATAAAAATCATGGTTACCCGCTCAGTGCCAAATCCTACAGAAGAGACAGATGGAAGAAAAGTCTGATGCTGTGCAGATGTGGTCAACCCCATCCTTAACACCTAATATGACAGATCGGGGACTGCCCCTGTAAGACAGGTGTCATGCTATAATTTAGCTTGTAAGAGAAGAGAGTTTGGATAAATGGCAAGATAGCTAGAATTTTTTTAAAGAAGAGTTTTCTTAGACATGGAATAATGGTATGCGCCTCTAGCTGTTTCTTTGATGTACTCTTCCTAGTCTGGTTCTTTAGGTAAAATTTCAACCTGACTATGAGAATTCTTTCTGAAAATTATTCATTCTTCCTCAAGTCAGGAAAAGGATGATGTCCTTTTCAAAAGGAGTGAGTTGGACTTGGGTTGAGGTTCTCTCCTAAGCCCACTGGATAGAAAGTGACAGGGCCAGGATTCACACTTCCGGCCTCACAGACAGTTCTCCATTAGGACACTCAATAAATATTTTTGCTTTAAAAGTTGATCATTCCTTTTCAGGTGTCCTCTTTTTTCAAAACTTCAATCTTTTAAAAATCTGATTTCTAAGACCTTGAATCCCTTCTTTCATAACATTACCATGACATGATCTCTTTCATTCAATGTGCTGTCAGTTCTCTTATATAAATCATTTGTTTCTTCACTAGTAAGACCCTGAAGCTGGGAAAGACTGAAGGCAAGAGGAGAAGGGGACAACAGAGAATAAGATGGTTGGATGGCATCACCAATTCGATGGACATGAGTTTGAGCAAGCTCTGGGAGTTGAAGATAGACAGGGAAGCCTGGCATGCTGCAGTCCATGGGGTCACAAAGAGTCGGACACAACTGAGAGACTGAAATGAACTGAACTGACTCAACCCTAGTCCTGGAGGAAGGCATGGCAACCCACTCCAGTACTGTTACAAAAAAGCCTGGTGGGCTACAGTTCATGGGGTCCCAAAGAGTCAGACACAACTGAGTGACTAAGCATAGCACAGTCAACCTTGGGGGTTCAGTGGTAAAGTATCCACCTGCCATTTCAGGAGACAGGGCAAGGGCCACTCATTCGATGCTTGGGTCAGGAAGATCCCCTGGAGAAGGAAATGGCAAAGTACTCTTGCCTGGAATATCCATAGACAGAGGATCCTGGCGGGCTACTCCATGGGGTCACAAAAGAGTTGGACGCATTTAGCAACTAAACAACAATAAGCCAAAGCCAATCTGGGCCCAAAACCTCTCTTTTGAGGACAGATAGTATAAAAAACCTGTTAAGAGGTTGGGTTTCAAAACAGAGTAAAAAATATGTTTGATTTCTGGCTATACTTTTACTATTTGTATGAGGCAAAAAGTTACTTATATTCCTTATGGCCAGCTTTCTTCATCTATAAATGGAATTATCTTTTAGAATTGTTGGGAGAATATTATGCTAAGATATGTATAATATACTTAGCATAATGTTGGGCTAAATTGACTCAGGAAGGTTAGCTGTTACGGTTAGCTCTACCTTCTGAAGATGACATTGTCAGAAAGCAAGTTGCAGATTCCTCAGATGTTCTGATTTTATAAGACTGAGACTTGCACAAAGGCCTGGATATGTAAAATTTTCTAGCTCTACTAGGCTTTGCTTTTATGACAGTTACATGATCTAGAGTAGGAAAATATTGGTTTCCTTTAGCCAATATCCAGCTCAGTAAGCTGCAGAACTGCTCCATTTTTTTTCCTCTCTATCACACATCATCAGCACCATGGAGTTCTATGTGAAATCTGCCTTCTTGAAATGCACAGTGGACTCCCCTGGTGATGCAGTCATAAAGAATCTGCCTGCTAATGTAGGGGACATGGGTTCAATCCCTGATGCCACATGTCATGGAGAAACTAAGCCTGTAGACCACAACTACCAGAGTCTGCAAGCTCTAGGGCCCACGAGCCACAAATACTGAAGCCCGTGAACCTGGAGACTGTGCTCTTCAACGAGAGAATTCACCACAATGAGAAGCCCACATACGGCACTGAAGAATAGTCCCCATTTTTCACAATAAAATGTAATAGAGAAGGCAGGCATGTGACAAATACATATAAGCATCCAGCCTTGAGAGCCTGAGCATTTATCTCTCTTTGCCTTTAATCCAACTGAATGGTATTTGAAGTAGATGATACCCACTGTGAAGAGAAAGCCTTCATGCAGAAACGAGGACCAAAAATATAATCAACAAATTTAAAAAAAAGAAATGTGAACTAAAAATTCCTTAATTTTCAATCTAACCTATATCCTTTAACACAGATTAGTCTTCCTCCTAGTCATAAGTCTCAGCCCACTAAGTCTTGAGATCAGATCTATCTATCTTTTGGCATACTACAAGCTGAAAGTCTTTATCTCTTCAAAATTCGTATGTCAAAATCTTGACTCTTAATATGACGCTTTTAAGAGACTTGGGACTTTGAGTGGTGATTAGGTCATGAGGGTGGAGCCCTCATGAATGAGATTAGTGCCCTTAGGCAAGAAACCACAGAGAGTTCCCTTGTCCTTTGCATCATGTGAGAACACAGTGGGAAGACAGCCATCTATGAATCAGAAAGCAGGCCTTCACAAGACATTAAATCTGCCAGCGCCTTGATCTTGGACATGCCAGTCTTCAGAAATGTGAAAAATAAATTTCTGTTGTTTACTAGCCACCCAATCCATGGTATTTTGTTATAGCAGACAAAAAGGACTAAGACATGGTATTAATACGACAAAATCAGTTCTGTTGACTACTGATCATCTGGCAAGCTTTGATGCCTTCAGTTTCAAGGAAGCCAATATAAACACCCTAACAGCAAAGGGAGAACTGGTGCATGAAAAGGCTTCAGTTAGAAAGATCCAAAAAGAAGCAGCTTACTGAAATGTTTCCCACTCACTTAAGCTTACAGACACTGCAACTGCATGAAAAAGGGTCAGATGTTTATTATCTTCCTTTAGGTGAATATGACTCATGTACATCCTAGAGTAAGACATGACATTTAGCTTCATTTGCTATCATTTATAATTTCTGCCAAAAGTAGGTTATGAATTTCCCTATATTTTTAAAGAGAATTTACTGGTTACCATTTAACCTTTCTTAATAAATCACAGTCATCTATTAGATGTACAAGCTGTACAATCATAGAGAAATGTCTGCAGGGTTCTTCAGCATGCAGAGTTGCCTGCCCTGCCCTACAATGGCTCCAGGCTGCTATGCTTTTTCACTTCTCATATTTTTTTTTAATAGTTTATCTCTGTCCTCCCTTGTTGTCAAGCTGTCAGTCAGCTGTCACTTTTTACTGCTGTCGGTGAGCCTGCCTTTATCGCACCCCCAATTTGATGCTGTTAATCTGCTGTCAGCTGAAAAATCAGATAATCAAGACCTCCGAAATTGCATTTACAATAAGTGATGGGCTGAACACTCTAGTTTCAATTCCAGTTCCTGTCTCTATCTAGCTGTGTGATTACCAGAAGACACTAAACTTCTCTGGGCCGTGGTGTCTTCATTTTTAAAATAAGCAGGGCCTGAATGTGAGAGAGAGAGAGAGAGAGAAAGAGAGACATGGAGAAAAAAAGAAAAAGAGATCTCATTTAGACTTGAAGTCTGTTTCTCTGGCTACCAAAAAAATTATGAAATTTTATTGTAAGTTAACAGAATGCAGGGTGGGGTACCACTGTCCCTTTAATTGTCAAATTCAATGATAGCTTTAGTCATCACTTTATTTAATCTCACTCCTCTGAATTAACTACCACTCATCTCCTTAAAGGGATTCCCAGGTGGCTCAGTGGTAAAGAATCCACTTGCCAAGGCAGGAGACATAGGAGATGTGTGTTTGATCCCTAGGTCAGGAAAATCCCCTGGAAGAGGAAATGGCAACCCATGCCAGTATTCTTGACGAGATAATCCCATGGACAGAGGAGCCTGGCTGGTATAGTCCATTGGGGTTGCAAAGAGTTGGACATGACTGAGTATGCATTTAAGCCTAAGCCATCTCCTTAAAACTCTCTTCCCTTTGTCCCACAGGTTAATTTTCTCATTGGTGACCTTCTGACTCTAATCTTTTCTTCTCATTTCAATCCTGGGCTCTTCCTCCATTAATCCCTTAAGTTTCAAGAGTGCTAAAGGCCAGTCCAAAGCTAAAGATCAAAGTCATATTGAGAAAGCAGCAACAATCCTGAGAAGCAGAACCTGTGTCCTAGGAGCCACCTTGAAGACTATGTCACAGTGTGTCCCATGCTGCTGATGTTGATATAAGATGAGGAATGAGAACTGACCACAGGCATGGAAGTCATCAGTGACCTTGACAAAAACAGTTTCAGTGGCACAGCTTCAAGAGAGAACAGTGGGAATGAAATTGAAAAAAAAAATGATTTTTTTTAGAGGTTTTGCTATTAAGAGAGAGAAAGAAATGAACAGTAGCAAAGAAAGAACTGGAATCAAAAGAGAATATTTTTAAGATGTAAAACAAATAGCATTTTTGTATGCTAATAGGAACCATCTAGAAAAGAAGCAAATGGATGATGCAGATCAGAGACAAAAAATTAATTTTTAGGTAAGCAAGGAGGATGGGCTCCCACAAAGAAGTGGAGATGGACCTTAGACAGAAGCAAGGTCAGTCCATCCATAGTTATAGGTGTGAAGATTAAAAAAAAATGCACCCAGAAGCACATAATTGGGTAGATGTGATGGTGGCAGTGTAAAGATATTCTCTTCTGTGCTTCTATTTTTTCAGTCATTATCTGAGAAGGAAGTCTGAAGATTTGGTATTAAAAGCTTACAAGGAAAGGAAAATGTATAAATAGTTATCTATAAGAGGGGAAGTATGGTATACTCGCCATCCAGTTTGAAGTGTCCATCTAGATTTAGGGGTCATGAATTTAGAGTGGGCTAGTAAGTATGGCTGGAGGTTTTTCTCCTGATCAAAGAAAAAAGAAAAGGTGCAAAAGCTTTGAGAGTATACACAAGAAAGGAGGTACAGTGACAGAATATGGAAGTTCAACTGGAAAAAGAAGGAGCAAAATTAGGACGAGAAGAATGAAAGTGATGAGCTGGCTCCTTACCGTCAGTGGATAGTTGGTTCTGGTAAGGCCAAAAGTCTGCTTAAATTAGTGTGATAAGAAGAATATATAAAGGAATTTCCTTATTTATATTAGACTGTTCCTTTGGCAGAATACTTCTCTGCTATCACATGTTAAGAGAGAGAGAAAGGGAAGGCAGTCCTCATTATTCAGGTTGCAATAAATATGCTAGGTTATAAAACAATGGGGATGAAGGAGTTAATAAGATGAATTAATTTTTATTAAGGGCTTCCCAGGTGGCGCTAATGGTAAAGTTTCTGCCTGCTAATGCAGGAGACAGAAGAGACATGGGTTTGATCCCTGGGTCGTGAAGATGCCCTGGGGGAGTAAAAGGCACCCCACTCCAGTCTTCTTGCTAGGACAATCCCGTGGACAGAGGTCCACAGAGGCAGGCCACAGTCCATAGTGTTGCAAAGAGTCAGACACAACTGAGCGTCTGAGTCTCATCCCACACAATCTTTATTAAGGTTCTGTTATGTGCCAGGCTGGACATTTGGCACATATTATTTCATTTAATTGCTACATCATGCCTATGGGGTGATAAGGTAAATACAATCATAACCTAAACTCAAGGTCTTTATACTTGCATGGGTTACAGGGCTAGTAGTGAAAGTGAAAGCTTTAGTTGCTCAGCTGTGTTTAACTCTTTGTTGAACCCACAGACTGCAGTCCTCTAGGTTCCTCTGTCCATGGGATTTCCCAGGCAAAAACAGTGGAGTAGGCTGCCATTTCCTTCTTTAGGGTATCTTCCTGACGTAAGGATTGAACACAGGTCTCCTGCATTACAGGCAGATTATTTACTTTCTGAGCCACCAGGGGTGGTCAAGCCTCAAATATGTGCATGCCTAACTATGGTATTTAAGAGCTGTCTCTTCCCCAAATGTTTTAATACATATAATGAAATATTTTCAAGTGAATATTCTTCCTTGCTACTATTTTTCTGGCCTTTGAGAATGAGGCAGTGTAAGGGTAAGGAAGGCAACAGGTAACAGCAGGTACTATAAGCTCAATATTGGATTTTAAGCTCAATGTTGGATGTTCTGAGTTTGAACAATTATCAACTTTAGAAGTCCTCATATACTTTGCTGAAATATGGCTTTTTCCCTTCCCTGATTATTACCCCTTATATTACATATTATTATAGTATATTTATTAATCATTTAAGTATATGTTCTGCTTTGTTTATAAATTAAATACAACTTTGCCATGACTATAATATTTGTATAGAGAGAAAGTAGATGCATTCAAAAGTCGTTTTATTTTTAATCACCTTGGTTATTTGCCTTTGGCATTACTAAATATTTTTCAACATCTCAACAAAATAATACTCTTTTTAAGACTGCAGGCATTAGAATGATTGTCATTCATGCAAATAATCACTTACTTACACTATATGAGTTTGGGTTGGATAAAGCAAATTACCATTTGAAAATAATTCAAATAACACTCTGGGCTAAGACCTTGCTTATGAATGTTATCTTGGCCACAATATTTCTTAACCTTCTTCCATTTAGCTAGATTTATTTATGGTAATACAGTCCAAATTAATAAACTATTCAACTGCCACAGGTGTATTAAACATAGGATATTGTAGGACTATATCAGATGCAAATGAATTTGAAAAACATTATTTATTTGAAATTCTATAGAAATAAAAATTAAGATGTACCATAACTACCTATTCACTTAAAGATGCACATTTTAATGATACATTATTATATGAAAAACTTAAAAGAATGTCAAAAATAAAGTTAAAAAATATGACCTAAACTATAAGCTATATTCTAGCTAATGACAGAGCTAAACCATCATGTTTTTTAGACGTTGACATTCTTTCATCACACATGATAATTATGGATTACAAATACATACCATATGTACATACATATGAAAATCAACTGTGATCTTAGTTTCACTTAGCTTTATAGTTTTCAAAAATGTAAATAGATCATTGAATATTTTTGACAAATGACCTGTACTAATAGGAAGATTAGAAACTAAACAGAAAATTGAATCAAAAGTCATAGAATCTAAATTTGAATCCAGTCTCTGACAACAATCAACAGTGTGAGTACAAGCCGGTCTGCTTCTCTGGCCTTCTGTTTTCTGAACTCCAGAAAATAAGGATTAGGCAAGGTGGTCTAACAAACTTTATGACTCATAGCTTGATTTGGTATTAGGCAGAATTTTCTTCAGTGCAGTATTAACTAGTAAGACTCAAATAAATCAGTATTAGGGGTGTGGAAGAGTGGGTGTCCCCACAGCAAAATCTGGGTGAACTGAGTCCAGAACATAGACACTAATGCCGACCTCCCACATAGCATGCGTGGACAATAAATTGTTTCCTGCCTTCCCTTCAAGGATGGGGAAGAAACATCTGTCCCTGAGCTCTTTTTTAAGGACACAGTAAGTTACAAAACAGCAGCATCCCCAGCTAGTACGAGTCTGACTGAAGTAAAGTTTCTATTCACAAGGGGGATATATTTCTGGTGGCAGTAAAAACAATTTTGCTAGGTTTAATCAAAAGTGAAAAGGAATTCTAGAATGTTCCCTTTGAGCCACATCATCCATTGCTAATTCAGGGTGGGCCCAGCGATAAGGGTAATAAAAATATCCTTAGTGACTGAGAAAAAGAAATAGCAATTAAATGCACTTCAACCCAACATAAAATACCAAATTCTTTACTAAAATAATGTAAATAATAAAAAATGGGAGAAGGAGAAAATAGAAAAAACAGCATGGGATATGAAAGTAATTTAAGCAGTAAAGTTTAACACTGACTTACTTAGGAGTTACTATTATACATATAAACCACTGGGAATAAGCTGAATAAAAGGTTGAGACATATGCTTGACGATGACTTCTGTATCAAAACAACAAATGAAGAAACAACAGTCAGTGTTAAAAGCGAAAGCACCTTTCTTTGGCAAACAAATATAAGAGAAAAGAAAGGAAGAACTTAATATTGGAATTAACCATTCAGCGATAGGTTGGACACATGATTTATAAATCACAGCAAGGTGAGATAGTACTCAATTCTCTAACCATGCTTATGTGAAAAAGCTAAAACTGGCAAGAATAGCACCTATTTTTATACATTTGGGGAATAATTTATGACAGAATATTGAAAATAGAGTCACACTGACCTGCTCACGTCAGGAAACCTGATGGGAAAGTAAATAACTTGGCACTTGGGTCTGATGATGCTTTCCAGATCCTTGGGTCTGTGATCAGGAATCAACTTCATGAATTTTCCAATAGAAGTGAGAAATGACTCCATATTAAAAACTGAGTTGAATACCACCACATCAGCCACCAGGCTGCAAAGGGAAAGGATAAATGCATATGGTGAGCCCACGTTCGTTCAGTTCTTTTTATAACTTCTTTTATAAAGAAGCTTAAACACTTCTTTATTAATCACAGTTTTTACTGCATCTTGGGTTTGCAAAGAACTTGTCACTTCTCAGTTTTTATCAAAATGATCCTAAATATCAAGGGAAGTTAGATGGCAGGCATCAGAGAGGAAAGGTAGGAGAGGAATTCAGTGATTTAATGGGATTCTATGAGGCTTCAGAGCTCCCCTGGTTCCTTAGACAGTAAAGAATCTGCCTGCAATGTAGGAGACCTGGGTTCGATCCAGGAAGATCCTTAGAGAAGAGAATGGCTACCCACTCCAATACTCTTGCCTTGAGAATTCCATGGACGGAGGAGCCTTGCAGGGCTACATACCATGGGGTTGCAAAGAATCGGACATGACTGAGCCACTAACACTCTCACTTATGAGGCTTCATACCTAAGTATATTTTTTTTCTGCAATGCCAGGACTTTTCTGTAGTATCACCAAGAACATGAGGACCTTTCTCTCTGTGGCCCAGTTACCCATGTTGAGGTTTTATGTCAGTGATGTACTTTGATTTACACCACAGTATAGAGAACAAAAAATTTAGCATATTTTTCACTGCCTTTAAGGAGACTAATCCAGATAGAGTTATTTCACATTAGAGCATACCTTCATAACATGTGGTTAAAGTCTATTTCTCATTTTAACCTTTGTTTCAAGAAACTGTTAGGTTTTTGAAAGTTCTGAGACTATATACACAGAAAGGAGTATAAGAGAACTCTACAAGTAACTTATTCTATTATTCTATTAGACTTGGGAGAGTCAGAGCAATAGAAGAAACTGGTGAAAATGGACCCAGAAATCCATACCACCAGGTCCTACTGATTACATATTATAAAGGACCATAACACCATGAACCTTCAAAATTAACCAGAAGAAATAGAATACTGGCTGTTGCTTTTGATATAAATGCTGTGATCCTCTCCTTGGCACTTTTTTTAAAATTAAAAATAATCTAAAATATACAGTTAGAAGGAAATTTAAAACAAAGTTTATGTATCATAAATATGTCAGTAGTTTCCAAATTTGTGTATAACATTTCTTTGGAAACCAATGAACACAAATGATAACCATGGGTGAACTAGATAAAACAGGAGTATGTACTATGTTTCCTTTATGACTCAAAAAACCATTTTAATAAATCATTTTTTTGTTTTTTTAAAATAGCCCTCATTGCTTTAAGCAATGATTCCATGTCTCAGTGTCCCTGGATCTCAACATGATGCATACAAATGCTTTGATAAGAAGGTGTACAAGATCAAAGAGAAAACAGTTTTATTTCACTCTAAAAAGAACATCAAGAGAACTGAAAAGAAGACACCTAAGTCCACAAGACTGCAAAACACAAATGAATAAATAGAGTTTACAGAGCAGGAATATCATAACAAATCCTAAGTTTAGTTTAATTTGCGTTTACTGAGACAAAATTCCTACTATCAGTACACAGTGGAATGAAAAACCAACAAAAGGAATGTTGACCTATCCACTCCCACCCCTGCAAAGTTGTTTTCCCATACAAGCATTTTTTGTTTTTTTAGTTGCAACCTAGTGCAAATTTGGGGTTAGCAGTGATTACAACATGGATAATACAAGAGAATGTCACAGAAGTGCTGACACTACACTGAGCAATAAGGAAGCCAGTATAATAATATACCCAAAGTTGAAGGATGTTTTACAGCTAGTCTGTTTTCACTATATGTCACATATTTTAATAGCGACCCACAGGTCATAATATATAGTTACGACATGTGTTCATCAGTCAGAGGGTTAGTGAAACCTCTATTTAAGGTGAGTGCTTATGTCAGTCATCTCTGAAGTCCTTAACTGCCACACAGTCAAGAAAGAAATCTGACAGTGCCAACAAAAGCAGAAGTCAGCAAGAAAACTAAAGAAACATTTCAGGAAGCTGGAGTCATACTTTTCAAAGTGAATTTGAACTGGACTGCTTTCTGACATTCTTATTTTTCCTCTGGACGACTGCAAACCATTGCTTTCTCATTAAGAGTCCCAGCGACGATCAAGTCCATTTCTTTCTCTTCAAGTTCATCTACCAGTTTACCCTCTTGAGAAGAGCAATGCTCAAAAATCATGTATAAGATTTTATGGTCTCACTCCTTCTGAGCAAAAGCAATATTTTCTAAAACAGAGAGATGAGGGGTAGTGAGTAAATTTTTTTTTGCTATTTGCCCTCAAAGGGCATGCAACTCAACTACATATATTCTTAAAAACCCAGTCTTTGCCAAATTAAAGAACCAAGATAGTTTACAGAAATACTCTTTTTCATGCATTTCCTCTCTGATATGAGTGGGTGTAACTTCCATTAACTTTAAAGCCATCCATAAAGGGAAAAACAGACTTAATTTTTTTCCCCAGTTATTTCTCAGGGGTAATAAACACACACTATCTGAGGAAAAGAATGATGCTAATTCAAGAAACCAAAAGAATATTACAAATGTTTTCCATATTGATAAAGTATAAAATGATTTCATTTTTGTCTTTAAAACATATTTTCCCTCTCTGTTTCAATATAAAATAAAGTATTTTAATTTTATTATGAAATTTTAAAACGGTTGCTTTTTTTTTACGAGACATTTGACGGGAAGCAGCGCCTCTCTATTTTGATAGCATTGCTACTTCACAATTGAAGCAGCTTGTAAAAATGATTGCAGGAAAACATTTACAAAATGCTCAAAACACAGAAGTATTACCAGCTAGCTGTTTTTCTATGTCAACGAAACTATGGAATATACTAGCAAAAGAGATGGGTGTCTGCTTAAGCACATCATCAACCCCAAAGGCTAATAACTATTAAAAATGGTGAGTAAACTGTACCCAATCACTGCCAAACTGACTCCATTTGAGTGTTGCAGTTATGTCGATGGGATCCAATAGCAAAGCTGTTTCAGAGTCGTTACTAACTTCTTTTATTAACTAAGTTTCAAGAGATTCACTTTGTTGAAGTAACAAAAGAGAAGGACCATCACCTTTGAAATGTCATGGTATTTTAAGGCTAGGCAATTTCAGAAGACTCAATGAGGGGAAGAAAAAAAAACCAAACATCACCTAAAGATTCATTTTCCATAGTTTTCTTACAAACAATAAAAATAAAAGGACAAAAATCTCTTGCTCTGTTACGCTTTAATTTTTGTTTACTCTTCTGTACATTTCTATTTTGATTTTGGCTGGATACATTGAAAGTAGCTGGTAAATAAAAGTTGAATAACTGCCTTTTCTAAAAGTAAGTCTCACACAACAGATGATGGAATAAGGGGCTGAAGGAGGTCCCTGACAGCCCTTTGCTTCTATTTTGAATGTTGTAGAAAATACAGTTAAATAACTAGCTCAACATATAATCAGGTTGCTACACATATGTATTTTATTTAAAAAATTAGTTGTTCTCTTATATGTATATATATATATATATTGCAGAGGCACAAGTAATTCTTACCATGGAAGGTATATTTAAATATTTGCTCCTAATATAAGGTATTTTAAAAAATATGTGTACCGTAGGTCTCTAGATTTAAAAGTTAACTATAGGAAAAAGATGGCAAAGGACTAAATACAGTGATACAATCTATACCTACCAGGAGAGAATTTGGTTGTATCCATATTGGAAATCCCTCTCCTGACATTTCTTGACAGGATATACCAATTGGTTCTCATGAAAGTACAGAATCTTTTTCAATTTCCCAAGGTCAGGTCGAAGGGCAGCCAGTTCAGTCAGGTTAAGCACTGAGCTTGTGAAGAGGATCCTAGGAAAGAAGGAAATTAGGGTTACCATCCTGAGCATACTTGAAGGGGCATTCTTCACCTTCTCTTCTCTCCACTCATCCTACCCCAAGGAAAACACATCCCCTATAGGGACACATCAAGAGTTAAGCCTAATACCATGTAGCAGCATTCTAAGTTTTGATCTCTTAAAAAGCAGCTGCTAAGAACTATAAAAGCCCTGAATCTCATTGGTCTTCTCAGCTCAGTTACTGAGAGATGCAAAAAAAAAAAAAAAAAGCTGGATGGATTTTATTGAAAAAGGCAAGAAAAGCTCTATCTGAAGGACAAATGGAACAAAGATAAGGCTGACTGGGGAATACTTTGCTTGCCAGTTTCATTACACTTTACTTCTTTATGCAACCAACTACTGAAATTCAATATATGAGCAGGAATGGCACATGTTCGTGTTATGACATAAACCCTTTTGATTTATGCAACAGACTTATCTAGTGAGGGAGGGCTTTTTCTCTTAGCATGTTTCTCACTGCCCCTCTTTTAAATATTCTGCAGTATTTCTGGAGTTGGTTTTATATTTTCTTCTCGATTACTGGACTGCTAATGGCACCAGATGTACAGTCTTTAATATCCCTTATACAAAACCTAAATTTAAAAAATGAAGAAAGGCTGGTTCCTTGTCTCTGGGGGGAAAAAAGGAAACTGAATGTCTACATATCTATGTTTATAAATGAAATAGTGTCTATTTACTCATTAATTCCACAAACATTTATTATAAATGCCTACTATGTACCAGGGTCAAGCCAGGAAGAGAAAAGGTGAACAAGACAGCCCGCCGAATGAATGCTGTCTATAATAGTGACATGAACAAAATATCTAGAGGACAAACAGACAACTGTCTGGGACAACTTGGAAATATTTCACTAATGAGGGGGCTAACACATGTGGACACAAAAGAGGGACAAATTACAGTCCCTGAGCAGCTAGGGACATTTAGATGGAACAATTCTGATGAAATGCCACCTTTATAACATAATATAGAATCATTTAACCCTTACAGCTTTAATTCCCATTCTAAAAACTGAGATTCAAGAAGGTTAAGAGTTTTTCTTAGAAATCACACTGGTAGAAAGTAGCAAAGCAGAGACTCCTGGTCTTTTAAGCCCGAAGTACTATTCATTACACTACAGATATGAATTCGTTGTGTACCACTTACATTGCAGATGCTTTTTATTGTACTTAATAAATACAAAATAGCATCCTTGTTATTACCATGATTACAACTACTATAAATTCTCCCTGCTGACAAGCCAAATGACTAACTTCAGGTGTTTATATGATCTGCAGCACTAGCCTTTCACATAAGAAGAATAATTACATAATAACAGCATATATCATAAATGGGAATTCAAGTGTCTTCTTCATGGACTAAAAGAGGAACACAAGACCCAAAAGTAGAGACGTTTCTAAACTCACATTGCTGTGTTAATGTTATTATTTATTGCTTTAAAGTAAAAAATCTTATCATGAAGATGCATTTTAAATTGTCTACTTGTACTCAACTAAAGCAAATAGAAAATTTATATCCTGAAAATGTCCTCTATTTTGTCCAAAAATATTCCCACTACCATCAAGTATAAACTTTTCTAAAACTAGGACTGGGGACTTCCCTGATGATCCAGTGGTTAAGACTCTGCACCCAATGCAAGGAGAATGAGTTTGATTCCCAGTCAGGGAACTAAGATCCTGCATGCACATAGTGGGGACAAAAAATAAAAAAGAAACCAAAAATTCTGAAATACAAAGATATTTGCTTATCTTCAAATCTGATCTTTAGCAGAGAGAAAAATAAAATTTAAACTCAATCAATATTTTCCTTAAAAAAAAAAAAAGGTGGTGATTGGTAGAGCAAGTTATTGAGTAATACTTCTCCCTCCCTCTTTTCCTGCTCCCACCCTCAACATACTATTGCAAGCAATGACTCAATCATTGAGACCTAAGTAAACATGATGCATTCACACACAAGGAAGAAAAATTCATTAACTACAGCTTCCATCTATTAATTACATGGAGAAGTAACTTCCATTAATTAATGGAGAAATTTGGTAGACATCAATGTACCAAGTGATCATACTTAATATGAACAATGGTGGATCAAAAGGATATCATGTATTTCCCAATACATGATAGAAAGAGATTGCCAATTCCTGCCCCAATGTTTAATCTGAATTTGGTCATGAGGAAACAGCCTGCCAGTTGCAAAATAAATGGGGCTGGATCTTCAAGAATGTCAAGGTCATAAAAGGAAAAAGAAAATCTAGAGTAAAGGGGAATAAAGAGATCCCCAAACAAAATGCAGTGTGTGATCCTTGATGGGATACTGAATGGGGAAAAAAAACAACTATAAAAGATATAAGGACAATAGGGAAACTCTGAGTATTGGGTTGAATATAAAATTGTAAAGTTTTATCAGTCTTGAAGTGTAGTAATTTTACTGCTGTTATATAGGAGAATATCCTCATTCTTAGGAGACATGTTGAATTATTTATTCAACATGTAAAATATCATAATGTCTGCAACTAATTCTTAAATGGTTTGGTCAAAAGGTCACTAATAGCAAATATTCAAATATTCATAGAAATGTTTATAATTGATTAAATAAATGGTATATTGTAACTCACTGATCTACCTTTACCAATTTTTAAGGTATACATTTATAAAACTACAAATTTGGGAGGATATGCATTAGATGGCAGAAAGTAGAAGGGAAAAATATGTTACATTCTAAAATAATAAATCCCTCATATATGTATTTCTAGTCATAATCCAATTGTTCATTTGCTCCATGGGAATTATCCTCAGGGTGGAACATCTGTAGCAAATGTTTAACTAAAGCAAGGCCTTCACTCTCCTCCAACCACACACCACCTCTCTTTACCCTACCTACCAAACTGATCCACAATCAAGGAATCCAAATTTAAAACTGAACCTTCCAAATAGAAGTTCTCAAATGAAAGGCTGCAATACATTCAGAAGTAAAATGGCAATGGTTTTCACAATATTACCCATTTGGGACTGCCCACACCAACATTTCCTTCAGTTTGTTCAGTCATTAATAAGAAACTCATTTTATTTTTATAACTAATTTTGAAATAGCCCTCACTACTTCTAAATTGTGGAAATTATCTCCAACAGAATTAAAACATTTCTCTTTGCTTTTTCCTTGTAAAATGGTAGTTAAATTGGACAATAAGCAACTCCTCAAATATTCAGCTCAGTGATACCTATAAAGAAGTGAGGAAGATGCTCACACACACACACAAAAAACAGGTAAGATTCATAGGCAATTTTTACTTTGCTCTCTTTTATCAATTAAAAAAAAAAGGTACAATAACACAATGAATGACATCACTCAATCAGCAGTTAAACCCTCGGTTCCCAGTGTTCATCTTGCCTCAGGTATTATTTAAGCAATAAATCCTAACAAGGTGAGCTTTATCATCCCACACTGTGTCTCTGGCAGGAAAGGGCACAAGGTGATAGCAAAAAGCACTAGGAACAAGATAATTCCTGACAGCTGCTGCTTGAGCACAAGTTAAATTGAACAGTTTATCTCAGCATGAAGATGTTATAAGGTTTTATGTTTAATATTTTTAAATTAACATAAACCCAGAGAAAGCAGTTGGGCAATCTTTCACAAACATGACATACTACAATCACTGTATAAGCTGGATTAGTACTTATTACCATGCTACTAGAGAATTAAGCTGTTTTTAGACCACCAAAGAGCTTTAAATTGCAACTTTTGTCTCTGTAAGAGAAACCTATATTTAAAATGTCTGCTAAATTCAAATTAACGGCTACATCATTAGCTCACCATCTCACCAAAAGTATAAGTAAGCTGCTATTAAAATCGTCTAACCAAAATGGTTCTGTGTTATAAGGACGTTTTAGTATTTGGAATTGTATCCATATACATGCTTCAGGTATTTCCAATACACATTAGACCTGCAATCTGAGTCACATTTGCTTAAGGAATTATTCAACATAATTAAATTCAAGATTTTATTTTTCTCTGATTCAGTTTGAATATACTTGTTGTTTGCCTTTCATCTTATTTTCTTGATGAATCAAAAGAGATGTTAAAATATACCTAAGCAGTGTAGCTGTATGACTACTGTTATCAAGATGCATACTTTTATACCTTAAAAGTATGAAGTATGAAGGGGCAGTGAAATGAGAAACAGGACAGGCATTCAGTATTCTAACCACTGTCATATACAATCAAGGAGAAAATCCTTCATGTACTAGTTACTCTTGCCCAATAAAATCTTTTCAATAGCCTCCCACTTTCCAAAACAATTTATCACATAAAGGGATACAGAACACAATTTAACACAGATACTAATGTGCATTGTTATTTATACTTAAACAATTTCTTACAGGTCTTCCTCAAGACTTTAACAGAAAAATCAGTGCCTTCTTCCAGCTGTGTCACTTTGCTGAAAACTCAAACTTTGAATTCTCCTTTGAATACTCAAACTCCTTTGAATACTCAAACTTTGAATTCAAAGTTTGAATACTCAAATTTTGAATACTCAAAATAAACCCTTTTCCAGATTCACACTGCCTAACCTCACTACCTAAATCTTTCTTCATTCTTTCGTTGCCTATCTTGAGTTTCTGTTCCTTGATATCTGCTTCCAGGATTCTAGATCCCATATCTTCTGTGATAAAATATTTTCTGCATCATGAAAAACTTCCCTATCTATACTGTTCAATATGGCAGCAGCTAGCTAACATGACTATAAAGCACTTGCAATGTTGCTAGTGTACTGAAAAACTAAATTTTAAATTTAAGTTTAAATTAAATTAGGCATAAAGTAATTGGAAAGCACAGCTCAGATGGACCAACTTCCTTTAACCCAACACTCCACCCATCCTACCCGAATGCAATGCCTCACTGAATTGATTTCTTTGTACAGACTCTTGATTGACTTATGATAATTTAATTTCTCAGTTCCTGCTGACTTACTGAATTTCATCTACCAGGGTCTCGAATTCTAGAAGCCTAGAATGATAATTTTTTACCTTCTGATAATTAGAAAATACATGTTCATTACAGAACATGTTTTAAATTTAAAAAACATAAATGAAGGAATGCACAACCACCCTGGAAGAGATGGCTACTATTTGCATTCTGGTGCTTATTTAGTCAGTCTACATTAAGCATCTATTATTTGCAAGGTACTAAACTAAATGAGAGAGAAATATCAATAACCTCAAATACGCAGATATGGCAGAAAGTGAAGAGGAACTAAAAAGCCTCTTGAAGAAAGTAAAAGAGGAGAGTGAAAAAGTTGGCTTAAAGCTCAACATTCAGAAAACTAAGATCATGGCATCTGGTCCCATCACTTCATGGCAAATAGATGGGGAAACAGTGGAAACTGTGTCAGACTTTATTTTGGGGGGCTCCAAAATCACTGCAGATGGTGACTGCAACCATGAAATGAAAAGACGCTTACTCCTTGGAAGGAAAGTTATGACCAACCTAGATAGCATATTAAAAAGCAGAGACATTACTTTGCCAGCAAAGGTCCATCCAGTCAAGGCTATGGTTTTTCCAGTGGTTATGTATGGATGTGAGAGTTGGACTGTGAAGAAAGCTGAGCACCGAAGAATTGATGCTTTTGAACTATGGTGTTGAAGAAGATTCTTGAGAGTCCCTTGGACTGCAAGGAAATCCAACCAGTCCATTCTAAAGGAAATCAGTCCTGGGTGTTCATTGGAAGGACTGATGCTGAAGCTGAAACTCCAATAATTTGGCCACCTCATGCGAAAAGTTGACTCATTTGAAAAGACCCTGATGCTGGGAGGGATTGGGGGCAGGAGGAGAAGGGGACGACAGAGGACAAGATGGCTGGGTGGCATCACCTACTTGATGGACGTGAGTTTGAATGAACTCTGGAGTTGAAGATGGACAAGGAGGCCTGGTGTGCTGCAATTCATGGGGTTGCAAAGAGTCAGACACGACTGAGTGACTGAACTGAACTGAATTGAAACTAAATGATGGACCCAAAAGGGAGAACAAAGTAGCTAAAGCAAGAAGAAAATTGGCAGGCTGAGAAACTGAATAAGGACCAAGGAAACTGGAGCCATTTGTTCAACAAGTCACCAGAGAAGATGTTGAGGATGTCAATGGGCCTCTGTGAGACACAAAATGTACTTTGAACTTTATTGCAAGAGCAATGGGAAGAGAATAAAGGGTTTTAATTACAGAAATGATAAAACAATAAATGCATATTTGATGGATTTACCTTTACTCTTTCATTCTGTAATATGTATAAATTATTACAATTTTATTTTTTGCTTTTAGTATTTTACATGCTTTGCTATGTTAACAATTTCCAAAACACATATTTTAACAGATTTCAAGATACGATGTGTCATAATGTCATCATCGGAACATAAGTTTTAGAAATTTAGATATATGTTTAGACTTATTTAAATACATAAAGTCTAATTTTTTTCTTATATAATCTATGTTTCTATTACATCTGTTTATGTATTTCATGAGCTGTTTATTATTTTTTAATATCAGAAAACATTACTCTGACTGCAGTATGGAAAACAGACTGCAAATAGAATCATTTTGGAAGAAGGGACAACAGTAAGGAAAAGATATGATGGCGGCTTGAACTAAGATGATAGCACTGATGGTGCTGAGAAGCTGTCTGATGGGGTTTGCTGATGAACTGGATGTGAGAAGTGAAAGAGAAGAGTGTTATCCTTTGCTCCACTGTGTCACTTTCAAAGTGTGTTGACAGTGTTTTAATGTAACTGGGAGCTCAGTGATACATACATGCATATATGAAAATTATTTCCAAAGTCTTTGGCTTAAATATATTTTTAAAATTTATTTTTTAAAAAAACCTGTGTAGAAAGATAACTGAGTTCTAATCACTAATCCCTGATATAAAACATCATTTTAACTATGTTTAGTTGTCAGCTACTTGATCTTAATTAGAACATGTCCACTGCACGCTATAATGCTATGGATTCTCAAAAACCTTGAAGAACACATATAACCAAATGTTCCCATTTGCTGAAACAATTAAAATTATAAGATGAAAGCCATATTTAAAGGGAAAAGAAACAGGGAATTCCCTGAAAGTCCAATTGTTAGGACTCAGCGCTTTCACTCCTAGGGCCTGAGTTTGATTCCTGGTTGGAGAAAGATCCTGCAAGCTGCAAAACATGGCCAAAAATAATAATAAATAAAAATAAAAAAATAAATTAAGGAGAAAGAAATGTAGTCACTTAATTTGCTAGGTTCTTGTGGGAGATAATTTACAAGCTAATAGTCTCCCAAAAGCTGTCCCATGATGTAGCATCAATTAAGAGGTTAGTTTTGGTTTTTTCCACTATGTAATATTTTTTTCCTGTGCTTATCATGAATGCTAGAAGAACACAATACAAAGAATATGTGTTCAAAAGGCAAGGTATTGAGGTCTGTAAGCAGGACCTTCCATTAAGTAGTATCTCCAATTGGTTTCTTAATATCTATCCACCCTACTGTCATCAGCACTCTGAACTGCCTTAAAGATGCTTCAGGAGACAAATTACATAATACCTGTTTAGTGCTTTCTTAGCTAACAGTGCCTCTTAAATCCAGGTATCTCTTAAATCACTCAAGCAAACTCTCAAGTATTTTAATTTTTCAAGACACTCAGTAATTATGTTTGTAACAAGAAAGGAATTAACAGGAAGGAAAGATGAGCCTATTACTGAAAAAAATAAAAAATAAACTGAAATTTTTACTGTGTCAAAAACACTTTTATGTATTTGGGGACTAGAATATGTTAGGCATATTCTCGTAAGGGACAAAGTAACAAGAGCCAATCAGAACATTTATAGATATATCTGTTTTAGACTATCGATAAGTCAACAAATCAAAATATTGTCAAGTCTTTTGACTTGACAAGCTAAGAAGTATATTATCCCAGTTCCAAAAGAGCTGACAATATAATTGGCAAAACAAGCCACAAGTACAGGAAACATTAAATAACAATAAATTTTAAAAAACGTAAGTAACAGGATAGGCAGCTCTGTCCTGCCCAAGAAATGTCACAAAGCAGTGGAAGGCTGATTATGAATGAGGAGATAGGCACTAAGCTCCATCAGTTCAGAGGAAGAACAGAAAACTAAGGGCAGCGGAAAACCAGGAAGTCTCAAGTTTACTGAACATAACAGGGAAGGCCTGCGTTCAGAGGTTTTGGGTCCAGAAGGATCAGTGTTAGTTAAATAAATCAGAGAGGAAGGACAATTAGCTAAAGTTAAGGATTTGAAAAAAATAAAAGGAAATAAACAGGTTAAACTAAAAAGGTTTTAGAACCTACAGGTAACCGAATATAGCATTAGAAGTTCATACTTTACCTGCCAACCATATAGGGATACCTTATGCATTTATTATCATACTAGGAAAGCTTTATTTCTTCTTACTGTCCTTAATTGAGTTAAGAATGCTCATTGGCAAAGAAAAGTGGTAGTAAAACAAGAGAATAAGGAATCAGATGAAGTACCACCATCACTACCACTCTCAAAATAAGGGAGGTTGCTCTACACATAAACAAATACAGATAAAACCAGTTCATTTAAAAGCATGGCTGTCCATCATTACTTTCTAATAACGAAATCCTTAATACAAGTTTCTGAAAGTGCATCTTTTTGTTTAATCATTATCGTAAGAGATGTGTCCTATTATTCCCATTTTACCATTTAAGAAGTTAAAATGCAAAAGGTTTGATTAAGTGCTAAGACAACAGCAGTTATTAAGAGGCAGAGATGAGTTTCAAATCAAACTGATCTGGACTCAAAGCCCCTGCTATTATAGTTATTCACACAGATTTTGAATCATCAGAGATTAGAACATAACAATGTTTCCTGTTAACTGTACTTATGAGAGTCTATGTCTTGAGAAATAAAAGAATATAAGGTACAGTTCAGTTCAGTTCAGTCGCTCAGTCGTGTCCGACTCTGCGACCCCATGCATCGCAGCACACCAGGCCTCCCTGTCCATCACCAACTCCCAGAGTTCACTCAGACTCATGTCCATCGAGTCAGTGATGCCATCCAGCCATCTCATCCTCTGTTGTCCCCTTCTCCTCCTGCCCCCAATCTCTCCCAGCATCAGAGTCTTTTCCAGTGAGTCAACTCTTTGCATGAGGTGGCCAAAGTACTGGAGCTTCAGCTTTAGCATCATTCCCTTCCAAAGAAATCCCAGGGCTGATCTCCTTCAGAATGGACTGGTTGGATCTCCTTGCAGTCCAAGGGACTCTCAAGAGTCTTCTCCAACACCACAGTTCAAAAGCATCAATTCTGCAGCGCTCAGCCTTCTTCACAGTCCAACTCTCACATCCATACATGACTACTGGAAAAACCATAGCCTTGACTAGACGGACCTTAGTCGGCACAAACCTGTACTAACCCAGGCAGTTTTGTTTCATCCCTTCATTCATCACATATTTACTGAATGATTATAGTGTTAGACAAATTGTGGAAAGGTGATGACCATCAATGAAGGATCTCCTGAAGAAATGCAATCTAGGCACCACTCTGAATAATAGGAAGGAGTCAGCAGGCTGAAACAACAAAGAGTTGATTGGGACAAGGGGACAGAGAGAAGTGGATGATATTAAGAGCAATGAAGGAAACAGAAATGTCTGACTTGGTGATGGGGAGGGAGAGGGAGAGGTTAAAGGTGACTCAAGGGTTTCTAGCTTGTGTAATCAGCCAGGTAGTAGTACCATTCCTTAACATAAGAGAAAATTTATCAGCAGTTGGAGTAGAGGAGAAATATTGAGACAGATTTTAAAAATGTTGAATGTAAGTGGAGTAGAGAAAGGTGAAAAAACCTGCCTTGGAAATTTAATTAAACTAAAGGGTTTGGTCACCAAATGTGTCTGTTAAAAATGTGAGTTTGGATTGTTATATAAGTTTACATATTGTAATACATGTTTCTGACATATTTCATATGGTATCTTGCTTCCTCCCATTAAGAGTATATACTTCTTGATGAGATAAATTAGATCTGCTGTTCTTTTCTTTAGTATCCTTAGTTTCCCCAACATGGCAGTTACTACTCTGGATCTTAAGTTCTTTTACAGCAAGCCTTATATGTATCTTCCTTGTTCACTCCCTTATCTCAGGTGCTCAGTAAATGTTTTCAAATAAATGAATCAATAAATCATTCATTCATTCATTACTTCAATGATACTGAGAAAATCAAGCCACTTTTACTATTTATAGTAAAGTGTTCAGTATGACATTTACTCCTACCATTAAAAAACAAATTGCAAAGAATCTCAGGCTGCCCAAAGAAAGCACTTTCTTACTTTGACATCCAATACAATTCTAGGAAGTGTTACCTGATGCTGTGTTTGATGGAGTCCTGGCTTCCCTGATGGCTCAGACAGTAAAGAATCTGCCTGTAATGCAGAGACCCGGGTTTGATCCCTGGGTTGGGAAGAGTCCCCTGGAGAAGGGAAAGGCTACTCACTCCAGTATTCTTGCCTGGAGAATTCCATGGACAGAGGAATCTGGCAGGCTACAGTCCACGGAGTTGCAAGGACTCAGACAGTATTAAGGGACTGACACTTCCACATTCACTTTGATGGAGTCCATTACTTTTTCCTAAGGTCCTTAATAATGTGCTAGGCAATGTTCTCTGCTTTACCATGCTAATGTATCAAGGACTGAAGATACCATCCAAGAGACAAGGAACTCCTGGGGAAAGGCAGGTGTCAATCTGGTATAAAGATCTGGAATGTACAATATAATGATAATAATTCCTGTCATCTTCAGGGATTCATGATCATCACCCTTGAAGAAGTTAACTCAATTAACATGCAAAGCACATCTAACTTGCTGAGTGTGCTGGGAACACTTCATATGGTGTTTTATCTCCATAAACTAATATAATTAGTATGTGAAATATTTATAATTCACCTCATGATTAATCTATCATAGAAAACTATTCCTTAACAGCAACATATCATTTTATATTGGAATACCCATGCCACTCTTGAGTCCCTGGAGTTCATTTCTAAACAGTATAAAGTTGGAAGACTAGACACCCAAGGTAATGGTTATAACTCATTTGTCACTGCAGCCCAACCCTACCAGTGTTGTCAAAGATCACACAAATTTAAGGACACACTGACCAGTCAAGCTAGAAGCTATTGCTTAAATAGATGCAAAAAGCTCAGTTCAGGCACAAGCCTAAGAAACATGCCATAGGCAAACACAGGGTTGCTTTTAGATATTATCATCATTTAGGCTTGATTATGACCCAGGAATAATTAAAATAATCACAACAACAACAATAATAATATCTGCTTCCTGGCATCAACTAAACTATTCCTAATAATCATGGAGAGAAAGGTATTTTGTGCCCAAATAGCTAATAAACAAGGATAAATATGATAGCCCGATAATTTTACTGAATCACCTTTACTGCTAAAACTAACAAGAACAAAGAAAAATACCTCCTAAATATTCAGTCTTTTTATAATGGGTCATAAATCTAAATTTTTCCATGCTTATGAGTATTTCCTTTAAATTTGCTTCTCAGAGTCCTATAGTCTACTGAGTTGTTCTATCACTTGATTTGTGACATTTTGTTGCTATACTTCTCATAGAGATTATTCCTGTGTTTTGATTACTTCTGCTATGTTTGTTCTGGCAAGTCCAAGACTGTTCTTTGAAAGCTTCCCTGAATTTGGTGCTTACTATGTCATTTGAAGAAATACCTTCCCACAAATAATTTATTTAGTATCCCCAATGTTTTGCTATTTTACCCATCACTTTAACTATAAGGATATCACTAAGTAATTAATTATAAAAGTTAATGCCAGCAGAGTGCACTGTGCACAGTAGGCACTCAAAAAGTGTCTGGGAGAGTGAAATGTTAACTAAAGTAGTACATCACAACACAAAAAGAATTTGAGGCTTCCCTGGTGGGTTAATGGTGGGGAACCCGCCTATCAATCCAAGAGACACAGGTTCCATCCCTGGGAAGATCCCACATGCTTGGAGCAACTAAGCATGTTTGCCACAACTACTGGGCCTGTGTTCTAAAGTCCAGGAGCCACAACTACTGAGCCCACATGTGACATCAATTACTGAAGCCCTGACACCCTAGAACCCATGTTCGGCAACAAGAGAGATCTCCGGGATGAGACACCCATGCACCGCAAGTAGAAAGTAGCCCCTTCTTGCCACAACTAGAGAAAAGCCCACGCAGCAAGGAAGACCCAGCACAGGCAAAAATACATAAACAAAAACTATTAAAAAAAAAAAAGAATTTGAAGGGATGAGTCCCCAGATTGTGTCCTGGTCTCTTACATTTTTAAAGATGAGACATTTGATAAACATCTATTTGCTGAATCCTGTTTCTTTTTCATCAAGCCAACAAGGTGAAAATTCTAAGATTGTATTTCCCAATCTATAGCACAGAAGGGAAAACACTTAAAAGTTCGTTTTTTGAAAGATCTGAACTTCCCATTTGAATAGAGTAAAATGAAAATTACAAATTTTTCTACATGGCTAAGTTTCCCAAATAAAAACTTTTTCAGTATGCTTCACTTGATCACAACTTAAATACCTGCCTCCCCATTGTTTTTTTTTTAATTAAAATATACATACATACACAGACACACATACACAGAAGTCGCTCAGTCGTGTCTGACTCTGCGACCCCATGGATTGTAGCCCACCAGGCTCCACAGTCCATGGGAGTTTTCAGGTATGAATACTGGAGTGGGTTGCCATTACCTTCTCCAGGGGATCTTCCTGACCCAGGGATCGAACCCGGGTCTCCCGCATTGTAGGCAGACGCTTTACCATCTGAGCTACCAGGAAAGTCCAAAATATACATAGGTACAGTGGAAAACAGATGAAAAATACAAAATGCTATATAAACAATATTACTGAGATTATTTTAAAATGAAGTATTCAGGTCATTCAACACAACCTATTTGACAGGGTAACTCTCTGAGATGCATCTTGTTCTCCCCTACCAAGGTCACACTGCCTGACCAGGTGAATGAGAAGCACAAAACGAGGTCACTTGCCCTGGGTTAGCCAGCTAGAAGCAAAACTGGAACCAGGATAGTCAGTAATAGCAAGGAAGTCATGGGTACTACTAGTGAGCTGCCAGTAGTGGGGACAGCTTCAATTTAGACACTGGGGTGAAAATATTCTCCTCTTAAAAAGGGGCGGGGGAAACCCATTCACTGGGGGAAAAAGAAACAGCTAGAAAAACTTTTCTTTGACCTTGTTTCACCATTTTTTTCCACATAATAATAGATAAAAGTACTTCAATATGGATACAAATATGCAGAGGCCCACCACAGATATCCATCTGAGTCTCAATGTTATTTGAATTTCCCCTTGCCTACTACTGAGGCTCACATGCCATACATAGGTCACAAAAAGCCATCTAAAGCCTCTCTCTCCTGTGCAAGACATTTATACACCTAAGGCACAGCATGGAAACACCTATTCATAATCAGTCCATTCCTTCCTTCCCTTCCCTCCACTTGTACATAACAGTGACCAAGGAATGTCAGGAAACACAGAGAACCCATAAGAGAGGTAAACAGGGAACTTCAGGCTTGGTATGGAAAAGCCAGAAAGGCTAGAGGAGAAAACACTTGAGATCAACATTAAAGATGAGAATTTCTAGCTCAACAGTGTGTTAAGGGCAGCACTTGGAAAGGGGGGGAGATTATGTGCTTCTCTTAATACTGCAGAGAAAAAGCAAATACCTGGAACCATGAATATGCACATTCTATTCTACTAAGCAAATATTCAGCATATTTTATACTATTTACATACTTATATATTTATCATTAGTAAATAAGAGATAAAAAAGATAAGTTATATTTGACATCTGCTCTTCATCTTTGCATCTGGGCAACTGAGAAATAAACAACAGGCTGAAGTTGTATGAGAGCTGAAATCTTGACATTTTAAATAACTTTGTTTTAATTCCCAAATTCATTTATACTCTTATTATTGCTTACTGTCAGGGTGATGCCAGCTCACTGCAAATAAATTTTACGACAAATTGCTCCACTGCTAAGTTCCCAAGATGAAATGCTTTCAGATAGGACATTTTACTAACTTCTTGTAATAGATCCTTGTCTTAAAAAACACTTTCAAAGGAATGTTAGTATTTTGCCACTCCATAGGAATCTGTAACAAGGCGAGAGAATCTCCCAAGAATATTCCAACAGTCCTTGAAAAACGAAGACTGTCACAAAACCTGAGCATCTGGCAACTATGCCACCATGAAGTATCCATATGGAAGACACCAAAATGTGTCAAAGTACCCAAAACGATTCTGGATGGTGCAGGAGACAGAATAAATAATTCAGTATCGGCAACACTTTCAACAGCAGGTAGTGGATATGCTACCTGCTTCTATAATGTGCCAGAATGTAACATAAGTGTGTGAGAGAGAAAGGCAGAGAGGATATGAGTATACATGAGGCTAACAGCTATTTTTACATAGAAATATTTCTTAGGTAGTTTTATTTGTAGGGACATCAGATATCTGTAAGTACAGGTTTACAGATACACAGAAAAAAAAATGGAGTCACTGAAAACTTTTTAAGATAAACATAGCGACAAATATATTACTTCAGAGTCAATGAAAAAATACTGCACATTAACTTAACGTTATGGTTGAAATTGTACATACAAAAAAGTCAGAAAATCCCAAATTATATAGTTCCCTCAGCAACTATGACTGTATCCTTGTGCATACATGAATATTTTGCATTACTGTAATGATGATACATTTCAGTGTTAATTTCAGTTTATGCAATGTGATTGAACTAGGATTCTTTTGGGAACTATAAACTTCAAACTTTTGGACTTTCGTGAATGTAAAATCTTAACCATAGAATTACATTAACATGGGTGGGGTTTCCGCATTTTATTTTCTGGCATTTAAAAACACAATAAAGACTGGTTGACAACATTAAAGTAGTAAAAGATTGGTTGATTTGCAATAATACATAAACAGTTTGATACAGAGTCTAAGACCTTAAAATTGGGATATACAACTAGAAACAAAAAATAAATGTCCTTCTGAAGATGAATCAAAGACAAGAACAGGCAAGACATCTTTCCAAAAGTGAGCTAATTTACTTTTTCTATAAAATGCTAGCTTCTATTTAGAAGGTACTTTCAATTGTATTTCAACATGGCTAGAAATACTGATACTGAAATAATTCTCTCACTACATGTTGCTCTATTTTATGAAGAAAAAAGTAGTATTAAAATGGCCCTCACCTCTCTAAGAGTAAAGCTGCTTGGGAGCCACTTTTCCTCTTGCATGTACAACATGGTAGGACACAACGAGTAAGATGAAATTATATTACCGTTACCAACTACGTTATGACTCTGAGCCTGAGGCTGATTCAAAATATGGTTCACAAAGAAACAGATACACAATAACTAAGTTAAGCTTAAGAAATAAGTAACTGTTTTACATAATTACTGAAGTATTATACAACTGTAGAATAGCTGGGAAATGAATTAAAGAACAGAGGCATATATAAAGAGTTCAGGAAAGAAGAGTCCAAAATCACATTTGTTCAGGAAAAAAATTAAAAATACTTTCATGATAGTGGTATTTCTTTCAACTAGTCTCAGAGAATAAGTAATTTTACCACAAAATGAAGACACTTCAGAAACACAGAGGATCCTATGGAAAGATCCGGAAGTAAAGGTGGTTAACACTATGTTGGAGAACAGAGTTTGGCTGAAGAGGAGGCTTGTAGAGGAGATATAAAAGGAAAAACTGCAAATGCAGATTAAATATACATTGTAGAAGACTTTGAAGGCAAGAGTAACAAAGGCTGACAAGTCCTTACCTGCAATGTGGGGGTGAAAAGGTGGGGTGGGGTGGACTGAAGTTCGTGTGCAAAGACGCTATATTTTTAGAAGACAAAGAAAAAGCAAAAATAATAAAACAAAAACAAACAAACATAAACCTTACAGCAACGGGATAGACAACACAGTAGGAAAAGTAAAGACTGAAGAGAGGCGGCCAGTTAAAAGATTATCATAATAATCCAGACAAGTCACAATGAAGGCCTGAAGAAATCAGACAATAGTAAGACTCAAAAGGAGGAGAAGGGATTAAAAGGTGCTTTCAAGATTTTGAGATACAATGACGGTTGGAAAGCTAAAGGAATGACTAAAGGAATGACTGAGTACTGTTAGTAAATCTTAAATAAAGCTATCAAGTTCCATACAAACAAGCATTCCTGCAAAAAAAAAAAAAAAAAGCAGAAGTTAGAAGTAAGATTCTGAAGATATTGAATACACCAAGAGAAATGATACTATTTTTAATACCTGTGCAATTTACAAATTAGTGCCTCTACTCTTTTTTATCCTTATAGGGTCGGGAAGGTAAGGATATTTGTTATACAAATAAGAAAACTGAGGCTCAGCAAGGATGACTTCCACACCTCATATGGATACAAAGTGGCAAAGTTAAGGCTGGGGACAGATTTTGGAATATTTAGTAAGAGAAGTTACTTTGAAAGTACAAATAAGATCATCAAAAAGTGTAGAGTTAAAGATAAGTTGTGTGCAGAACTATGGAAAAAGCTAAGACTGTAGACCAGCAACTGTTTTAATAGTCCAAGATATGAACAGATGCCTGGTAAAGGGTTCCAGGGCTTGGTACTCTACAGGGACTGAGTGAACCTCTTTCACATCAACTGCTGAAGGGGAGACAGCACCAAACATGGTCTTTGTATCTGCAGTGATGCATGGAGTAGCTCGCAAACATTTTTAAAGCAACCACTTTTCTCAAAGCTTTCCTACACAAAGCTGTGATATGTAACATACATTAAAACACTTAAAGCCAGAATAGATGGTCTGGAACATAATTTAACTTGAACTCTTTTCCCTTCCTCTCACAACTCTTCTTTGCATGTATGTAGCACATATACCCCTAAGACAAACTCATGCAACCCAGAGAAGGTATTGGGAATCCTCTTAGTCATAAGTGTAATGTGATTTGAGACCTCTGAGTGTGGTATGGGAGAACTACAGGTAATACATGGTATGAATACATCAAACTGAAATCAAGTACCAACCTTGATTCTTAACTAAATTCTCCTTAACTCTTAACTAAACTCTATTGTCATGTGCTTCCAGTAGCAGGGATCCGCCCTTACTTCTTTCAGGGATTTCTCCACGGTCAACAGCTTTCTTAGATTATGACCAACATCAGTAGATTACTTGGATATCACCGTTATATACCGTGGAATAAGTCCTTTTAAAGGAGGTCACCATTACCACCATTACCCTTACCATAGTTTAGCCTCTTGCCAAGCTACAGGGAGGGACATAACCCCACAAAAGGAAATTGAATTAAAGATTTACTGAGCAGGGCTCCAACCATGAAAGCAAGACCCAGACATCCCCAAAGCCAGTCCCTTCCATAAGGAAGTTTCCACAAGCCTTTTATTCTTATCCATCAGAGGGCAGACAGAATGAAAACCACAATAACAGAAAACTAACCAAATTGATTACATGGATCACAGCCTTGTTTAACTCAATGAAACAAGGAAAAAAATTAAAAATACTTTCATGATAGTGGCATTTCTTTCAACTAGTCTCACAGAATGCCATGTAAGTATGAGCCATGCCATGTAAGTCCACCCAAGACAGACACATGATGGTGGAGAGTTCTGACAAAATGTGGTCCAATGGAGAAGGGAACGGCAAACCACTTCAGTATTCTCGTCTTGAGAACCCCATGAAGAGTATGAAAAGGCAAAAAGATAGAACACTGAAAGCCGAACTCCCCAGGTCGATAGGTCCCCAATATGCTGGTGGAGAAGAGTAGAAAAACAGCTGAAGAAGGATTGAAGATGCTGAGTCAAACAAAAACAACACCCACTTGTGGATGTGATGGTGATGGAAATAAACTCAGATGCTATAAAGAACAATATTGCATAGGAACCTGGAATGTTAGGTCCATCAATCAAGGGAAATTGGAAGTGGTCAAACAGGAGATGGGAAGAGTGGACATCGACATTTTAGAAGTCAGCAAACTCAAATGGACTGGAATGGGTGAGTTTAATACATATGACCATTATATTTACTACTGTAGGCAAGAATCCCTTAGAAGGAATGGAGTAGCCCTCAGAGTTAACAAAAGAGTTCAAAATGCAGAATTGGGTACAGTCACAAGAACGACAGACTGTTCTCTGTTCGTTTCCAAGGCAAACCATTCAATATCACAGTAATTCAAGTCTATGTCCCAACCACTAATGCCAAAGAAGCTGAAGTTGAATGGTTCTAAGAACACCTACAAGACATTCTAGAACTAACACCAAAAAAAGATGTCCTTTTCATTATAGGGGACTGGAATGCAAAAGTAGGAAGTCAAGAGATACCTGGAGTAACAAGCAAGTTTGGCCTTGGAGTACAAGATGAAGCAGGGCAAAGGCTAACAGAGTATTGCAGAGAACACACTGGTCATAGCAAACACTCTCTTCAATAACACAAGAAACAACTCTACACATGGACATCAATGAATGGCAAATACCAAAATCAGATTGATTATATTTTTGCAGCCGAAGATGAAAAAGCTCTATACAATCAGCAAAAACAAGATCACAAGCTGACTGTGGCTCAGATGGTGAACACCTTATTGCCAAATTCAGACTTAAACTGAAGAAAGTAGGGAAAACCACTAGACCATTCAGGTATGACATAAATCAAATCCCTTACGATTATACAGTGGACGTGACAAATAGATTCAAGGGATTAGATCTGATAGAGTGCCCAAAGAACTATGGATGGAGGTTTGTAACACTGTACAGGAGATAGTGATCAAAACCATCCCCTAGAAAAAGAAATGCAAAAAGGCAAAATGGTTGTCTGAGAAGGTCTTAGAAATAGCTGAGAAAAGAAGATAAGTGAAAGGCAAAGGAGAAAAGGAAAGATATACCCATTTGAATGCAGAGTTCCAAAGAATAACAAGGAGAGATAAGAAAACCTTCCTCAGTGATCACTGCAAAGAAATAGAGGAAAACAATGGAATGGGAATGACTAGAGATCTCTTCAAGAAAATAAGAGATACTGAGGGAACATTTCATGCAAAGATGGGCAAAATGAAGGACAGAAATGGTATGGGCCTAACAGAAGCAAAAGATATTAAGAAGAAATGGTAAGAATACACAGAAGAACTATATAAAAAAAATCTTAATGACCCAGATAACCATGATGGTATAATCACTTACCTAGAGCCAGACATCCTGGAGTGCCAACTCAAGGAAGCCTTAGGAAGTATCACTATGAACAAAGCTAGTGGAGGTGATGGAATTACAACTGAGCTAATTCAAACTCTAAAAGATGATGCTGTGAAAGTGCTGCACTCAATATGCCAGCAACTTTGGGAAAGTCAGCAGTGACCATGGGACTGGAAAAGGTCAGTTTTCATTCCAGTCCCAAAGGATGGCAGTGCCAAAGAATGTTTAAACTACCACACAAATGCACTCATCTCACATGCTAGTAAAGTAATGCTCGAAATTCTCCAAGCCAGGCTTCAACAGTACGTGAACTGAGAACTTCCAGATGTTCAAGCTGGATTTAGAAAAGGTAGAGGAACCAGAGATCAAATTGCCAACATCTGTTGGATCATAGAAAAAGCAAGAGAATTCCAGTGAAATATATACTTCTGCTTCATTGACTACACTAAAGCCTTTGACTGTGTGGATCACAACAAACTATGAAAAACTCTTAAAGAGATAGGAATACCAGACCACTTTAATTTATCCTAAGAAATCTACATGCAGTTCAACAAGCAACAGTTAGAACCAGACATGGAACAAAGGACTGGTTTCAAATTGAGACAGGAGCAGGTCAAGGCTGTATATTGTCACCCTGCTTGTTTAACTTATACACAGAGTACATCATGTGAAACGCTGGGCTGGATGAAGCACAAGCTGGGAATCAAAATTTCCAGAAGAATATGAATAACCTCAGATATGCAGATGACACCACCCTTATGGCAGAAAGCGAAGAGGAACTAAAGAGCCTCTTGATGAAAGTGAAAAAGGAGAGTAAAAAAAGCTGGTTTAAAACTCAACATTCAAAAAATGATGATCATGACATCCGGTCCATCACTTCATGGCAAACAGATAGGGAGACAATGGAAACAGGGACAGTCTTTATTTTGGGGGACTCCAAAATTGGACTGTGAAGAAAGCTGAGCACCAAAGAATTGATGCTTTTGAACTGTGGTGTTGGAGAAGACTCTTGAGAGTCCCTTGGACTGCAAGGAGATCCAGCCAGTCCATTCTAAAGGAGATCAGCCCTGGGTGTTCTTTGGAAGGAATGATGCTAAAGCTGAAACTCCAGTACTTTGGCCACCTCATGCAAAGAGTTGACTCATTTGAAAAGACTCTGATGCTGGGAGAGATTGGGGGCAGGAGGAAAAGTGGACGACAGAGGATGAGATGGCTGGATGGTATCACCGACTCGATGGATGGGAGTTTGAGTGAACTCCAGGAGTTGGTGATGGACAGGGAAGCCTGGCATGCTGCGATTTGTGGGGTCGCAAAGAGTCGGACATGACTGAGCAACTGAACTGGAAATCACAGCAGATGTTGACTGCAATCATGAAATTAAAAGATGCTTGCTCCTTGGGAGAAAAGCTATGACCCACCTAGACAGCATAATAAAAAGCAGAGACAGTACTTTGCCAACAAAGGTCTGTATAGTCAAAAGTATGGTTTTTCCAGTAGTCATGTATGGATGTGAGAGTTGGACCATAAAGAAACCTGAGCACCGAAGAATTGATGATTTTGAACTGTGGTGTTAGAGAAGACTTTTGAGAGTCCCTTGAACTGAAAGGGATCAAAGAGATCAAAGCAGTCAATACTAAAGGAAATCAGTCCTGAATATTCATCAGAAGGACTGTTGCTGAAGCCTGAAGCTCCAATACTTTGGCCACATGATGTGAAGAACTGACTCATTAGAAAAAGACTCTTATTTGGGGAAAGATTGAAGGCAGGAGGAGAAGGGGATGACACAGGATGAGATGGTTGTATGGCATCACTGATTCAATGGACAAGAGTTTAAGCAAGCTCTGGGAGTTGGTGATGGACAGGGAGGCCTGGTGTGCTGCAGTCCATGAGGTCACAAAGAGTCAACCACCACTGAGTGACTGAACTGAACTAAACTGATACCATGGAAATGGCACATTTCATTGAGTCAATTGCCGGTAACGGTCCTGCTTCAATAACCTATTATAGAACCTCCGTGCTCACTGTATCATGTATCTGGCCATGCCCCATGATTCCACAGATAAGTCAGAATAAGAATGACATAATGTCAGGAGATAGAGATTGAAGAAAATATCTCAATTTGTTATCTTAGAGGAAAGGAGTTGTGTACTGTGACCATGTTTCTGATATGGTCAGTTATGTGTGTGACGAAGAAGGAAAGGATCTGACAGTCCCTAGAGTTGAAAAAATGAAAGAATTATTAAGCCTTTTTAATAGTAGACTTGCAATGCTGTTTCACTTTTATATAAATTGTAAATGAAAAATTCAGTCCAACAGGAGAGCAAAAACACTAATCATTATAAAAAAGCATCCAGTCCATCCAAATGGCAAAAACCATAATCATCATAAGATTTTATTATGGCAGGACCTTTATACAAATATGAAGTAATATATAAAGAAAATCACGCACTGATTCTTGGATAATTTATTCAAGGAGTAACTTATGAAAATTCATCAATAAGAATAAATGAGGCAACTCAAAGACAGCTCACCATAGATTCTCTTTATGCAACTCCAATTTTAATTTAGTCTGTATTGATGGATTCTTTTATTTCATGTGTTATAGTCATGTTAAATCTAGACACAACATACAATGCATCTAGAGCCTACACAGTACAAAGGTGTCTGGATGTGACACAGACAGTTGTTCCTTTTCCTTCAAGTGATAAATGGTTCAGATGTAAAAGGTTCTGAGGAGATTTAACAAAAGAGTGAATGCATTTTTTTCCATATGCATTAAAATTCTTCTTTTACTCTCTTGATTTACACAGTAATTTTTCTTTGCAGAAATTGTCCTGCTAACCTTGTCCTGAGTAGTCTCAGGTCTCTGAAACAGAGGCTGGCATGACAAGAAAAGAGAGACAGGCAGGGGATTGGTCGCAGGACACAGCACATGTCAGGGGCAATGCCATCTAGGAAGATGGTGGGCCAGTCAAAGGAACTTGGTCCAAAGAACATAACTTAGGCAAGACATAAGTTGAATTCAATAAATAAAGCAGAAGAATAAAGTTGCCAAGAAGTCTCAATCAGAATTAAGGAGGCAAGCCTGGAAAATCCTGTACAGGTGGCAGGGACTACATCTGACTGGGAATGTGGAGGGGATGCAAGTGGCAGGAAGTAAGAAAGGGGTCAAAAACACCTAGAAGGAGACTACAGGATGAAAGAGAATAACTGGAGAGAAGTGGGTACTAAGGAGAAGAAGCCTGGCCAACTCAACTGTAACTGGCAGTTGAAGGATGAGAAGAGATGAAGGGAAAGCAACAAAGTGAGGGCCCAGGGCTGATCCCGTGGCAACTGGCAGCAGAGGGATTTGTGGGGTGGAGGGTCAGCTGAGAGAAAGCAGGAGTATAAACAGCTGTGCAAAAGAGTCTAAGGTCTGGGGTGGATAAAGCTAACTCCAAGTCACATCAGTGGGTCTGAAGCTGAAGACGTATCTGCTGACTCAGGTAACAATGGCTCACATACCATGCAAGACTCAGCCTGCAGGTAGGGGCATCGGTGGACCTAGCTGAGGAAAGCCAAGGCTTGGAACAGAGATAAAGGTGAGGAGAATAACCCAAAAGGGTTTCTGAATTATAATATATACACTTAGTACAGACTACAAAGCAACCCCATAACATGAAAACATATCCAAACAACAAATTAGTACTCTATTTTTACCAAAAAAAGGATCTTCGATAACATTAAGGAGTAAAAGTAAAACTTCTTAAAGTATGAAATTATAGATGACTTGGGAGAATGGCATTGAAACATGTATAATATCATATACGAAACGAATCGCCAGTCCAGGTTCGATGCAGGATACAAGATGCTTGGGGCTGGTGCGCTGGGATGACCCAGAGGGATGGTATGGGGAGGGAGGTGCGAAGGGGCTTCAGGATGGGGAACACATGTACACCCGTGGCGGATTCATGTTAATGTATGGCAAAACCAATACAATATTGTAAAGTAAATTAAAAAAAAAAAAGAGTCCAGGTGATTTGGATACAACTGCAGGTGGTTCTTGAACCACTGTTTGAGAAACACTGCCCTGGGGGCTGGAAAGGGAGTGAGGCTGGATTGGGGCAGGAGGGCTTTCATGTCCCAGTGAGGAAGCCCGCTGAACATACAACAGGACATGAGTCTCTGTTGTTCCAGGTGGCCCTCTAGCTTCCTTGGCCCCTGGGAGGGGCTCAGACCCAAATGTGGGTGGCCTTCAAAGTAACCCTGCCTGTGCTTGCCCCGGGGACTTCTTACCCATGGACTGTCACAACTGGAGTTTTTGTTGTTTGTTTTTGCAACTTTTGATTTCAGAAATAAAAATGGGCTTTCAAAATCAAAAAAATAATAATAAAATAAAATTATAAATATACTATTATTACAATAATGTAAGACTAGATACACAGGAAAAGACTATAAGGAAATAAGACTATAAGGCATAATAGCTGCTGGGTTTATGGATTTTCATATTTTATCTCCAAATGTTCTATCGTGTGACTGTATATATTACTTTTATAATTAAAAAAATGAATAGCATTAATAATAAAACCTTCAATGCATGCATGCCTGGCACCTTTTGAATTATTTGATTAAAATAATTTCCATTTACAATATATTTCCTGGGTAAAGAGCAAAGTATATACTTTATACTTTTACAAGGACACTGAAATCCTCATAAAAGTCTCCTAAAATTGATAATCTCTATACCTAATTTGTATATCACTCTAAGATACAGTTAACCTGAAAAAACAACTTAAATTTATTTTTTTTAATTTCCTTTATTTTTAAACATAAAGAATATGTGCAATATTACCTTTACACAACAGTAGAGAAAATTAAAAGCATTATTGTGGTGTGTTACAAAGCAAACTATTGGGGAAACAGTGCCATAGACTGTACTTTTTAAGGTGCGAGAATCAGGTCATCTCCATACTTTGAAAAACTCCACAATGCATAGATATACTATTTATCAGTTGCACTTATGATCATTTGAACTAGGATTGTGATTAACAGCAAGGACTCTGAAGGCAAACCACCTGAGTGCACCACTTACTCTTCAGGTGGTACACAGGTCTACCATGGGATTTAAGGGCAGACTATCTTGGTCTACCTACCATGGGCTATGAGAGTAGACAATCTGGTCTACCATGGAATCTAAGGGCAGTCTTCCTGAGTCTACCATGGACTCTGAAAGCAGACTGCCTGGGTCTACCATCGACTATGAGGGCAGACTATCTGGGTCTACATAGACTTTAAGGGCAGTCTTCCTGAATCTATCATAATTCTGAGGGCAGAATACCTGCTCCACCAATAAGTATTAATAGTTATGTGATCTTGGGCAAGTTGGCTTACCCTCTGCCTCAAGTATCCTCATGTGTTAAAGGTAGCTGATAACAGTATTTCTCTTATAGGGTGGTAAGGTGATATGTAAAGTGTTTATACCAGCAACTGGCACACTGTAAGTAGTACTTAAGTATTGGAAACTATTTATCATTACTATTAATCAATACTGTTTAGGGAATGAAATTCCAGTTAAATGAACTGAAGTTCAAAATACTACAATACTGGTGAGTTTCTATATTCCTTATTCTAGAGGTTATGCTCTCTTATTTTCTGTTTTCATAAGATATCACTTACCAAAATTATTATTGAAAAATTCTCCTACAAACGAACAGCATTAGACTTAATTACTCCTATCTTTAGGTAATAACCATTTTCCAGGGCCACTATAGTTAAGTAAGTCCTACACTTCCTGCTGCTGCTGCTGCTAAGTCGCTTCAGTCATGTCCAACTCTGTGCAACCCCATAGATGGCAGCCCACCAGGCTCCCCTGTCCCTGGGATTCTCCAGGCAAGAACACTGGAGTGGGTTGCCATTTCCTTCTCCAATGTATGAACAAGTGAAAAGTGAAAGTGAAGTCGCTCAGTCATGTCCGACTCTTAGCGACCCCATGGACTACAGCCTACCAGGCTCCTCCGTCCATGGGAGTTTCCAGGCAAGAGTACTGGAGTGGGTTGCCATTGCCTTCTCCACAACACTTCCTAGAATCTACTAAAAGAACATTTTGTCAGTCTTCCTTCCAAACACAGTGTGTGATGATCCAATTTGGTTAAATTTTGGATTACTGGCAATTGTAAACTCATCTGGGAGTAATTTTTCTACATCAATGACTTGTGCTTGAGGTGGGAGAGGAAAAATTAAAATCTTTTTATTGCCAAAATCATTATATGGACTGCCTTTGAAGTCTTTTGCAATGAATTCAGCGTGCTGTATACACTAGCCATCCAATTCTAAGAACTCCAAGTAAATGGGCTATCAATTCAATTCATATGATATTTTGATATGCTACTCTGATGCTAGGATTAAAATTCAGGGGGAAAGTAATAATGTTTATAAAAGATTCTGGTTATGTTTGTTCTTCAATTTTTATTTTTATTTTTTTTTGGCCACACTGCATAGCATGCAGGATCCAAGTTTGCCAACCAGGGACCAAACCCATGGGCCCTGCACTGGAAGCACAGAGCCTTAACCACTAAACAGCCAGGAAATTCCTTCAATTTTTAAAAGTATGTTTCAGGTCAATTCAAAGTTAAGCAAATTAAACAAGGTTAGGTAGAGCTCTTCCACGTTTTGGCTCTTGAGCAGTTTGACCGGTGTACATTTAGCATATTCATGCTGTTCATGAACATGACGCTGATATTAAGGAGAATGTCCATTCTTAGAGTTTCAGTGCTGCTTATTTGGTAATGGCTCCCAGATTTGGATTTCAAACCCAGACTTCTCACCTAACCTTCACATATTTAGCCATCTGTTGGAAATCTTTCTATGGAAAGCCCCTTGGCACCTAAAATTCAAAAGGTCCAAAACAGAACCCAGCATCTAATCCAAGGAATATGTTCTTTTGTTGTATTTACTGTTATAATTGACAACCACCCACCAAACCAGAACCCTGAGTCATTCCTCCCTTTTACTCACTCTCTCTAGATTTCCATAAATAACCAATTAATGAATTTTGTCCATTTTATTTCCTAAATATTTCTGAAATCTGTACTTTCAATTTCATCTTTATTCTCTTTTACATAGTGAAGCCTGTTTATTGAAAAGTCTACCTAACTAACCTTCTTATTTCCAAGCCTGACTTCCCAACAAGTTCATTCTATACCTGGCTACTAAAGGCACATATCAAGAAGGCAAAATCCAGCCAACTCATTCCACTGTATAAAACTCAAGTCCCTTAAATTAGGATGTGAAATGTCAACCTGCACCGATCTCCACCTAGATCTACAAGCTCCTCTCCTGTCCCAATCTCACACTTTGAGCTTCAAGAAGAATAAAGTGACTATTGTTCCTTACACACAGCAGGTTGTGTGTTTGCTTACTGCTACCCAATTAGTACAGCATGCCACTATCTCATGCTCCCTTCTCAAATCAACCCACTACTCCTTTAGCATCACCGAACAATCAACTGCCATCACCCCTCCAAGGAGGTTTCCTAAATCCTTTTGCGAACACTTGACTTAGATTATGTCTTCAGTGTTCCCATATCTTTGCATTTACCCAAAAAGAATATAATTGTTTTATTATCTGTCTTCAACTAGTCATCCAAGATCTTCAAGGTGAGACTTTAATCTCATTCTCCCATCTTCGTATCCCCAGTTCCTGGTTGTTGATAATTAATACGCTGAACACGTATGTGTGTGTGTGTTAGTCACTCAGTCATGTCCTACTTTGAGATCCTATAGACTGAAGTCCACCAGGCTCCTCTGTGGGATTCTCCAGGCAAGAATACGGGAGAGGGTAGCTACTGCCCTCTCCACGGGATCTTCCTGACCCGGGGATCAAATCCAAATCTCCTGCATTGCAGGCAGATTTTTTACCATCTGAGCCACCAATAAAGTTCATATATAATAATAATAACAATATATACATAAATACACACTAAATCTTTGCTTTGGTCACATTATCATGTATCAAAATTTTGATATGAACAAAATGAATACAAATTAAAGTGAACATACAGCATGTTATCATGACAGTAACTGCTTGATAAACAAGCAAATACCATAAATTTATGTTATGCTCTATTCATTCATGCTAAAGTCAAACATGATTTCATCTTCTATGTTAATGGTGATTCTAATATTCTTCAGACCCCACAAGTGGTTTCCTAGTTCTTGCATCTCAGAACCGAGTGTCCGGAATTCTCTCCACCCTGTATCCTGTGCTTGCGCCACAACAGACTCCTCACCATTGCCCCAAGCACACATCTCAGGCTCTGCATGAAACACGGAAACACCATGTCCTCCTATTTCCCTGTCAAACACATCCTGTCATAAACTTCAGACCTCCTGCCCTGAGCTCTTTGAGTTATTCTACCAAGATTTTATTTTCATAAATCTTTGTGCATATCTCTGGCATTGTATTCATTCCCTTTGTGAGGCAGTGTGCCCTCCCAGTCTCTGCAGTAAGCATTCCTCCCCTTTTCCTGTAACACAGATGGTCAATCGGGTTAATTTATGTATTCTAGATGAATTCATCCCTATTTGTATTCCCATCCATTAGAACTACTGAACGGATCTGTTTTTAGCCACAAGCTTTCCTCCTCCTTAAACAAATAGTCCCTGTGAAAACACAATCATCCTTACAACTTCATAAATGATCTTCAAATGCAGATCTCTAGCTTTCACCTATCACTTGAACTAAAGTCCTCTATTTCCAGGAACCCACACACACAAAAAAATGCCTACTTGCTCTTACTTTCAACGCAGTATATTAATATTGGGCTAATTCATCCTCTTCTTTCCAAATCTTTTCTAGCCCTTCTCAACTTTACTCATCCTCTCAAGAGCACAGAAATATGCTTAGATCCCTAGGGTAAGGCTGAAGGCATATTTGATTATTCCCTTACTTTTAACTCCTATAACAAAGTATCACCAAGCCATACTAATTTTTACTATAAATAAAGATGCTAAATTTGCCTCTCCTCCCACCCTCCAACACTGAGTTTTTTTCAGCTCAGACCAAAAAACTGAGTACCCTCTTAAATGATTTCCTTGTCTTCGACTCCTTTGTAACATATTGCCTCCATGTTAATTTTACCAAAACACACTGTGACTAACTCAATCTGCCAAACCCTTTGAAAAGCTACCTGGCTCTGAAAAAAATCAGAGCAAGAGACCAATTTCGGTTATTTTAAAACAAAACATTAGGTAATTCTAATCCTCCAAATCTTCTAAAGGCTGATTAATGGCTAGAACCTTGGGTTTCTTGTATTTCAGTCTACTACCTATTTCATCATTTAAACTGATAGAGTTGCTTTCTGAGAAAAGTCTTGGCCCTGCCAGCAGATCCTTCTGCAGCTCAAAAATATAAGCCAGATTTTAACTTTTATAACACAACACCATCTTTGGCAACTACAAAATTAGGAACCGTAGCATATGGATCTTCTTTCAGTCGACACAGAATACCAATACCTTAGATATGTGCTACTGACCTGAAGATTATTTGTTCTAATGCATACTAATATATTTATAGGTAAAATGATATGATAAACAAGATTTGCTTTAAAATATTAATAACCCAGTATGGGTGGGAGGTGAATAAAGTAGAAGAGGGTCACGGATGAGACAGAACCCATCATGAGTTGATAATTAATGAAGCTGAGTGACAGGAACTTAGAGACTTATCATGCTGCTATCACTATATTTATGTTTGAAATTTTAAAATAGAGAATGAAAATAAATTTAAAATCAAATGTTATAAAATATTTTCAGTATTTGCCATGGACAATGGATACTTATTTCCTTCTATATCTCTAAATATTCTTTTTAATTCTCTAAAATGAATAAGAATTACTTAGAGAAATTTATAGGGCTTTCCTGCTGTCTCAGATAGTAAAAAATATGCCTCCAATGCAGGATACCCAGGTTCAATCCTAGGGTCGAGAAGATTCCCTGGAGAAGGGAATGGCACCCACTCCAGCATTCTTGCCTGAAGAATTTCATGAACAGAGGAGCTTGGCGGGCTACAGTCCAGGGTGTCACAAAGAGTCAGACACAACTGAGGGACTAACATCTTAAAAAAATTTTATAGAATGTTAAAATTAAAAAAAAAAACAACAACTATGTTCTCTACATTAGTTAGGCCTCTTTTTACTCAACGAATATCTGAAAGCGATGTGTTCGTTATTCATTCCTTACAGTCACTGAAACTTTACTATTTTCACTATCAAGTGAAAGAATCATTAAGCTATGTACCACCACTATTTTATTCTGCTACTCAGTAGAACTATCTTAAAAAAAAAATTATTAGCCTAATCCACTTTTCACTGAGGGATGTTCCATGAACCAATGTAACAGAAAACATCCACATTTTTTCAAAGAAATGCTGCTAAAAATATCCATTATTATATTCATATCCCTTATAATAAAGACCTACCTGAGCCCAGTTAGAACTATGGGTTTTAATATGAGCTACACATTAGAATCACCTGAGAGATTTAAAAATTTCTGATGCCCAAGTCACACTCAAAAGTTACTAAATTAGAATCAGAGGAGGTGGGATTCAGGCATCACTAATATATGTGGCCAGCGGGATCTCAGTTCCCTAACCAGGGATTAAACCCAGGCCTAAAAATTCCCATGGACAGAGTCTGGCACGGTTTCAGTCCATATGGTCACAATGAGTTGGACATGACTGAAGCAACTTAGCACAGTGCAGCTTGGCAGTGAAAGCACTGAATCCCAACCACCAGACCACCAGGAAGCTCCCAGGCATCAGTACTTTTTAATGTTCCTAAAGGGCTTCCCTGGTGGCTCAGAGGTAAAAGCGTCTGCCTGGAATACAGGAGACCCGGGTTCAATCCCTGGGTCGGGAAGATCCCCTGGAGAAGGAAACGGCAACCCACTCCAGTACTCTTGCCTGGAGAATCCCAGGGAGGAAGGAGCCTGGTAAGCTACAGTCCATGGGGGTCACAAAGAGTCAGACAGGACTGAGCGACTTCACTTTCACCTTCAAAGGATTCCAATGTGCAGTCAAACTTAAGAGATATTGTTTTAAAACTATATAAATTAGTGATATATTGTTAATTTTTTGTTAGACAACTTGTCAAGAACATACAAAAACCAGCAGCATGAGAAGCCCCCGTGTATCCAACACACAACTTTAACAGCCATTGAAAGTTTTGCCAAAGTTGGTTCAACCCTCCTTCCCACTCTATTTTTATTTACTTTTTGCTGGAATATTTTAAAGCAAATGTCATAAATAAGATCAGTTCATCTTTCAGCACTTCAGTATGCAAACATTGTTTCTTATGATTAACTGACTTAATTCCTTTTTATTAGACAATCGGAGGCTTTGAAGAGCTTAGTTTTTTGTTGAAATGGATTAAGTTTCCTTAAATTAGAATATCTAAAACACCCATGTTTCCTCTATCCCTGTTATAATTTGGATTTTTTATTTTTGTTTTTGTTTTAATGGTTTTCAGTTATATTGTACACGTGCATTTTAATAAAAAACAGCTCTTTCATTGCAGTGTTTTAAATGTATCCTCATATTACTGTCCTCTCAAGAATATATACAATATCTACTCTGCCTATTATTTTGGGTTGGCCAAAAAGTTTGTTTGGATTTTTCCATACCACCTTATGGAAAAACCCAAATGAAGTTTTGGCCAACCCAATACCAAGTCAAATCCCTCAGTTTGACTTCACATTTAATAATGTGTATTTTTACTAATTATAAAAGTAAGATATAGTAGTTATAGAATAATTTGGAAAATATACAAAAAGAAAAAGAAAAGAAAATCTATTTTATTCCTTTTCCTAAACATGTAAACACATTTGACAAAACTGAAATTGTACTATGTGGATCATTTTCATAATATAATTTTTACTTAACATTCTCATGAGTATATTCCAAATCTTTAAATCTTTATAAAATGATATTTAAAAATTATAGAATTAATATTCTATGATATGAATATACTATATTTTACTAAACTGTTACCTAATTTTACTAAACAGTTGGATTACTTTCCAATGATCACACATAATTCTTTGCTGATAGTTCTAGTCATTTTTTTGTCAAAATTAGTGAAGGGTCTGAGGTTTCACCCTACTTGCAAGTTAACAAGTTAGCCTATCACAGTCTTCCAGATGCTGGCAGCAAAGCTGACACTCCTGAGTCAAACAAAGGACTTACTCATCAGGACATGGCAAGCATCACAAGCTTCTCATTCACATCAGTTCTCATTGGCCCCCAAGGCCCATCAAGGTAATGTGGAGTGCCCCACACGCACAGGCAGTGGGTTGGCATCATGGCTAAGAAACCCTGAACGAAGGAAACCCAAATCTTGCATAATGAGCTGCAAAGAAAACTGCCCAAACTTGGTCCACAGGGAGATATTATCTTTATCATACTTAAGACAATAAATAACCCAGCTATCTGATAAAAAGGGAGATACTACCTCTATATTCCAATGTTATTTTGCCACAAACCTGCGTGAAAAGATTGTCCAAAACAAAAAGGCATGTAATGTCTCTGCTTGTAAACCATATAGAAATGTGAGAGACCGTGGAGAAGTGTCTCCCAACATTCTTTAGGAGAAACATGTAGAGTGCAATGACTGAAATTCTTTTTTTTTTTTAACTGAAGTATGAGTTTGAGCAAGCTCCAGCAGATAGTGAAGGACATGGCGCTCTGCAGTTCATGGGGTCACCAAGAGTCAGACAAGACGTAGTGACTGAAGAACAACACATACTTAATTTATAATACTGTGGTAGTTTCAGGTGTACAGCACAGTATGTGTGTGTGTATATATATATGCACACAAACATATATATGTTCCTTTTCAGATTCTGTTCCCTTATAGGTTATTACAAAATATTGAGTACAGTTCCCTGTGCTATACAGTAGGACTCTGTTGGTTATCTATTTTATAAATGCAGTGCATATATGTAATCCCAAATTCCTAAGGACCTGCTCCCCATTGGTAACCATAAATTTGTTTTCTATGTCTGTGAGTCTCTGTTTTAAAAATAAATTCATTTGTACTTTTTCTTATGGTTCTACATATAAGTGATATCATCTGATATTTGTTTTCGGCTTACTTCACTTAGGAAAATTGATATAGTACAGTACTATAAATTATTTTTCACAAAGACTGAACTACTTTATACTTACTTCGATAACATATGAATGCCTCTGCCTCCCTTTCAAGGGTTTCCATGATTTCAACCTTGCTTAACTTCTTCTATCCCATTGTTACCCCAAAATCCATCTCACTAATTAAAGACAGAAAAACACAATGACTAAGAGAGACTCTGAGGCCAGAAAGCTGAGTTTAAATGGCTGTACCACTACTTACTAGCTATGACAACTGAAATGAGCCATGTAACAAATTTGTAGCTCAATTTCTTCAACTCAAAGTTAAGATAATAATCACCTTATTAATTATTAATGCTGTTTTGAAGTGTGTTAATACATGTAGAGTACTTAGTGTCTAGAAAGTAGTAAATGCCTCCAAGATTATTATGTCTGGCTGCTCTGCCATGTCCATCCCAATTTTACCCGAGTAGAGTCAGGTACCATTGCCTCCATGAAAACAAATGACCTCCTGCTCTGAATTCCAATTATACTACACATCTCTGAACCTTTTCATCACATGTTATGTTAAGCAGTCTGAGCTGACCAGATGACTTGTTTTTAAAGATTCATGATAGTATTAAAAGACTTCTAACATTTAGGAAGATCTCTAACCTTCTCAATCCTACCAGTGTCAAAATAATGGAGCCCAAATTCTGATTACTGCAAATGAAAATCTTTATATATCAATTATGCAGAAAATTGGTATTTTTAGGGAGTAAGTCAATAATATTCTTTGGGTTTATAGGCAGTCAATTAAAACAGTGATGAACATATCAATATTTGGGTGAAATATTTTTAGCAAAATGTTTCTATAATACACATCGAGATAGTACAAATCACAGACACTTAAAACCACTTCCCAAAGAAGGACAATGCCAAAGAATGTTCAAACTACTGCACAACTGCACTTATTTCATATGCTAGCAAGGTAATGCTCAAAATCTTTCAAACTAGGTTTCAGCAATATGTGAACTGAGAACTTCCAGATGTACAAGCTGGATTTAGAAAAGGCAGAGAGCCAGAGATCAAATTGCCAGCATCCACTGGATCATAGAGAAAGCAAAGGAATTCCAGAAAAATATCTACTTCTGCTTCATTGACTATGTGAAAGCCTTTGACTGTGTGGATCCCAACAAACTGTGAAAAAAATCATAAAGAGATGGGAATAACAAATCACCTAACCTGTCTCCTGATAAACCTGTATGCAGGGCAAGAAGGAATAGTTAGAACTGGACATGGAAAAACGTAACTGGCTCAAAACTGGGAAAGGAGTATGTCAAGGCTATATTTTGTCACCCTGCTTATTTAACTTATATGCAGAGTACATCATGAAATGCCAGGCTGGATAAAGCACAAGCTGGAATCAAGATTGATGGGAGAAATATCAATAATCTCAGATATTCAGATAACAGCACCCTAATGGTAGTAAGCATAAAGGAACTAAAGAGCCTCTTGATGAAAAAGCTGACTTAAAACTCAACATTCAAAAACTAAGACCATGGCATCTGGTCCCATCACTACATGGCAAATAGATGACGAAAAAGTGGACACAGTGACAGATCTTCTATTCTTGGGCTTCAAAATCACTGAGGACAGTGACTGCAGCCGCAAAATTAAAAGATGCTTGCTCCTTGGGAGAAAAGCTATGACAATCCTAGACAGCATATTAAAAAGAGACATCACTTTGCCAACAAAGATCCATGTATTCAAAGTAATGGTTATTCCAGTTGTCGTACAGATTTGAGTGCTATATCACAAAGAAGGCTGAGTGCTGAAGAACTGATGCTTTCAAACTGTGGTGCTGGAGAAGACTCTTGAGAGTCCCTTGGACTGCAAGGAAATCAGACCAATCAATCCTAAAAGAAATCAGTCCTGAATATTCACTGGAAGAACTGATGCTGAAGCTGAAACTCTACTACTTTGTCCATCTGATGCAAAGAGCCGACTCACTGGAAAAGATCCTGATGCTGGGAAAGATTGAGGGTAGGAGGAGAAGGGGGCAAAAGAGGATGAGATGGTTGTATGGCATCATCAACTCAATTAACATGAGTTTGCACAAACTCCAAGAGTTAGTGAACAACACGAAAGACTGACATGTTGCAGTCTGTGGGTCTCAAAGAATTGGACACAACTTAGCAACTGAATAATAACAACAAAAATCACTAGAGCAATATTGGAACTCACCATGATAAAGATGGCCTCCAAAAGATCCAAGAATAAAATTAATAAAGTAGGAAACCAAATAATTTGAGGAATAGAGCCTTTGGACTGGAACAAAAAGCAGACCATAGATACCAGAAACTTGCAATTTCTTGCAAAGTATAAAAAAAGTATGTTCTTCAAGATAAAATCTTCATTACAGTAGGCATTTTGAAAACCCAAACTACTTATTTTTGACACAAAGTTAAAAATAATGATTCTAAAAATATACTTTAAAATTGTATGTGTCCCCACAGTTTTTTAAGTATTTTCACATACCCAATGTAAGATTACAGAGAAGGCAATGGCACCCCACTCCAGTACTCTTGCCTGGAAAATCCCATGGATGGAGGAGCCTGGTAGGCTGCAGTCCATGGGGTTGCAAAAAGTCTGACACGACTGAGTGACTTCACTTTCACTTTTCACTTTCATGCATTGGAGAAGGAAAAGACAACCCACTCCAGTGTTCTTGCCTGGAGAATCCCAGGGACGGGGAAGCCTGGTGGGCTGCCGTCTACGGGGTCGCACAGAGTCGGACACGACTGAAGTGACTTAGCAGCAATGTAAGATTAAGGATTACAGAAACTTTATTTGTCATCAGAAGGAAAGTGTAAATGCTATTTTTTTTTCCCCTACTGGAACTTAAGGAAACTCGAGTTGAGACTCTCAGTCAAAAAATAAAAATATTTTTTAAACTAAACCATAGTTGTATTTAGAAGGTTAAAAATCAATCCTAAACATTAATTTGAATAATATAAATTATTTAAAGTTGACTAAAATAATTTTATTTTAATAATTTAAATTATAATTTAAATAGTTTAAATATTTTAAATACTACTCTCAATTAATTATGAAACACTCAAGTTACTGTCCAGTTAAAGGACTTGTTCAGAAGCTCAAATCAGAAAACTCATTGTTCCTGAGAAAAGTTATCTTAATAAGGGAAAGAGTGGAAAATAAAATTACTCAAAAGAATTAAGATACGTACCTTGACTTGATCATCACCACCTACCAGTAAATTAGGCATGCAGAAATATATGCACACACCACCTCGGATTTGGAGGAAACAGTGGATAGATATATACTGCTCACCTAAGATTTATGACTCTGGTGGAATCAAAAATTCAATGAAGGTAATGCTGGCAAAGGTAATGCCCTAAATGATGCCAAATGAAGTTTCTTACTTGCTTCTTTTTCCCTTCTTAATTCTTTCTCCTGTTTTAGTAAAACTCTTTATTTTACTTTTGGATATCTTAATTGTTTATATTTCTTAAAAATGTATACATTCAAGTATACAACATAGTAATTTGATAACTACAAAATGATCACTAAAATAAGTCTACTTAACACCCATCACCACACATCATTACAATTCTTTTTTCTTCTTATGAGGAGATCTTTTAAGATCTATGAGAAAATTTCAAACATATAATACAGTATGACCACCTATAGTCATGATGCTGTACATCTCCATGATTTACTTGTTTTATTTTGACCATCTCTATTCCCTTTGTTTTTTTGAGTGATATTTCCACTGGGTATTGAATTCTGGATTGATAGCTCCTGGTTTTCTTTCAGTGCTTGGAAGATGTTCCCCTGTCTTCTCCTTAAGATGTTTCCAATGAGAAATCTACATAACTTCCTATCAGTTTTTTTTTTTTTAATCCAGGTGCTTTTAAGATATTCTCCTCAACACCACTGCAGACAACAGATTCTAAAGTGGCCCCCATGACCACCCTCCCTGTATTCATGCCTTATGTAATCCCTCCCTTTGAGTGCAGGCAGGACAAGCTACTTGCTTCTAAACAACAGAAGGTGACCAAATGTATGTGCTTATACTATATAAGATTGTATCATCTTTCCTTTCAAGAAGACTGTCCCTTCCTGGTTGTGAGGATATAAGCAGCCATGTTAGAACAGTCCACATGGCAAGAAAATGAGGGTGGTCTCTAGGAAATAGCAAGCAAGAAACAAAAACCCTTATTCCAACAGCTCACAGACAGTGAATACTACCAACCATCATGTGAGTTTGGAACTAGATCCTTCCCAAGTGAGCCTCAGTCAAGACCACAGCCCTGATCTAACTAGGAGTTTCTCCAGTTTGGTTGTTGAAAATGGGCACTATTTCTGACCTTTTGTGAACAACAGGCATCATGCTTTGTAGTTTCCTCAGATGGTTCTTGCTTCGGCCTTGAGAGACTCCTAACATTCCCATGCATGTGCCAATCTGCACTCAAATGAATGATCAACTGGGACGCTCTGCAGATCTCCAGGATTCTCTCTGTGAGCAGCTCTGTCTATTCCAGCACTGTTTTTTGCTTTTTTTAAATCTATCCAGACTCTTATCTCTAGCTCAATGCCCGTGGTCCTACCAGTATCTCCTTGGATTCCTCCTCCTTGTATCTGGGTTTAGAAACTCTCCCAAGGCAAAAGAGTTTGGGTAATCAACAAGCTCACCTCATTTCTCTGCTCTCTCTCAGGGGTCATTGTCCTTTGTTGATTGATGTCTAGTGTCTTAAATGGTTTCATATATATTTTGTCCATTTTTTGTTTCAGATGGAAAAGTAAATCTCATTACCGTTATTTCATATTGGATGAAAGCAGAAGTCCTCCAATAAATACATTTAACCACAGAACTAAAACCAAAACCAATGTGGGAACTGAGGTGGCAAAATAGAATATGAAAGGTATTTGCTCTGACCATGTAGACAAAATACAACTGTAGGAAGAAAACTAAATTTGGGAGCAAGAGCAGATTCACCTCTTGCCTTAACCATAATAGCTATTAGTGTTCAGATACTAATAAAAGCTTATAAATCAAACAACAGAAGTATATGCATAAGTATATTGGTAAAAAAAAAAACAACAACAATAATTTCAAAATCAGATGGTACAGAAAGAACAATGGACAAGAAAGTGAGTGAAGTGAAAGTCACTCAGTAGTGTCTGACTCGTTGTGACCCCATGGACTATATAGTCCATGGAATTCTTCAGGCCAGAATACTAGAATAGGTAGCCTTTCCCTTCTTCAGGGGATCTTCCCAACCCAGGATCAAACCCAGGTCTCCCACATTGCAAGCAGATTCTTTACCAGCTAAGCCACAAGGGAAGCCCAAACAAGAAAGTAGAGACACATTAATTTTTAATATTATTCATTAAAAATAACAAATAGGTACTGTCTCAAGAGTTAGAGAATTCAGGGTACCATATAAAAGTATAACTATGAAGGTAGACAATAGAGAAAAAATGTAAACCTTCCTAAACATCAAAGGAACTACACACACACAAAATTCTATAGGGAGAACTTTTTTTTTTCTTTTTTTTAAATACCTCAGAGAAAGTACAGTTGAGCACTGTGTGTATAGTTGAGCCTCCATATCTGAGGTTTTTCTACATCCTCAAACAAACAAGAACCATGTCGTACTATAGAATTTACTACTGAAAAATATCCTCATACAAGTGGACTTGCACAGTTCAAACCCATGTTGTTCAAGGATCAACTATAGAGAATCTGAAAAAACAAAACAGACACACAAAAAACAGATTTCCATAAAAGAGAGGAAGTTGCTCCTCCACAAAATCCACCACTATCACCACCATTGGGCTTCCTCAGTGGCTCAGTGGTAAAGAATATGCCTGCAATGAAAGAGATCCATGTTCAATCCCTGGGTCAAGAAGATCACTTGGAGAAGGAAATGGAGACCCACTCCAGTATTCTTGCCCGGGAAATCCCATGGACAGAAGAGCCTGGCAGGGTCACAAAAGAGTCAGATATGACTTACTGACTAAACAATAACCAATAATCGCCGCCACCACCACCCAACCCCAAAACAAGGCACTAATCTCATATGGTTTCACAGAGGAATTCTATCAAAATTTTAAAGGTTAGATAACTCCATTTCTTTTAAGACTAGTATTAACAAGAGATGGTGTACATGCTCACTCACTCAGTCATGTCTGACTCTTTGACACCCCATGAACTGTAGCCCTCCAACCTCCTCCATCCATCGGATTCTTCAGACAAGAATAATGGAGTGGGTTGCCATTTCCTACTCTGCAAAAACCTTCCTGACTGAGGGATCGAACCTGTATTTCCTGTGGTTCCTACATCGGCAGGTGGATTCTTTAATACTGAGCCACCTGGGAAGTCAAATAGGGAGTGGAGGAACTCCCAAATTATTTTATTTTTATGAAGTGGGTATAACAAAAATGGGTGAATCTCACTTAAAAACAGATGCCAAAATCTGAAATAAAGTATTAGTAAAGTAATCTACCAAGAACTGAAAACAGAATAAAACATCATGAACAAGTTATTCTCTTTCCAAACATACAGACATGGTTCAATATTAGTAAATCAATAAGATCCATCATTTTAGTACTTTAAAAAGAAAAAAAAATCACATAAACATGAGTAGACATTTAACCAAATTTAACTATTATTTTTAAAATTCAATAAAATTTTGGTTCTTAAAATGAAAATCCATGATTCTTTTTTACTATAATATGTTCAACTTAAAAGTCAGCATCATACTTAAGAAGAAACATTAGAGTCAGCAACAAGACAAAATACACATTATTGTCATTATTGTTTAGCACTGTGCTACAGGAACTCATCAATAAAATTAGACCCCCAAAAAAGAAAAGTATAAAAAAACTGGAAAGCAGATACATTTATCAATATTTGTGGATAAGATTAGAAAGTTCAAGACTACTACAACTAGAGAATTAAGTAACCTTACAGAGTACAAAATTAATGTTTATAAAATTATTACAACATAATTTACAAAATGATGCACAACAAAGGAAACTATAAGCAAGGTGAAAAGACAGCCTTCGGAATTGGAGAAAATCATAACAAATGAAGCAACTGACAAACAACTAATCTCAAAAATATACAAGCAACTTATGCAGCTCAATTCCAGAAAAATAAATGACCCAATCAAAAAATGGGCCAAAGAACTAAATAGACATTTCTACAAAGAAGACATAGAGATGGCTAACAAACACATGAAAAGATGCTCAACATCACTCATTATCAGAGAAATGCAAATCAAGACCACAATGAGGTACCATTTCACACCAGTCAGAATGCCTGCGATCCAAAAGTCTACAAGCAATAAATGCTGGATAGAGTGTGGAGAAAAGGGAACCCTCTTACACTGTTGGTGGGAATGCAAACTAGTACAGCCACTATGGAGAACAGTGTGGAGATTCCTTAAAAAATTGCAAATAGAACTGCCTTATGACCCAGCAATCCCACTGCTGGGCATACACACAGAGGAAACCAGAATTGAAAGAGATGCATGTACCCCAATGTTCATCACAGCACTATTTATAACAGCCAGGACATGGAAACAACCTAGATGTCCATCAGCAGATGAATGGATAAGAAAGTTGTGGTACATATACACAATGGAGTATTACTCAGCCATTAAAAAGAATACATTTGAATCAGTTCTAATGAGGTGGATGAAACCGGAGCCGATTATGCAGAGTGAAGTAAGCCAGAAAGAAAAGCACTGATACAGTATACTAACACATATATATGGAATTTAGAAAGATGGTAATGATAACCCTGTATGCAAGACAGCAAAAGAGACACAGATGTAAAGAACAGACTTTTGGACTCTGTGGGAGAGGGAGGTGGGATGATTTGGGAGAGTGGCATTGAAACATGTATACTATCATGTAAGAAATGAATCGCTAGTCTAGGTTCGATACAGGATGCTTGGTGCTGGTGCACTGGGATGACCCAGAGAGATGATATGGGGAGGGTGGTGGGAGGAGGGGTTCAGGGTTGGGAACTCATGTACACCTGTGGTGGATTCATGTCAATGTATGGCAAAACCAATACAGTATTGTAAAGTAAAAAAAATTAAAAAAAAAAAAGAAAGTTCAAGACAACTACAACTAGAGAATTAAGTAACCTTACAGAGTACAAAATTAATGTTTATAAAATTATTACAATATATATAAACATACATAAGTATTAAAAGAAAATACTGCATAAATAGCAAAACATACATACATAAATAAAATTTCCAAGGAATAAAGTTAAAAAACATGTAAAACCTCTATGAAGAAAACATTAAAGTATTACTGAAGGTACTCAAGGATGATTTGTATAAATGGTAAACTATACCAACACCTTAGATAGGAAACAAGACATCAATTCTCTCTGAGTTTATCTTGATCACAATTAAAAATGCTGTTTTTGTTAATTTTAAACTAGATAAATGGATTCTAACTTTCATAGATAAAGAATGAAAAGGCAATAGCCAAGAAAACACAGGACTTGTGTAGGGGAAGGGAGGTGAGGATCAATTGGAGATAGACACTAACCCTACCAGACATTTAAGATATTTCAAAATCTCAAATATATAAAGTATAACATTGGTTCAAACACAGACAAAAATCAATGAAAAAGAAGACAGGGTCCAGAAATTCACAGAACACACAATGAGTTAGCATGGTGATAAAGGTAGCTTTCAAAACAGGGAAGAACAATCCAGTTAACAGTGTTGAGTCAATCTGGTAGCCATTTAGAGAAGAAATAAACTGGGATCTAGGCCAGGATGCAAAAGGACAAATTTCAAAGGATCCAAATGTTTCTATATAAAAAATATAACCAAAGAAGTACTAATTGGCTGAATATACCCTAGGAAGTGACTTTCTCATAGGTCACGGCTTACTATCCAATGAAAATATGTGAACCATTTTGTATGAGATATCTATAAAGTTAAAATTTTCTAGTAACTACTAAAATTTTCTAGTAGTCCTTGAAAAAGTAGAAAATAAAATAGGTGAAATCAATTTTAATAATATATTTTAATTCAAGATAACTAAAATCTTATCAATATATAATCAATATAAAACTATGAAAAATTTTGCTTTATTTGGAACTAAACATTTTTAATTCCATGTGTATTTACAGCTACAGACATGACTCAATTCATACTAGCCACATTTCGCAGACTCGATAGCCACATGTGGCTACCATACCAACTGGCAGATCCTATGCAGTACAGACTAAGTTCCACAAAGGCAGGGAACACAATTATTTTCTTCAGCTAAGTTCACCCAGTACCTGCACAGTGCCCTGCATATATTTTTGTGAGAGAGAGAAGAGAAAAAGGAAGGAATAAAATTTGATCTTATTTGAGAAACAAAGGCATTGATACAGTAAAGGGGAAGAGGATAAAGGCATTTGCTACATTAGAAGTCTTGGATTCAAGTCTTAACTCTAATATTTCTCAATGGATAACTCGGGCAAATTGCAACTTTTCTGAACTTGAGCTTTAAAAGATTTTTCATGCTTACCCACTGTTTAGGGGTTGCTATGAAGATCAAATGCAAACACATAGACATATATAAATTGTGAGGTACTTTATAAGTGCTATTATATGTTGTTATTGAAGAACTGATGCTTTCGAATGTGGTGTTAGACAAGACTCTTCAGAGTCCCTTGGACAGCAAGGAGCTGTCAGTCCACTCAGTCCTAAAGGAAACCAACGCTGAATATTCATTGGAAGCACTGATGCCTAAAACCGAAGCTCCAGTACTCTGGCCACCTGATGTGAAAAGCCAACTCATTGGAAAAGACCTGATGCTAGGAAAGACTGAAGGCAAAAGGAGAAGGAGGAGGCAGAGGACAAGATGAACATGAATTTGAGCAAACTCCAGGAGATGGTGGAGGACAGAGGAGCCCAGCTTGCTGCAGTTCATGGAGTTGCAAACATCAGACACAACTTATCAACTGAACAACAACAACAGCTAAGGTAAAAAGCTCTGTCTCTATTATCATTGTTTCCAGAGGATTCTAGCTTCTTGCTTTGATCATTGTTGCCCAGCCATGAATATGCAGGTTGAAATTATCCAGCTGTTGGTCCATGCTCCATCCCTGCAAGACCATTGTTTTGATTTGTAAATTTGTGCTCAGGCTTCCCTGGTGGCTCAGTGTTAAGGAATCTGCCAATGCAAGAGACGCAGGTTTGATCCCTGGGTTGGGAAGATCCCCTGGAAAAGGAGGTAACAACCCACTCTGGGAAATCCCATGGACAACGGAGCCTGGCAGGCTACAGTCCATGGAGTCGCGCAGAGTCGGATACAACTTAGCGACTAAATAATAAATTTGTGTTCCCAAACATCTCTTCCTGTTCCCAAACTATGACTTCTGGCTGCCCGGTAAAAAGAAGGAAGAGTCAGAGAAACATGTTATTTCTCCCCCAAAGTTGCCCTCATTAATTGTCATCAAAGCTGGTATCTTGAGTAAGCAAATTAGAAAAACAAGGATACTTAAATATACTTGGTCTTTCAGATTACCCTCAATCAGCCAGAGCGCCTGAACTAAAAGTCTCCAGGATTAATGTCACTTTAACAGCAACAGTACCTTTGTTAACTTCTGGATGAAATAGTCCTTTCATTTTCAGGTAATACAAAATAGTCCTTTGTTAACAATAGAGTAGAAGAGATTAAGCCAGAAAACCTTAAAAGTGGCCTAAATTTGCACAAATAACTTAATCTCTACCATTTCCATCTATGTTAATTGAATATAATTATGCTTTGCTTGCACAGTTGATTGGAGAATATTCACTGCCACTTTACTGAAGCTTTCCTATTATATAGAATGGTTATGGGGGGGTATAGCATGTTGTTATTATAGTGATCTCTGGCATGGCTTATAAATAAACCATTAATGAGGAAATTTAGAAAATATTGTGGTAGTATTACTGTGAAAAAACTCAATTATAATACACATGTGATATTATAGAGTTGCATGCACGTTACTAGCACATTTGATGCCAAACGTCCAAATATTTTCATTTTAATCTTGACTTTCTAATGTGGTTAATTATTTTTCTATACCCGATGCATGATGCAATGAAAATGAATGTTCCTCAAAGTAACATTAATAGTAGCCTAATGGCCTAATAGCAGCCATCTCTGTGTATATATGAGCACAGAGGGAGTTAGGACACTTGGCCTACCTCAAAGGTGAATTGCTCCTGACAGTATAAGAGATTAGAGAAAGGCCTAAAGCCTGGCTCAGATGGTAAGGAATCTGCCTGCAATGTGGGAGACCCAGGTTTGACCCCTGAGTTGGGAGGATCCCCTGCAGAAGAGAATGGCTACTGACTCCAGTATTCCTGCCTGGGAAATCCCATGGACAGAGGAGCCTGGTGGGCTACAGTTCAAGGAGACAAAGAGTCAGACATGACTGAGCCACCAACACTTTTAAGACCACTAGACAAGAATCACCTACAGAATTCAGAGAGCGTAATTAGGCAACAGCCACTTCGTTTTCCACACATAATGCTGGAAGAGGGCTACATTTTAATGCATGAGTCCCACTTCTGCTTCCACAATCTGTACACAGGCTTCTTCCTGGATTAAACTCATAAGAAGGACTTCGTATCTAAGTTTCCTGTGATGGTCTTTGTTCACACTAAATCATAAGCATTACTTTAAGCAGAGAAGGAAAAAGTGATAAACAATTTTGTAGTTCTTTGTTATAATTTTTACTGTTCTCACAAAAACTGAAGCATTCCCAGGGTCTGACTAGAAAAGCATAAAGTTAGGAATATTGCTCCATAGATTTATTCCTACGAAGATGAAAACATAGAATGGAACGAAGAGGAAAAAAGATAATCTTAAGGCCACAGATAACTGACCATATCTAAGTCAGAATTCCTTAAGGGAAGCCAAAAATTCACTGGAAGCTCACTGTTTGTTTCTTTTTTTTAACTTTTGCTTTTTTTTTTCCCCTTCAGTTAGAAGATATGCAACTTGATTGATGGTATTTTTTCCACATTGGTGACATTTTAAATGGAAACCAAGATTTTTTGGGGGTGGTTGTAATAGCTTGATGAAATCTTTAACATGTGCCAAAATGTTTCATTAATGTAAGTCAGCCAAATAATCCTCTTGCCTTATAAAAATATTTCTTTTTAAAAAATGCTTTCTGAACTATTAAAAAATTAGAGTACTCAGAGTTTAGCTACAAATATATGAGTTATATTGACTAACACTGTACCAGTATCTCTTCAAAGCAAACAGTAGAGAGGATGTGATAATGTTAGATATGAAGTTCTCAACTTTTTAACATCAAATAATATGTTTAAATTCGCATGGTGATCAATAAGCTGGGATTCAACCAAGCTGCTGTGTTTCTCTTTCAAAACAACTGTTTGCCCTTGTGAAGGGCCAGGTGGCTGCTGCCTTGAGGTCTGTGGTATTTAGGTCATGGTGACCAGCGACCAGTATGGATTCTCTTTTCCTCTGCCTATCACTTTTTTTCTAGTTGCAATGAAGAGTCAGGTCATGTTTGATTAGTGATAACAATAAAGATGTATGGTATTTAAAAGTAAGTAAAGTGCCCTTCAGTCAATAGAAAATTACATACCTGACATTAAAGCAGAAAAGTATAGTGATGCACTGGAGGTGAAAAATGGGGGAATCTTAACTAAATTACAGGGAAATTTCCATAACAGATTCACTAGTAATGCTGATTTAATAACGATTTCCTGTCATGAACTATATTTATCATATACCGCCTCTCTGACATGACACTGTATTTAATGTTTTTGAGAGCCATTTTTAATCAGATTAAACTCAAGGAAACCGATAGGTATCTGTTTGGTCTTAGCTTTAGCTTCTGTTTCTTATTTAGTCACAAGACTATTATTGCTGGAATCTTTATAAACACATTTGCTGGGATTGCCACAAGAGTACAGCTTATGTTGTGAGGTCAGAAAAATGTGTGCCAGTGGTTTTCATGATCTCTGCACAGAGTGCATTACAGAATTGTTTAATAAATTAAAGACAAGTGATGCAAAATGTGTTCCTTTCCCCCATGGGATTAAGCATCTAAAAATATAACTTATTTTTAGATTCAAGAAATAAGTTTCTTAGGAACTAAGTAACCAAGAAAAATGTTCAAAGAAAGGTTGGTACAATATTACTCATTATTCAAGTATATTTACATAAAACTAAAAATTTCAACAATAAGCTCAATGTTCTAAAAGCTAATTTACCAAGTAAGCAAAACTAACTTTGATCATCTATATAACTGCTATGACATTACTTAAGATACAACATTCCAATACTATTAGTGAACCTATCAGGTCGAATACCTGAAAGAGCTCTGGAGTGCAAAGTTTTCCTCCTTCAAATTCCAGTTCTTGGGAAAAAAAAAAAGTGCTCCCTGGTTCAAGATTTCCCATGGCAGATAATCTAGTGACAATTCAATAGTGCCAAACTGAGCATTAGATAAGGATGAAGTCATATAGCAAAGTAAGATTAGCATTAAAAAATGGAACAAAAAACGTAGAGAAGAGAATTAAAAAGGTAGTAAAGACTGGTCCTTTAACACTCCAATCCTCATCACACGAAAATGTTTTCAGGCTTAGACGACTGCATAATAACATGCAAAATCACTTTGTGACAGCTCTAACAATACTTTGTTTTTTCATTCACATAAACTGCATAAGGTTTCTTAACATACATAACTATACAGTAAGTTCCTTAGTAAGTACCTGTGGCTTTGAAGCTTCCTCTTTAGAATGTCTTAAAACTGCAGTAGGGCATGCATGATGGACAATGATTAGCTGCTAGGATATAATCTAGGGAAGTGGTACTAAACTAAAAACTTCCAGTAGCATCCACAGCTAGTTACATAGTACATTTTTATGAAGTATGTATTATATAGGAAAAGAAACTATCCTTCAACTGTCTGTATACCAAGAACAGGAGATCTTTAAGACAGTATTAATTAATAGTTAACACAACTACTGCTGAAGTTTAGGCTTCTCCAGTGACTCAGTGGTAAAGAATATGCAGGCCAATGCATGTTTGATCCCTGGGTCAGGAAGATCCCATGGAGAAGGAAATGTTAACCCATTCCAGTATTCTTGCCTGGGAAATCCCATGGACAAGAAGCCTGGCAGGCTACAGAATCACAAAAAGTCACACGGAGTCACAAAGAGTCCGACACGACTCGGCAATTAAACAACAACATTAATAACACCATAACTGAGTGTATGAAGCTTAAGTAAAATTAAAGTCAATGCTATTATTGAGAAGTTTTTTAATATCTTTGCCATTATATACAGTTTTAGTATGCATTATTTTGCTTAATATTGATAAAATATTTCATGAACAATTTACAGGTTGGGTTTCAGGTAGGCAGAATAAACACACTATTTATAAGCACAAGATATACTTTTAAACTAACTTTTAAAATTTCACTGGATCTTTCAACATTTGTTTGAAATCCTTACAAGATATTCATCTATTTGTGGCATCATATAGGTCTGTCTCCCCATCTGTCTATGTTTTTCGTGAAGACTAGTATCTGGTACATGCTTCCCCCCCTCTTCCCCACTTTAGTAGCTATTCATTGGCCCACTACTAAGCCGTTGCTGCAATAGTTGTCCAACAGCATTTATCTATCATTTCTTAAAAATAAAATACAAGTTTGGTTTTTTTTTGTTAATAGGACAAGCGGGTAAGTAATCAATGTCTTTAATTTAATTTTTACTAAATTTAACTCTGTATGGTCAGAAAATTAATGTCATCAAAATTATTATTGTCATAATAAATAATTATATTGGCAGCATGATGTAATACTAAAATCTAAAACACTGAATTTTCTAAGAGTAGCATATACATGGTTATTCATCATAGCACTTCAGACCTATCTTTCCAAAAGTAACCTTCTTACAGTCGACGGCCAGATTTGCTAAGAAATTCACATCTTGCATGTATGGACATCTTGAGGAATCCTTTTTTAAAGGAAATCCTGGCAACCTCCTTCCCCTCCCCACTCCACTTGGTAGCCTGACTCCAGCACAAGCTCATCTGGTTTGACTAAAATCATTGCATTATTTGGCAGTGGTTTCTTCATACGTGGCGCTTGGAGCTCATTGAAGCTCAAACAGTACAGGAAATGCAAATCATGCAAACCACCCTCATGATGGCGACGTACAGTGGCGTGATTGAGCGGCAGTACGCACGACTCGTGGGCTGACCACATGAAAGGAGCCATTTACAGACCAGATGAGCGAAAGCTGGGATAAGTTAGAGAGTATGTGTGAGCTTCAAAGCTGGCAGAATAGCATCCTTATTTAACATAGAAGGCTTTTTTTTATTATTTTTTTTATTAATAACACCTGCCTCAGTTCTTTACGTGGAAGGAAGTTTACACAGGCAGAGTGAGTATATTGCATTAAGAGATCCAATCTTTCTTTTTTAAATCCTAGGTACTGTAGAAGAGTGGAGTACTTTCCACCAGTTTTTTCACAGGATTTTCTACAGTTGTTAATAATTATGGGAAATATTTTCTTTCAGTGAACTTAAAAAAAAAAAAGATAATCTTGCAATGTCCTACATTATCTGCTCATAATTCTTAGTGTCAGTTTAATTGCCACATGTTAATAAAATTAGTCCCTCCAACAAAAAGTAAGGAGGGCGCTACAGTTCTCAGGAATTCTACAACAAAAGCCTTAGGAGCAATACAGAATTTGCTATTAAGAGAGTATTTGAAGAAGGCTAATACAGTAACTAGAAGAGAAAGATGGCTATAGGAAGTTTTCCCTTTCTTTTTGAGAACTGATTGTTTTTTAGATGTTTCTCATTTACCACCAAGTAAAGAAAATGTTGTCTATTAAGAGAATAAATTCAATAACTTAAAATAATTAAAAGAAACATTCGATTTTATGTTTGTTTAGTGTTTTAAATTATTTTCCAAAGCCTTTTAAGTAGGCTATTTCATTTGCATTCAGACTTAAAAGCATCGAGAATTCAATTAAAGTGCTGGCTCCCTTAACCCCTTATACCTATAGCTAGAAACTTAAGTAAGTGAATGAGGAAGTTAGAAGTTTAAATAAAGGGGGAAAAGGCTATGGAATCAGAAAAACCTATGCATAAATAGCCACATGATACTGAACTAATCACTCTCGAAACTCAATTTTCTTATATTTAAAGAAGATGCTATCACTACCCTTTCTGACCGCTTCAGAGCTTCATTTGAAAGATGGGGTGCTATAGTATGTGAGAAAATTGTACAGTGCTAAAAAAATAAACACTCTGCAATTTATGAGGCACTCACATTGTGCCAGGTACTACATTAGGCTTCTTACATCCTTTAGCTCATTTGGTTTAATTTCATCTTCACAATAACACTGCATTATTATTAGCTGCTTTTTTTTTAAGAGGAGTTGGGTCAGGGAGAGAAGGAGAGGGTGGGATGGACTGAGAGAGTAGCAGTGACATAAACACACGACCATGTAAAAGAGCTTGCAAGAAGCTGCTATAGAGTACAAGCTCAGTTCAGTGCTCTGTGATGACCTAGAAGAGTGGGGTGGGACACAGTAGGGGAGGAGAGGCTCAAGAGGAAGGGGAAATATGTATACATATGGCTGATGCACGTTGTGTACAGCAGAAACTAACACAATATTGTAAAGCAATTATATTTCGATTTTTTAAAAAGCAGTTGGATCCCTTCTGTTTACTTTTATTTTGGCATCGCTGCACGGCATGTGGGATCTTAGTTCTCTCGACCCCTGCGTTGGAAGTGCAGTCTTAACCACTGGATTACAAGCGAAGTCCCTAGTTCTGTTTGAGGACTGAACTACTCCTTCTGCTTTTAGCTCTTGGAAGGCATCAAGGATCCTACTGAACAAATCAAACCTTGATCTATCTATCAAAGGTGTGATGTATGAATATTACGGTAATCTGAAGATGGGAGATTTAAGAGACACCATCTACCTTATGTCCTGTTTCATAGGAAACAGATATAAAAACCAGGCACTGACGAGCCACAGGTTCAAGGATTTCAAAGACTGTGATGGTAGTGGGCAGAAATCTCTCCTTTTAGAATAAATTTAGAGTTGCAGTCTGAGGAGGAAGCACTGAAGTAGATCCAGTGAAGAAACAAAGTATGAAAATAACTGGATTTGAAAAAACTTGAAGGTTCCCAACTGCTAAGTGGATTTGTGTGGGTTTTGTTTTCATTTTCTTTTGAATGATGAGGGCAGAGTTCATGCCTCTTCAAAAGCCCCGTGACAATTCTTAACAATCTTAAAGTCACATTTCCAGCTGGAAAACAAACCTGAATCTGCATCTCTTGTTTGAGCCTGTTTATCTCCATTTGCCTTCAATAGCAAGAGAACATTATTGATTCATTAAATCATCCCTTACCTTTGCCTCTAAATTATTTCCAATTCTTCTAGGATCTATTTTCCAGCCTGTTATTGATCCTCATCAGTGTCCTCTAGGTGCTATCCAATTTGCCACATTAGATTCACATTATAGAATTAAACACTAAACACTCAGGACCCACCAAGAAATGCCATCACCTACTCGTCGTTCTCGACAGCTCAACCTTTCCAGACCTCTCTTTTCTCGACTGTAAAATGACAGCAGGTTGATTAGAAGAGCTTTAAAGTCTTAACTATGTTAATATCTGTCATCTCAGTGCTAGGTATTAATATCTAAAAATACTGATTAGTAAGAAAAAAAATAAAGTAGTATCATCAAAGACTCTAAAACGGGAAGCAAATAATTAACGTTTTGTCAATAGCACCCAGGGCTTCCCAGGTGGCTCCAGTGTAAAAGAACCCAACTGCCAATGCAGGTGACATAGGAGACACAGGTTCAGTTTCTGGGTCGCGAAGGTCCCCTGGAGGAGGGCATGGCAACCCGCTCCAGTACTCTTGCCTGGAGCATCCCACGGACCGGGGAGCCTGGTAGGCTACAGTCCATGGAGTCGCAGAGTCGGACACGACTGACGCAACTTAGCGTGCATGCCATAGCACCCTGTGGACAACTACCTATGTGACCATAGCAAAGTCACTGAAACCTTTTTGTTGCTTTTACTGATAAACTAAAAATAATACCTCACACTTCTTCATGGAGGGGGTGGACTATATAATTTCTTATTGCAATGGTTCCAGAGTGAATGACTTTATTATGGCTTATTGTATTTACATGATGGTACCAAGCAGTCCTTCATGTAACAAAAATGTATTATAAGCCTAGAATGTAACAGGCATCATATGACATAGTGAATTCAAGGATGCCGGTATAGTGGGTTGAACTGTGTTGTCCAAAAAGATCTATTTAAGTCCTAACCCCTGGTATTCAAGTTAGGATGAAATCATACTAGACTAGTATGGGTTCTATATCCAATGACATCTGTTCTTCTAAAAAGAGGAAAGGACATAAAGAAATACACACACAGAAGAAAACCATGTGACGACAGAGGCAAAGACTGAAGTGATACACTTACATGCCAAAGATGCCCAACACTGCAGAGATTCACTGGAAGTTAGGCAGAGGCAAGAAACAATTCTTCCCTAGACCCTTCAGAGGAAGTATAGTCTTGCCAGCTCTTGATTTCGGACTTCTAGCCATAAGAGCTGTGACAGAATAAACCGGGTTGTTATAGAATCTTGGAAAATTAATACAGTTGGTTACATCAGTATAATAAGAGATAGGCACTCAAATAAGCCACTCAGGCTTCCCCTGGTGGCTCAGTGATAAGGGATCTACCTGCAATTCGGGAGCTGCAGGAGATGAGTTCAATCCCTGGGTCAGGAACATCCCCTGGAGAAGGGAATGGCAACCCACTCCAGCATCCTTGCTTGGAGAATGACATGGACAGAGGAACTTGACAGGCTACAGTCCACAGGGTCACAAAGAATCAGACACGACTGAAGTGACTTACCACACATGTACTCAAATTTTAAGTTATTAAAAGATTTCCAAGAAATATGTTTAGTGAAACCAAAAGACTGGCAACACCTAATATTTTAAAAAAACCTAAGCATTCATGACACTGAAACATGTGCTTTTGTTTTTGTTTTTTTTTTAAATTTATTTATTTATTTTTAATTTTTACTCTTTTGAACAGGATCAACCACAGGCTACTATCTTAACCAATTCTAATTCCCTAATTTGATTTTTTTTAAATAGACAAACCATTTGACTTCTGAACATATCAGTTTCCTTTCCTAGGAAGTAAGATTTGACATACATACTAATCTACCACACAAAAGTGAAAAGAAAATTAATGACATTTTACTCAATACTCCTGCAAATGTTCAGTGTCATAATTATACACACATGAACACAGAGACATGAAAGAAAGAAGGAAGGAAAGAAAGGAAAAAAGAAAGAAGGAAGGGAGAAAGGAAGAAAGAAGGAAAGGAAGATGACTTAGGTATAGGTAAGGTGTATATAGACCGAGGGTTATGATGTCTTATCTTTGTCCCAACTACAGACCAAGCATAATCAACTATTCAAAAAAAAATTATTTATTTAAATTGCTCACGTAGTGAAAAAAAAAAAAAAATAGCAGCATTCCTTAAAAAAAAAATTCTTGTGCTCTGATTAAAAAATAATTAAAATTACTAATACAAAACAACAATCTGTCCAATTAGTGTTGTCTTTAATTAGCAAAAACATTTAACCTCTTTACTAAGCTTTTATGTGGACAGAATGTTTCATACTACTATAATTATCACTTAAAAGTAACAAAACAAAAAGAAAGGAAATACCCAGCAAGTGAAACAAAGCTAAGAGAATTACTGAGCTATATTTATACTTACAATCTTGAACTGGTGAAGATAAAGTATAATAGATACTATTATTTGTACTAAGCTCAGATCATATATACTAGACCAGCATTCTCAACCCTGGTTTTACTTTAGAAAGACTGGCAGGATATTTAAATATAAATGCTGATGTCCAGGGCCCATCTACAGGTAGGGCTGCCCCCATGGCATCACAGGCTTTGGTCTCACAACTCCAGAGGGCACTATTTATACAAGGCAATAAAACATATAAGATGCAGGAATAAAAGAAAGTGAATACAAAGCATTAAAGATACTAAGTGAGCCACTAAATCCAACCAATTAATCATTTCTCAAATAAGAAGCACCAGACTTCCCCTCTCTACGCAAAAGGAAGCCTCTACAGGACAGCCATTTAGTGCATAGCATGCTGAGCATACTCTGAGTCGTGGGAGATTTAATTTTCTCCTCCTTAGCACATAATAGCACCCTATGTATGGTAAATATAGTATTTTGTGATATTGAGGAATTACTTAGGATTTATTAAGGTGATAATGGTATCACTCTACAGTTATGTTTTACTTTTAAGAAATTATAGGGACTCCCTTGGTGGTCCAGTGATTAAGACTCCACAATTCCATTGCAGGGGGTGAGGGTCCTATTTCTGGTCACTGGTCAGGGAACAAATATCCTATATGCCATGAGGTAAAACTGCCCCCCCAAAAAAGAGGGATTTTTATCACTTAGACATACACAGTGAAATATGTAATTTACTAATAGAACATCAAGAATTTGCTTCAATATAATATGGAATAGGAAAGAGCTAGGCAGATTTTAGATAAAACCAGATTGGGGAATTATTTATAATTGTTTAAGGGTAAATAGGCTCATTATCTACTCCCTTTTACCTCTCTATATGTTTAAAATTTTCAGTAATGTGACCACTCATAGAAATCAAAAATAGAAAAAGCAATGCACCTATAGGAAGCAAGTTCTCTTCACCAAATGGAGAATATGCTTAAGACGAATAGTATTATCACAAGGAAAGGACCAGGCTATCATTCATTAACCATATGAGTGAGAATTATTTATTGGAAAAGTAACTGGCAGTCAAACAAAAAGGTTTATAACAAGACACAGGACGGAGCTATAATTTAAAAGTAGTGGAAAGGAGAAATGACATCAGGCTACAAAATAAGAACTAATCAGAGTGACCTAAAAGAGGTCAAGAAGGTTTCTGCCCTTCAAGCTGAGGTCAAAGTTAATGCCAAAAAAGAGATTGCTTATAGGAATCAAAAGCAAGACAGGGCTGAGAGAAGTAGGGGGAGAAAAGATATAAAAATTTGACATTAGAATGCCACTGATAACAATCCTAATTTACTTCTGCTGCTGCTGCTGCTAAGTTGCTTCAGTCGTGTCCGACTCTGTGCAACCCCATAGACAGTAGCCCACCAGGCTCCCCCGTCCCTGGGGTTCTCAAGGTAAGAACACTGGAGTGGGTTGCCATTTCCTTCTCCAATGCATGAAAGTGAAAAGTGAAAGTGAAGTCGCTCAGTCATGTCCGACTCTTAGCAACCACATGGACTGTAGCCCACTAGGCTCCTCCATCCATGGGATTTTCCAGGCAAGAGTACTGGAGTGGGGTGCCATTGCCTTCTGCAAATTTACTCCTATTAAGTGGTAAATGAAAGTGAAAGTGAAGTCACTCAGTCGTTTCCGACTCTTTGCAACCCGTGGACTGTAGCCCACCAAGCTCCTCCGTCCATGGGATTCTCCAGGCAAGGATACTGGAGTGGGTTGCCATTTCCTTCTCCAGTGGTAAATAGATGCTTATAAAAGGCAGAAAGCACAGAAATAGAACAGCTGACTCTTGAACAACAGAAGTTTGAACCAAACAGGCCCACCCAATAAGTGAATTTTTTTTCAATAAATATGCACAAAATATGTACAAAAATAAGCAATACTCAATTGATTCTCAGTTAGTTGAATCCTCAGAAGTGGATTTGCAGATACAGAGGGCCAACTGTCAAGTTATACTAATATTTTTAAGTTGGGAGGGTAACCATAAGTTGTTTAAGAGTCAATTGTATATTGAATTGAAATGAAAGCTATTCAGGGTTTTCTTTAACAATAAAGACATTTTACCAGAGAGGAATGGGCAAGAGGATGGTCAAATGGATGACATTGCCAAAATACAGTGATACAAGTAAAGTTGTTAGTAACGTGGAAGGAATATGATAAATACTTAAAATACAACAAGAGCTAGGAGGGTATTCTTCTATGGAACAGTTGAAAATGCTCAAAAGGGCTACAAAAGTCAAGCAACACTATCCTGAAAAACAGTAATGAACTATTTCTACAAAGTAATCCATGTAGATGGATATCACTGCTAAGTTAACACCCAGCAACTGTAAATCATTATTATTCCTCCACTCTTTCCTTCTGTCGTCATAATCTGTACACTTCCAAAAAGCTCCTGGGTTTTAACAACTTATAGTAAGTTCATGTCTAGTAAAACCTTATTTTCTCATCATATTTGTATTCTCCAAACTAAAGTTTTTGGCCAATTAACTAAAAACCAGTAACCATTTTATGCATTTTGCCACTGTATCATGGAAAAAGAAAAGCCTCGGTATTCCAAATCTTATACCTCCTATTTATCACTTTAAGTTCTGTCTCATGTACTTCAAACTCAATACAGCTTCATCTTCTGCTACTTGAAAAAGAATCTAAAAGAGAAAAGTGAAAACCACTAAAACAGCCACCTACTCCAACAAGCATGAAGTATTTCTACTAAAGTAAAGCACTGTATTAATGCAAATGTAGTATTAAACAGCTACTACATGCAGGACACTGTAATATGTAGAGAAAGAAAGAAGAAGAAACTAGGATGTTTAATTTTGTGAAGCAAGTAACATGCTGTGTGCTCAGTGGCTCAGTTTTGTCTGACTCTGCAACCCCATGGGCTGTAGCCTGCCAGGCTCCTCTGTCCATGGAACTTTCCAGGCAAGAATACTGCAGTGTGTTACTATTTCCTCCTCCAGGGGATCTTCCCTACCCAAGGATGGAACCCACATCTCCAGCCTTGGCAAGTGGATTTCTTACCACTGAGCCACCTGGGAAGCCCAAGCAACTGTTAAATAATGTCATATGATAGAAAATCAGTGAGTACTGTTTTCCTATGTGTCTCTAATCCATAAATAAATACAATTAGAAAATTGCACATAGCGAAGAGTATGAGTATATGTGTTATGAATTTTATTGGTATTTCTTAGTATTATTTATTCACTAATCCAACAAATATTTACTGAACACTAAGAACTGGACCTTGGGAAAAGCTGTGGAAAAAGGCAGTGCCTCTACCTTCAGGGAACTTAGAAATAATAATATTTCCTGGGAAAATTTATGATGATCATTTGCTTATAAAAGTTCAAGAAAAAGGCAATATTAAATATCATAAGACACCAAAAGAACCCTAAAATATACTTTGCGTGTTTGCATTTGAATTTCAGTTGCTCAAAAATCCATGAGTTATTCATCTGTTACTTTACAAATTTTTCTTTTTCCTCTCATCCACTCACAGAATGACCACTTCCTCACCATTACTAATACTGTCCAAGTGTCACGGAACAGGTACCACCATTTAGCAGTGACAAGAAATAAAAAAGTTATTAATAGCTATTCAGAATTGTTTGTTACTTAGTGAACCACTATACAAAATATCGAAAATGAAGAGCAAAAGAAATGGATGAAAGAAGATATTGAATTGTCTGGAAGAGGGTAAGTTGAGAAGAGGATTGTCATTAGTTGGTGTTTATTGGTTTTACTTAATTATTTAACAAGGATCCAAAACACAGTATTTGGGTGCAATCTCAGGCTAATGCAGTACTTGGGTACATTACTCTGCCTTGGAAATGCAGTGCTTGGATGCAATCTCTCTGCAGACAGAATAAATTCTGTTCATTTCTGAGATAAACCATTCATTATCACAATCCAAGTCTACGTCCCAACCACTAATGACAAAGAAGCTGAAGACCTACAAGACCTTCTAAAGCTAACACCGAAAAAAGAAGTTCTTTTTATCACAGGGGACTGGGATGCAAAAGTAGGAAGTCGAGAGATACCTGAAGTAACAGGCAAGTTTGGCCTTGAAGTACAAAATGAAGCTGGGCAAAGGCTAACAGTTTTGCCAAGAGAATGCACTGGTCATAGAAAATACCCTCTCCAAACAACATAAGAGATGACTATACACATGAACCTCACCAGATGCTCAATACCAAAATCAGATTGATTATATTCTTTGCAGCCAAAGATGGAGAAGCTCTATACAGTCAGCAAAAACAAAACCGCAAGGTGACTGTGGCTCAGATCATAAACTCCTTATTGCCAAATTCAGACTTAAGTTGAAGAAGGTAGAGAAAACCACTAGGCTATTCAGGTATGACCTAAATCAAATCCCTTATGATTATACAGTGGAAGTAACAAAGAGAGTCAAAGGATTAGATCTGATAGACATAGTGTCTCAAGAACTATGGACAGAGATGTGTAACAGTGTACAGGAGGTGGTGATCAAAACCATCTCCAAGAAAAAGAAATGCAAAAAGGCAAAATGTTTGTCTGAGGAGGCCTTATAAATAGCTGAGAAAAGAAAAGAAGCAAAAAGCAAAGGAGAAGGAAAGATATACCTATCTGTATGCAGAGTTCCAAAGAAAAGCAAGAAGAGATAAGAAAGCCTTCCTAAGCGATCAATACAAGGAAATAAAAGAAACCGACAGAATGCCAAAGACTAGAGTTCGCTTCAAGAAAATTAAAGATACCAAGGTAATATTTCATGCAAAGATGGGCACAATAAATGACAGAAACGGTATGGATCCAACAGCAGCAGAAGATATTAAAAAGAGGTGGCAAGAACACAAAGAAGACTATATAAAAAGATCTTCATGACCGATAACCATGACAGTATGATCACTCGCCTAGAGACAGACATCCTGGAAAGTGAAGTCAACTGGGCTTTATAAAGCATCATGACGAACAAAGCTAGTAGAAGTGATGGAGTTCCAACTGAGCTATTTCAAAGCCTAAAAGATGATGCTGTGACAGTGCTGCACTCAATATGCCAGCAAATTTGGAAAACTCAGCAGTGGCCACAGTACTTGAAAAGGTCAGTTTTTATTCCAAGCCCAAAGAAAGGCAGTACTAAAGAATGTTCAAACTATTTCACAATTGCACTGATTTCACATACTAGCAAGGTAATATTCCAAATTCTCCAAGTTAGGCTTCAACAGTACATGAACTGAGAAATTCCAGATGTTCAAGCTGGATTTAGAAAAGGCAGAGGAACCAGAGGTCAAACTGCCAACATCCAATGGATCACAGAAAAAGGAAGACAATCTCAGAAAAACATCTACTTTTACTTCATTGACTACATTAAAACCTTTGACTGTGTGGATCACAACAAACTGTAGAAAATTCTTAAAGAGCTGGGAATACCAGACCACCTGACCTGCCTCCTGTGAAACCTGTGTACAGGTCAAGAAGCAACAAGTAGAAATGGACAGGCAACGACAGATTGGTTCAAAAGTGGGAAAGGAGTAAGTCAAGGCCATAAGGGTGGTATCATCTGCATGTCTGAGGTTGCTGATATTTCTCCTGGTAATCTTGACTCCAGCTTATGCTTCATCCATTCCTGGGAGCTCAGCTGGTAAAGTATCCAACTGCAATGCATGAAAGCCCAGTTCAATTTCTGGGTCAGGAAGACCCCCTGAGAAGGGATACCCATTGCAGTATCCTTGGATTTCCCTGGTGGCTCAGATGGTAAAGAATCCGCCTGCAATGAGAAAGACCTGGGTTCAGTCCCTGGGTTGGGAAGATCCCCTAGAGGAGGGCATGGCAACCCACTCCAGTATTCTTGCCTGGAGAATCTCCATGGACAGAGAAGCCTGGCAGGCTGCAGTCCATGGAGTCGCAAAGAGTTGGATATGACTGAATGATTAAGCACAGTACACATCAAGGCTGCATACTGTCACCTTGCTTATTTAACGTATATACAGAGTACATCATGTGAAATGCCAGGCTGAATGAAGCATAAGCTGGAATCAGGATTGCTCAGATATGCAGATGACAAAACCATTATGGTAGAAAGCGAAGAGGAACTAAAGAGCCTCTTGATAAAGGTGAAAAAAGAGAGTGAAAAAGCTGGTTTAAAACAAAACATTCAAAAAACTAAACTCAAGGCATCCAGTCAAATTATTTAATGGCAAATAGATGGGGAAACAATGGAAACAGTGACAGACTTTATTTTCTTGGGCTCCAAAATCACTGCAGATGGTGACTGCAGCCATGAAATTAAAAGATGTTTGCTCCTTAGAAGAAAAGCTATGACCAACCTAAACTGCATATTAAAAAGCAGAGAAAAGGGTCTCTGTGGTGACAAAGGTCAGTATAGTCCAAGCTATGGTCTTTCCAGAAGTCATGTATGGATGTGAGTTGAACCATAAAGAAGACTGAGCGCCGAATAATTGATGCTTTTGAACTGTGGTATTGGAGAAGACTCTTGAGAGTTGCTTGGACTGCAAGGAAATCAAACCAGTCAATTCTAAAGGAAATCAGTTCTGAATATTCATCGGAAGGATGGATACTGACACTGAAGCTCCAGTGCTTTGGCCACTTGATGTGAAGATCTGACTCATTAGAAAAGACGCTGGTGCTAGGAAAGATTGAAGGCAGGAGGAGAAGGGAACAACAGAGGATGAGATGGTGGATGGCTTCACCGACTCAATGGACATGAGTCTGCGCAAGCTCTGGGAGACAATGAAGGACAGGGAAGCCTGGCATGCTGCAGTCCATGGGGTTGCAAAGAGTCAGACACGAGTGAGCGACTCAACAACAACTAACTCTTACCAGGTATAATAAATAATTCAAATACAATATCTAAAAAAAAACAGAGGAAGTCAAATGAGCAGGTTAGGTCACTTTCTCTGCAATAAGCTCGGCAAACAGATTTCTCCAGCTCACCTGCAGTCGTATTTTACCTTCACCTCCAATTAGCAAAGGTAAAAGTATATTGAAAGAAATAAGGAAAGTCTACTTCTACAGGGTGGGAAAAAAGCAAAACTAATACATACAAGGTCTATTCAAAATTTTTACTTACTAATAAAAAGCTTTCAAGCACATTTATAATAAGTTTTAAAGATGATATACTCCAGCTAAATGATCTGCATGAATATAGTAGCCAGTGATACAGCTGACCTAAAATGGCCATTTCTATTGTGAATAAGAAACTTGTTATGTTTACTAAAATTCATATCAACTTGAAATCAACATATTAGAACATTTGTTTCCATTTAACAAATATTTTTGGCAGTTAGGATATTCAGCTGTTATTCTTTTATTAAAATTAATGTAAAATTTCTGAAAGCTCAGACATTCATATAATTCTTTGGGGTTTAAACAAAGAGTTGATACTGTACATGTGAAAAAACTACTTTTGTGTTACAAAATTACAGTCATTTTTTTCAATAGGTATGAAAGCTGCTTTTATTAAAAAAAAAAAAAAAGGCAGATATTGTCAAACATTTAGAACCATGACACAAATGTACACCTTTTTCCTCTTTTAAAGTCTTTAACAGACAAGGGTTTAATTTAGCCACCTTCCATTTTACCTTTTTCATAAACACAGAATTTTTTTCAAATTTTTTTCAAATCAATCAAGTACCTGGGAAAATACCTACAGAATAAGAATTATTAAACAAATGTTAGCTGAAAAAAATGAATAAACAATGAAGTACTAGTTCACTTTTTCTAATTATAGAAATACAAATCTGACCACTATTTCAATTCATTAGAATTGATGCTTTCAAACTATGGTGCTGAAGAAGACTCTTGAGAGTTCCTTGGACAGCAAGGAGATCAAACTAGTCAATCCTAAAGGAAATCAATCCTGAATACTCTTTGGAAGGACTGATGCTGAAGCTCATGCTCTAACACTGGCCACCAGATGTGAAGAACTGACTCAATAGAAAAGAGCCTGATGCTGGGAAAGATTGAGGGCAGGAGGAGAAGAGGGCAACAGAGGATGAGATGGTTGGATGGCATCATCCACTCAATGGACATGAGTTTGAACAAACTCCAGGAGACAGTGAAGGACAGGGAAGCCTGGTGTGCTGCAGTCCATGGTGTTGCAGAGTCGGACACGACTGAGAGACTCAACAACAATAACAACCCACTATAATGGGCTTCCCACGTGGCACTAGTGGTAAAGAACCCAACTGCCAATGCAGGAGACTTAAGAGACATGGATTCAATCCACAGGTCGGGAAGATCCTCTGGAGGAGGGCACCACAACCCACTCCAGTATTCCCGCCTAGAGAATCCCATGGACAGAGGACCTCGGCAGGCCACAGTCTATAGGGTGTTAAGGAGTCAGACATGACTGAAGCAACTGAGCAGACACACACCCACTATAATATTTAGTTGACTGCTGCTGGTTCAGTTATAATTCAAAATTGATGCCACAACTGAAATAAATGAAATAGAAACCAAAAATATCTGAATAATATCCATACTATCATTTCCCCAATCACTATGAACCATCTGTAATGAACAAACATAGCAGCATATTGTAGCTGTGGGCCAAACATTCTTGAAACATAATTTTTTTTAATTAAAGTATTAATTTTATGCCATCTCTTCTACTTATATTTTAAAAGAAAATAAAGGCTAGAGATTAATAACCTAAAAATGAAAATTTCAGAACAAATGTGTTACAAAGAAGAACAGCACAAATTCTAATTTCACAATAGCATCTTCATTTACAAAATATTCTTTGAACGTTATTATCTCACTTGATCCTCATAACAAACCCTGAAGATAAATGGACAGGTATTATTTTTTTCTTTTCACTGTCTTGCAGATGAAGACACAAAAGGACAATGAATCTGCCCATTGACAGCTAAGTGGCTGAACCATGTCTTGAATTCAGCTCCTCTGACTTCTAAGAGTCCAGTGTTCTCCCCAAGTCCCTCACAGCTACTACGTAATAATTCATCTAACAGGTACAAAGAGAAACTTAAAACCAGTCAAACATTCCTAGGAATGCCCGAACACTGAAAGAATTCACATTGTGTGGCTAATATTTGTAAGTCAAGATTAGTCAATATCTAAGTGTCTAATCTGTGGTTTGGAGCTGTGAACAAATACCACATTAGTCAGCAAGACAGAGTAAGTGACAGAACAACTGACGCTCCATGTCTATGAAAAAAGAAGACATTCTTGGTTTAGTATGCTTAGGAGCTGAAAAAAAAATTGTATGGCAAATTGAAAAGTAAAACAGAAATGAAAATGAATGCTGATGATTTCAAACTGAATATTCTGAATTGCAAATGTGGAAATACTGATTCAAATAGCACTATTTCATTAAACTCTATTAGAGAGAAGGCTTCAGGTGACTCATATAGATAAATTCGGAAAGAAGGGATTTCCCCATCATCCCCCACATTTTAAAATGTAAAACAAAAATACCAAACAAAACCAAGCTGTGATGTTACTTTACAGATTTCCTACAATCTCTCTAAAACCTAAGACATACCAAGTCGGTAACTACTGATGCTCTTCTAAAGACTAAAAATCCATAATAACTGAAGTACTAACTTTTTTACTGTGGTCATAACAGAATGTAACTGTCATGAATTCTCCAAGTTTTGATATAATCAATATCTTAAGGGTTTATCATCAAAAATGGCAATATGCATTAGAAACCCTAGAACATGACAGTTTTTTAAACACTGATAATGCAAATTCCTCTGATTCTGGGGCCAGAGCAAGCTGAAGGATGCAACAGCCAAAAAGAAAACTATTTATCCAACTATTTATCAAAACTTCCTTTTTCAGTAATTCTAAGGGGCTGGTATCCACCACAACTCCTCTCAGATTTAGACATCTAATTAGAAACTGCATTTTTAATACTAGTTAATACTTGTAAAGTATATGCATGTTGAACACATTAAAGAACAAAAGTTTTCTGGGAGCTTTTTTCCATGGGAAAAAAAAATAAAGAAAACTCAACACTGTTCAAGTGGATCACTACCATCTGCCAGCATTTTATCTAAAATAAAACTGACTGAAGGAAGGCAAATATTAAGATCATGTTTCCACAAGAATGAATGCTTTTCAGGTACCTCAAATCTAAAACTGCCACTGTTTCTTCTTCTTGTGTGTATGTATATGTGTGTCTTCTTTTTCCTATTCCCAGTTCTAAATAACAAAATCAGACCCAAAAAAAAGCAAAATGATTACTTACATAAAATGAAAGTGTCAGTCACTCAATCGTGTCTGACTCTTTGCAACCCCATGAACTCCTCTGTCCATGGAATCCTCCAGTAGAGTGGGTTGCCATTTCCTCTACTCATATTCAATACTCAAATTTCAGAGCACAATCTCAGTTTTTAACCTCTACTTCTCTTGTCTTACATTTTCCAAAAAGTACTGCAAATAAAATATGAATGTCATTAAGTATTTTTAAATACTTGGAAAAAATAATACTGCTACTAAAATGATTACATAGTTCCCCTAATCATTTTTTATGAGCCCCTGAGTTAAACTCCATTTCCACCTGTTGCAAGAGTCAAGGATTCCCAAACCTTTGTGATAATGGCACTAAGCTATTGCTTGAATTCCTGGCAACAATCTTTTTATAAAATGGTATAGAGAAGTATTTTTTCAATAAAAATGAATTGATGTTTTTTTGTTTTAAAACGTTTTAAAAATCCCCTTTGAGAAAACTGAAGACATTCAGCAATGTCACAAAATAAAAGCTAAGAATCACTACATCTGAATGAGAAACTCTACAATACAAATGGTATGCACATACACAGACATGCACCACATACAAATAATATATGCATTTAATATAATTGGACTTCATGGAAAAAGTTTTCATTTTACTTAAGGTTATGATGGAGTCAAAACAAAAAACCAATGACAAAAAAACTAGTTCACATTCTTAGCCACTTTCATTTTCTGAAAATCACCAACAGTTTGTATATAAATAAATATCTCAATATACAGAAAAACAGACTATGGGCTAAAAAATCCCCTATATTTTCAGATCTACTATTGTAGTGAAAGATAGGTTACCACGTGTGCAGATTTTCCTAGAAACATATTAGTATCTGACAGCTTTAGAAAGGCTGATTCAAGTGAACACTGTCCAAAGAGTACAGGAGAAAATAAATAAGTAAAAGGAATAGAACTATATCCAAGAGAAGTAATTCCATTCCTAAAGCATACTGTTTTATTCACCTTATCATTTGTGTCTGGCCCACAGTGTGTGTTCTTCAAACAGACGCCTTGCCAATCCAGACCACTGAGGAAGACACTGGCTTTCCTAAACTGAGTGCAAGTTGAGTGACAACCACAAGCTTCACTCATTCATTTCTACTTTGGGATTCAGCATAGACACACTTAATACCTGACTTTTCCCTTTTTTTGAGGGGAGTGGGTGATAAGTTTGACAAGTTAATACCAAGTAGTGAATCTCTTATTGATTACGTGTGTATGTATATGTAATATGTACATAGACAAACACATACATGTGTGTGTGTGTATATATATATAAATTTTATTGAGTGTTACATTAATTCTTTAAAGAAAAGTAAGTTTTGTTGCATCGAAGTATATGGAATAACTTAAAATGCTGCCAAAGTAAACCCACTGATTCAGTTTGATGGATAAATATAAATGATTTACAACTAGCATAGCTATTTTAAAAATAATTATAACTAATAAAGTAGTTTGTGCTCTCTGTGGTTTTACCTAAATTAATTTGTATATAAAATATTTTTTTCATAGATAGGATAAGGGTAAATTTCAATTTAGTTCCTAGACAAATTTTAAAACTAGTGAAATGCAAATATAAATGTCATTCATACTATTTCCTTCACCTTTATCATCCCTACTGTCGTTATTCTCATTCAGAATCTACTTCTACATTAGCTGTTAAGAATCCAATAGCCATCTCTACGCTCATCCATGGTCTCCATCCTATACGGATGTAGTAATTGTCCTGTACACAGTCTTCCTTACCTCGCTTCCATGTTTGACTGCAGTATTCACTGTGATTTACCTGGAAAACATTGCTTCCTCTTCTTCAGATAGTAGCAGTGCAATTTCCTTTTGCTCTCTTGCACTCAGTTCAAAAGGTCTGAGGGAGGTCCACCCCACAGCGGCCATGTGACCCTGGGTCTGGCCAATCACGACATTAGATGTTCTTTGTCACAGTAATAAATTCAAAGGCCACCCAATTTTTAAAAAAAAGTCCTTCCACTCAATCTGGGACTTTGGTTACAACTGTCAAGAGAAAGGTACACTCTTTCAGATAGGGTAACTAAGCAGGTGAGAGATAAGTTCAGCTCTGGGAAAGATCCATTTGGAGAGAGCCACACCAAAGGAAAGGAGAGTCAAGAAAACAAGAGGCCTAATGAATCACTGGATCCAGCTTTGCCTGGAGTCACTCTGGACTTTCAGTTACATGAGCCAATACATTTTCCCTTATGTTTAAGTGATTTTGAATTGGAGTGTATTATGTGCAACTAACAGGGTCCTGAGTAAGACAGCCTTCAAAGGATGGATGTATGCAAGCTAAGTCACTTCAATTGTGTCTGACTCTTTGTGACCCTTTGGGACTACAGCCTGCCAGGCTCCGTTGTCCATGGGATTCTCCAGGCAAGAATACTGGAGTGGGTTGCCATGCCCTCCTCCAGGGGATATTCCTGACCTATAAATCCATCCCACGTCTCTTACATCTCCTGCATTAGCAGGAGGGTTCTTTACCACTAGTGCCACCTGGGAAGACCCTTCAAGGGATACTCATAGCCTAAAGCAAAAGCTCCCTAAATTCTTAACCTTGAATTCAAGAATGCTCATGAACTAGACAAAATCTGCCTTATCCTCCCAACCTGATGTCCCACAATTCTTCCTAGCTCAGAACATGTTTATGTTAAACCAAGATTTTAGAGATTGTTTGTTCTGTTACTATAGACTAAGGTCTATACGTAACATCTTCAGTATTTAGTGTACCTGTATTATGTTATATGTCCTGTAGAGACATACAGCTAAACACAAAGGTTAGCCACATTCTCTTTGAAAAAGCAAATAAAATGATGAAATCCTGAGGGTGGGACAGAATATCCAAACAACTAATAAGTTATATCAGAACAACTTAAAAGATATAAGCACTACTGGAAAGACTTATTGCTTAAGCCTCTTAATTCTAAAAATAAAAGTAAAATGTTCACCAAGATATACAAGCAAGACAGAAAATAATTTCTGTATTAAATAAAGCAGTGGTTAATAACAAAGTTGAATGACAGAATAAATTTGTCTTTGTCTTAGAATTCCTTAAATCTTGATCTTGATTTTAATGCCTTATTTATAATATCATAGAACTCAATAGAAGAAACTAAAATCTTTAATTACAGATGAAAAAAATAAGACTTTAAGGTTAAAAAAATTACTTTTCCAAGGTCAAACAATTAATTGATGGCAGAGATGGGATTACAACTCAGAAGTGCTGATTATACTACTGTTTTGTATTATTTCTTTCCAACATGAGTGATTTATATTCTTTTAATGAACACTTTCATGTATATGTGCATGTAAATATATTTTATTTAAGATTATCTGAAGATGCATTCTTGGACAGAGTATAAACCAGACACACACACACAAAGGCCTAAATGGACCAGTTAAGTACCATAAATCTAGAAACAAGTCAGTATAAAGCAATGGTAACTAGTTGTACTTGTGACCAAAACAAAGAATGTCTGTCAGTCTTAAAAGCAGTAAAAATTAAAAATGCTTAAATAATTGGGTGGCCAAGCTAAACACTTCTTTGGGCCAAATTCTAATCTCTCATTTATCTTATAGCTTCCACACCATAAATTAAAAAGCCCACTCTTCATGGGTGGCCACTAGCAAAATTAAAAAGCCTTAAATACAATAATGTGCAATTTTATAAAATATCTCATACATATTCTAGATTCTATAAACTTTCCTGAACTAAGAAACATTTTTTTTTTTGCAGAAACATTTTTATACAGGGGAAATTCCAGAAAATTGTATTTTTTATCAAAATTTACATAATGAATGATGACTGATTTCATAGTATGATTAATACAGCCCATAAAAATAAGTGAGTAAGTGTATAAGGAATTCTTTAGTTTAATCCCATAATACTGAGGCCCTTAATACACAGGCCTGTAAATGTTTCTAAGCAGTTTCTGTGTAGAAGAGATGATATCCCTGGACACAGGATTCTAGTAGTGCTGAAGGCAGAGAAAAAAAAAAAACCAGCAAATTAGCAAAGCCAATTGCAACTATACTTTGTATTTTCAAAACCACAGATAGGAAAGCATTCATTCAACTGTATTTACTCAACAGCTACTATCTGCTAAGAAGCATATTAAATACTGGGGATAAAAATGGTAAACAAGACAACTATGCCCCTTGTCATCATGGGACTTACAGAACAAAGAAAAAAATCAAACAAAGAAAATAATTACAAATCATATGTGATGTAACTGCAGAGTGGAGAGAAAAAAAGGATGCTGAAATAGAGACAGGGTGATCAGGCAAGGCCTCTCTGAGAAGGGGAAGGATGGAAAAGGTGAGTAAAGGTGTGGAGAGCAGGCATGAGTTAGTGTAACCAGCTAGGGGACCAGCAAGGAACAACAGGACCTGAGGCAGGAAAGAGTTTGCTGTTTCTGAATAAGAGGACAGGCCAGGGTCACTACTAGAGCAGATCAGTGAGTTGCCGGGGTTGAGAGATGAGGTTGCAGAGGTAAGCAGGGCCCTATGAGTCCTGGGTGTAATCTGGACTCTTAGATATGCAAGAGGAAGTCACTGATGGTTTTTAATTCGGGATTATTTAATACAAGCTCCTAGTATAGCAACTGGATATACAGGCACTAAACTGTCTTTCAATCAACAGAGTTTACTAAATGCTTACTAAGTATCAGCACTGTGTGTCCCCATTTGTCAAACCTGCCTTTCCATCAGCAATATTAGATTAGACACTGGCTCTTTTTCTTTTTTTAAATAAAGGATACTTGCTTTACAATGTTGTGTTAGTTTTTGCTGTACAACAAAGTGAACGAGCTATATGTATACATATATCCCCTCCTTCTTGGACCTCATTTACCATCCACCCCTAACCAACCCTCCTAGGTCATCACAGAGCACCGAGCTGAGCTCCCTGTGCTATACAGCAACTTCCCACTAGCTATCTATTTTATGCATGGTAGTGTATATATGTCAATGCTACTTTCCCAATTTGTTCCACCTTCCTCTTTGTCCTGCCCCCCTATTTACATGTCCATACTAGGCATCTGTGTCTCTATCAGTTCAGCTGCTCAGTCGTGTCCGACTCTTTGCGACCCCATGAACCACAGCACGCCAGGCCTCCCTGTCTATCACCAACTCCCAGAGTCTACCCAAACCCATGTCCATCAAGTCAATGATGCCATCCAACCATCTCATCCTCTGTCGTCCCCTTCTCCTCTAGCCTTCAATCTTTCTCAGCATCAGGGTCTTTTCAAATGAGTCAGCTCTTTGCATCACATGACCAAAGTATTGGAGTTTCAGCTTCAACATCAGTCCTTCCAATGAACACCCAGGACTGATCTCCTTTAGGATGGACTGGTTGGATTTCCTTGCGGTCCAAGGGACTCTCAAGAGTCTTCTCCAACACCACAGTTCAAAAGCATCAATTCTTCGGTGCTCAGCTTACTTTATAGTCCAATTCTCACATCCATACATGACCACTGGAAAAACTATAGCCTTGACTAGACAGACCTTTGTTGGCAAAGTCATGTCTCTGCTTTTTAATATGCTGTCTAGGTTGGTCATAACTTTCCTTCCAAGGAGCAAGCATCTTTTAATTTCATTGTTGCAATGACCATCTGTAGTGATTCTGGAGCCCAGAAAAATAGGTTCATCTGTACCACTTTTCTAGATTCCACATATATGCATTAATATAACTTCTTAATACATGCTGATGAAGGGGGTAAAATGGAAAAAAAGCTTGGAAAAGAGCCAAAATAAAACCAGTCTGGGGGAAATTTTGGGCAAACCCCCCTTCCCCCAGCCTTCTCTCAACTACTTATATTCAATCACAGGAATTTCTCCTAAAAAGGGAGTATTAAGATGTGATGATCAGCATGAGACAGTGAGCAAGGAGAAACATAGGAAAGACTGTTTACAGGAAAAAAATTTACTAAAATAGAGGATTATGGTCTTTAGAAAGACAGGATAATGAAAGAGCATATGCAGCACTTTTGTGAGCACAAGGCCTCCTGGTTTCTGCCTACAGTTATCCTTATGGGCTGGCTGGTCAGGAGGCTGGCAGGTCTATCATGAGAAAGAACCACAAAGTATAAACTAAGGAAAGATGGAGAAGAATCAGTCATTTACTAAACAGGACAACGTGTCCAAAGTCGGCTCGTTGTTCTTCAGTCACTCAGTCGTGTCCAATGCTTTGCGACCCAATGCACTGCAGCACGCCTGGCTTCCCAGTCCTTCACTATCTCCTGGAGTTTGCTCAAACTCATGTCCATTGAGTTGATGACACCATCCAACCATCCCATCCTCTGTCATCCCCTTCTCCAAGGAAATCGGTAAGCATGAAAGCTTTCCTAAGAGAGATGGCTTAAGAGAAGGGAAGGACGCCAGAAAAGCTGCACCACAGCTTCAGGATGTCAGACATCCAGCTCTGTGCTCACCCTATAGAGCTCCCAACGCAAACATATTTCATTGACTAAGACCTTAATAAAGCAGAAACGCCTTCTGCAATAAACGAATGTCAGGAGTGGAAATACAATGAAAATAAGTAAAAACAACTAGATTAGAAGCACTCTAAGATTTGATTCACAGTTTCAATTGTTATATAAAAAATAAGCTGTTACTTCTAAAAGTAAGATTATAAAGGTCCTTACTCTACAGCCAAAGCATTTTTAAACAAGTATGATTTTTCATCCACTTAAGGATATTTAGGGAATTTTTTTTTTGCCCTTTCCATTTCCTTCATTAAAAATAATTATTTTCTCTCCTTTGTAAAAGTGGAATAAAACATCTAGTTTGTCTTTTAAAATACAGTTGTCAGATTTCAAAAGACTAAACATATGGAAGATTTACCCCACAGATCTTTAAGGTACAGGGTCTGTTTAAATAAAATAATATTGTACATAAAGATGCACTGTTACCTGGGGGCTGTACAGAATCTTAAAAGTGAAATTTTATCTTTAAAATATGCTAGAAGGAGTATTCAAAACATGCACTTGACGTCACACTGTTGTGCTTAGCTCTTTGGAAACAGTGGGTTCACAATGCAGGCTACTAACTATACAAACACTTTTGAATTAGTAGTCAATGGTGAGAATAAACTACGAACTGCATAACAAGAAAACTTTTTTTTCTCCTGCTACTGGAATATTTTACTTCTTGACAGCACTGAAGAAGAAACACAGAGAAAAGCAGAAAAGATACAGTGTGGAAACTTCTTTAGGATGCATGTAATATGGTTAATTTCCAGTTTTGCAATGAAGGATGTGCTAGAGTAATTTAAGTGTTAGTCATTCATGTATGTGTTCATGGCTTTGAAAACGAGAGAGAGAGAGAGAGGAGGGGGAAGCCAGAGAAAAATAGTGAAACAGAGACTGACTGAATGGCCAGTTATTTGGTTTTCAGTATCACACTATTGTTGTAGCATTGGGTCAGTTATATTTTCAACCTCAAGTCCAAATGGTTTTATACTGTCAATCAGAGGAAAGTTCCCTGAAATGAGATATTGTGAACAAAGCCCTAAGCACCATACAAACACCAGAAAGCTGCTGTGTGCACTGCCTGGACACAAGAGCAGACAGGTAGAAAAAAAAGAGAGAGAGAATCCCACAGTTAGGCATTACAGGATATGAAAGCTGGCTGGCTGGGCAACAATGATGAGGAAAACTCTTGGCCAGTTCTCATAAAATGGAAGAGTCACATATGGGTCAGACTATGGGATGCTGTATCATACCTACTGTCACTATTATTTACACAGTGTCAGAACATCATCCAAACCCCAAGAAATGCATGCAACTGATGATATAAGGACACTGAGCTGGGCAGTACTGGAATGCTACCTCCCGCCAAGTTTATAAACCAAGTGGAGAATGTCACAGTATAGCAGTTTGAGGCTAATTTGGGAATGGCAGGCACTGAGCATCCCAAACCAGAATGGTATCTGTCTTCATGAGTCTACCCTATAATTTTAAAAAAGGAAAACCTCACGAGAGGAAAATTCAAATGATGAGTGACTTCTACGGCTAAAAGCTAGAGAGACGAGCTCCAAAGGAGAAAATTCTCCTAACAGTTAATACGTTTGAAAAATTAGACAAAGTGGATAATTTCTTAGAAAAGCATAACTTCTCACCTTACTCAAAATGAAATGGAAAATCTGAACGGAATTATAATCATTAAAGATATTGTTGCATTAACTAAAAAATCTCCCCATTAACAGACAGGGACTGGGTCCCCGTGCAGGTCAGTTTACACCAGGCTACCTTGCTTCTTTCAGACTTGTGTTACATGACAAAAGTGCTCAGTTCTGTAGGTTTTCTGTTTCTTGTAGCCATACAAATCCTAACTGGTATTGATTATCGTTATGATTTTTCCTTTCTCTACTCCTAACCGTTGAACCTGGAAAGATTTTTCATCTCCATTTTATACATACATACATATATATATATATATATATATATATATATGTTGTTGTTGCTTAGTCACTGATTCATATCCAACACTTCTGTGACCCCACTGGGCCCCTCTGTCAATGGGATTTCCCAGGCAAGAACACTGGAGTGGGTTGCCATTTCATTATACAGGGGATCTTCCCAACCCAGAGGTCAAACCCACATCTCCTGCTTGGCAGGCGAATTATTTACCACTGAGCCACAAGGGAAGCCCATGTGCTTGTGTGTGTATGTGTGTGTGTGTGTGCTTTCAATTTCACTATTTTTTGCTCTTTTTATTCTTCCTTCCCAATACTATGCCTAGTTTCAAGTAAGAGGGGCCCTTCCTTGGCCATAAGCTCTAGAAGGTTCTGAATGTCACAATTTAAAAAATAATAATAATAATAAATCTATTAAAGATGATGTGGCTTTGTCACTTTAGATGCAACCCACATTGTGACATGCAGTATGTTCACTATGACTCAGTTCTGTTTTTTAGTATTCACGATAATTTCTTCTGTGACCCATGAATTATTTAGAATTATGCTTTTATTTACTGGCTTACAGGGTTTGGGAGGAATCTTTGTTAATGATTTCTCTAGTGTTCACACTTCAGAATGATTTCATCTGAGGGGAGATGGAGGGTTGCTTGGGGCGTGCTGCCCACGGCTGCTTCTGCAGGCAACAGGCTGACGAGACCAATGGCAGGAAGCTGACCAGGGCACACGCGGCAGGAGAGAGGAGGAGGGGAGTGGGTGGGGCACCGACAGCCTCTGCTCCACTGATCGCCAGGCAACTATCTTCATTCATTTCCAGTGCTCTCTTCCACTGTTCCGTTCTTAGAACCTCCTTTCTTGGTACAAAAGATAGCATCCAATAACACTGTCTATCACCTTACCTTTGGTCCCTTGTCTTGGAGAGGTTCCGATAAGAGGATATGGAAAGCTTCCTAATTCAGGTTAACTCTGCCCAACATTTCATTTCAAGAATGTAACACAGAACAACTCAGTTAACCTGTCCCGTTTATGAAAACTAAGCAACCACAGCTTCAAAGCTAGGTGATCACTCTAATTTCCACAACCCTCTACCGTTCCTCTCTCACTGTGCTTGCTATGAACTTAGAAGGAAATGTATTTCAAAATATATCTACATGCTTTAGCCAGAGAGGGTTTTCAGAGAACTAAGGAGCTACAGCCTCACAGCCCTTCATCAGACATTGTTGACAGCCCAGGTGTTTCGTCCTCCAGCTGTCACCTACCAGTTGTAGAGATCATAACCGCAGTCAAACACAGAGAACGGGAGATGGCTTTCTCTTTTTATAAAATGAGGGAAAAAAAAAAAAACTTAGTTGGAAGAAACCCCAGAAGTCATCTACTTAAATCAAAATTTGCCAGAATCCAGCACTAGCTTCAAAGGAAAGCCTGGACAATCTGCCAGAGAATGGGATCATCACAATGACTTAGGTCTGTCAAGCTTCACTCCCAAGTGCTGGGTACTTAGCCACCCCAAAGAAAACTGATTCTGTCAACAAGGAAGAAGGGTAGTTAAGTGGGCAATGATCAGTATCTGCTACAATACCTCAGATGGAATTAAATTATAATGGTAAGCATCAGAGAGTGAACAAAAAATGATTTTAAGAGTGATCCTTTCAGTTTAGTAAAGATGCTGCAGAAGGAAAAAAGAATGAAATATCTTTGATGCCTACTCTAGGTATATTTTAAGAAAGTAGAAATTGCTTGATCCTGGGACAAATGACTCATACATTTCAGAACATGAAATTGAGGCCCATCCTCAGAAACATTTTTCTGCATTCTGTGAAGTTTCCAGAAGGCAAAGCTTTAATATAACCTAATAATTACCAAACTACTCTTGAGAAAAATAAACCACAGAGCTTTTGTAATCTGTAATAAAAATTAAACAGCTCTAAATGTAAATCATGACATAGTCCTTTCGTTGTCAAGATAAAGCAGAATCGAACTGATTAATTAGGCTGGTGAATTTATTTTTTTACTAATAAAATATTACCCAGATAACAAGCTTATAAAAACAATGACTACATGTACAGATGTTTAAAAAAAATTACCTGTGTACCTACATTCCAGGTCTTTCTCATCAGATACATTCCTACTCGTTAAGAGTAGTTTTTGCCTAGTATGCAATACTGGTTGCTTACTCATTTTATCTTTATGAATTTTGGTGATTTCATTTGACAAACGTATAAACAGAGGAAGCAAACAGAAATCAAGACGATTTCATATCTTTAAAAGTCTCTAGAGAGATCAGATTTATCTGGTATAACAAAATGTCATTCTTGCACTTCAATCTAGAATTGAGTGAGCATATTTTTTTAACTCAGTATAAGTTTGCAAGCTGCTGCTATTTTTCTAAAAGTGTTCAAAAAGGTTATTTGGTAAACAGTAGATAAGTTAACCCTAGTCAAATATAACTGTAAGTTAGACTAGTGAGGTATATCTTTTAGTGAAGTCTGATTACGTTAATAAGTACCATTAACTGCAGCTTAAATGGTTGAGCTTGAAAGACCACAGATACCGCTGACAGGACCCGGAGCTTATGGCTATCAGAAAGTAAAACTCTACATTATCATATTCCAAAAACCTACCACCCAAATAAGACTGCTTCAAAAACCAATATGATGTTCATACTCAAATGCTTCAGACCTCAAACAGTGGGAAAGCCATGTGCACAGAAGTGTTTGTCTGCATGCTATCCATACACATATATTTGTGATACAATAATTCCATTCAGAAATACTGCATAATCAAAATGAAATCTAATAGCAGATAGAAAAATGGTTCATTTCAATGTTCAAATCACTGTACAAATGTATCGTATCATTTGGTACGTATGAATGTGTTATATCAAATGGTAATGTTAAATGAAAATGTGCCATAAAGCCAACCTGATCACTTGACCTTAAGTAATATAATGCAAATGGTGCTGTGAAAACACAATTAAATGAGATGTGAAAGCAACTATAAACAGTCAGATCTTAACACAGCAATAGGCTTGTCATTGCCCTTAAGATTTTTTATCGATACATGCATTGAAATTTCTAATACTACTAGTGAATCTACAATACTCACTTGGTGACACCAGAATATTAAACATTTAATTATGTGAGGAAAAATACACTTTAGATTAGAAGAATACAAAATTCTCAACACGCCCCCAAACAGTTTTTACCTTTAAATTCCAAGCAACATGGCTTGAGTGTTCACTGCTGTTTCGTCCGACAATCTGAATTCTCAGAGGTGATGCATGGCTTTCATACACCAAATCGGCTATTTTCTGAATCCCCCAAATTACTACTAAGAACAGCAACCTACATTTAAATCTCAAGCTGCTCTCTCCCTTGTCACTGCTCCACCCTGCAAGCAGCAGCAGATGGATACGGCTGCTGAAGCCAAGGTGGGCATTGCAGCTTGCAATGTGCCCTCACTCTAACAACCTTTCTCAAACTCCATTCATTATCAGTCTGGCACTCCTCACTACTGCCGACATCAATGTAGCCCTACACAGAAGGGTCCAGAGTGGTAAGAACATAGGGTATGTAAACCACAGTAGGATAATCATCTACTACTTAACCATCAACAGACACATGGCGTTAGGGATGTTCCAGGGGGATTTCATTCTACTTGTTTCCTTAAAATGGAATCAGTAGTTCCCATTCAGCTTTTCGGTGTGTCTCAAGAGACTTTCTAATAGGTCCCGCTAGTTCCCACTGCCTAGCGATGCAAAATTCAAAACTGAGATCTGTGCCCCGCCATCTGTGTCCCCAAATCTAGTCATCCTTCCAGAGTAAGCAAAGGTGACCAACTCTATAAAGTGACCTCCAATTTGTCACAGTTGAAATCAACTTCTCCCCTTTTCATACTCTCACAGCACTTGCATATCCATCTCTAACTGAATAGTCTTTAAAAACCTGTAAGAGTCATATTCATCTTGGTCATATCCATCTTCCAACCTTAGCTCCTAGTACAGAGCAGACACCCTAAAACAGCATACTCACTCAAAGAGGTATGAGAGGTTACGGAAGTAAAAAAAAATAAGTATGCACAAGATCAACTCTCATCTCAGGCCAAAATAATGTCATCATACAGCCACACGTGCATGTGCTACAAGGACAAGACAAATGAGAAGAGGCATGTAGGGTCTAAACGAGGCCATATTCCTACCAGCCAGGTGTCCTCAGAATGTCAATGTACCCAGCTGCTCTGCTGTCTCTACAGGAATAGCTACTGTAGTCATACTGACCAATTACACAGTTGGAGGAAATCTCACAGAGGCTAACAGAGTCACAAGCTCCTTAGAACAGGTGCATTTGAAACAGGCTGGAGACACAGCCTGGGCTTTAATTACCTGTAATGCTCACTGGTAGGAATATTCTCAGAGAAGTACAAAGCTGATGTCCTTGCTCTCCAGTGCCATTTCTTTGCAGGCAGGGTATAAAGGACAGAGTCTTCTAACTCTTCTTGAAGCAGATCCACCAGCTGTTTATGGGACCCACCATAGAATGCCTCAATGATGAGAATACTCATTGGCCCTTTCAAACCTTCACAGATCCTAGATATTAAGAAAAAAAAAAAAATTCAAACATAAACATATGTATGTATAACTGTTTTAAAATAAATATGTTCAAATATTATATCCAGAAAGCAAATAAAATCATTTATAGACACATTTTTAAACAGGTTTATTCTTTTTTATTTTATGGTATCTTCCCTTTTTTAGTATTTATTTATTTTTGGCTGCATCAAATCTTAGTTGTGACACGTGGGATCTTTCACTGAGGTATACAGGCTTCCCCCTCGTTCTGGCACGTGGGCTTGGGTAACCTGCAGCATGTGGGATTTTAGCTCCCCGAAACAGGACCAAACCCATGCCACCTGCACCAGAAGCTGGACTCCCAACCAGGGAAGCCCTTGATCCACTTTTTGTTAAAATATGTAACATGAGATTTGTATTTGGGAATCAATATTTTATACCATTTATGTTCATAAGAGGAAAGAAAGATGGCTTATTTTTTTGATTTCTGTTTTCTTCATGTCCTAAGATTACTTCCAAATGACTCAGTTTCTTCTCCTATCCCAGGAAGTTTAAAGTCCCCTCCTACTTCGATGTCGCATTTCCTGGATGGAATGGTTATGACCCTGACTCAGTAACCTCAGCACTACCTTGGCCTACAGTTCTCTCTGGACTTGGACAGTCACTGAACTCATGTCCTAACTAAGAATGCCACCACACTAGCCCTGCATTTGTATGGCCCCATTCCAGACAGTTCAGGAATTCTCTGATTCTGGAACTCTCATGTTAATCCATCCATCAATTCATCAGCTACCAGTGCCTCCAATGAATCCATATTTAGAAGAATACACACTCATACTCAAATATCAACTCTCTAGTCTTAAAAATCTTTAGGATACAATTTCTTGAGACACTTGGCCACTTCCTCACTATTGTCAACATCCCACCCCCAAAGGAAGATGGAAAAAATAGGGTAAAGCTACATGCTTATGAACATCAAAGTTTCTACAATCTTTCTTTAAACAACAAAAGCATTAAGAGTGATAATTAACAGTTACTAAAGATGTGGTAAAATTTTCATCTCAAAGAATTGGCTGTCAAGCAACTTTTTACTTTAATAATACGACTTTTGCTAATGTGCTCAGTGAAATAAAAATATATGTATGAATATAAAAACTTAATATATGCATTTCAAATTACATGCTATTTCCTATAAGAAATAAACTAGAAATATCACTCAGTATATAACAACTACATTGTTTAAAAAATATTTCATGTTTGAATTCTCTTTTATGACTTAAGTAAACACCATTCATTAAGCAACATATTGCTTTCCGTAATAATGCTGCTGCACAAAATTATTAGTCCCAAAAACTCAATGATGATCCTAAGAAAACTGTGCTTTACCTTGCTCAGGCAAGGCAATGTCTGCTTAAATTGAATTTCAAAGCAGAAAGTCTCAAATGGTTCTCAAAGAAATAACTGAAGTGAAAAATCTTATTTCTTGATATCTAAATCATCCAGCGAGCATTTTGGGGGAAGACATACAAACGTATTTCACTTATATGCAAAATAAGGAAGCAGTGTTCCTCATGTGGGAAAGGCATGAATCCTTGGGTCAGGATGATACAGGTTCAAAGGTCAGCTCTGTCACATCCTAGCTGTATGATCTTGAACAAGTGACCTAACATTGCAGGACTTAGTCTCACGTTCTCTAAAATGAGGATAATAGTACTAACCTCAGAGATGTGTTGTGAGGATAAAATTGAAGCACAGTAGCTGACAAACAGTAATTAGGTACTTCCCAACCAGCACCCCACACCCACACCACAACCAACCCCCCACCTCCCCAGATATTAGGCTAAACCAGCTTGGGTGTGTGTGTGTGTGTGTGTGTGTGTGTGTGTGTGTGTGTGTGTGTGTGTGTGTGCGTGTGCGTGTGAGTGTGCGTGTGCGTGTGTGTGTGTGTTACTCAGTCATGTCCAATTCTTTGCAACTCCATGGACTATAGCCTACCAGGCTCCCCTGTCCATGGGATTCTCCAGGCCAAGAATACTAGAGTGGGTTCCAATCCCTTCTTCAGGGGACTTTCCTGACTCAGGGATCTAACTCGGAGTCTCTTGCATCCAGGCAGACTCTTTACATCTGAGCCACCAGGGAACTTCAGGAGTAAAGATAGAATCCTCCAGCATTTTAAAATCAGTTCTTTTTAATCACAGCTCCCTATTCACCAAGGAAAGGAGAATAGGCAATTGAAAGGCAGTGGATGTTAGCTTCAGTGGATTAAATTTGATAGGGTACATGAAGACCTATGGACAGAGGTTCGTGACATTGTACAGGAGACCAACATCAAGACCATTTTCAAGAAAAAGAAATGGAAAAAGGCAAAATGGTTGTCTGAAGAGGCCTTATAAATAGCTGAGAAAAGCAGATAAGCAAAAAGCAAAGGAGAAAAGGAGATACACCCATTTGAATGAAGAGTTCCAAAGAATAGCAAAGAGAGATAAGAAAGCCTTCCTGTGTGATCAATGTAAAGAAAAAGAGGAAAACAATAAAATGGGAAAGACTAGAGATTTCTTCAGGAAAATTAGAGATATCAAGGGAACATTTCATGCAAAGATGGGCACAATTAAGGATAGAAATGGTATGGACCTAACTAACGCAGAAGATATTAAGAGGAGCTGGCAAGAATACACAGAAGAACTATACAAAAAAGATTTTCATGACCCAGATAACCAGGATGTATGATTACTCACCTAGAGCCAGACATCCTGCAGTCTGAAGTCAAGTGGGCCTTAGGAAGCATCACTACAAACAAAGCTAGTGGAGATGATGGAATTACAGCTGAGCTATTTCAAATCCTAAAAGATGATTCTGTGAAAGTGCTGTACTCACTATGCCAGCAAATTTGGAAAACTCAGCAGTGGCCACAAGACTGGAAAAGGTCAGTTTTCATTCCAATCCCAAGAAAGGCAATGCCAAAGAATGTTCAAACTACCACACAATTGCACTCATGTCACACGCTGGCAACGTAATCCTCAAAATTCTCCAAGCAAGGTTTCAACAATACACGAACTAAGAAATTCTACATGTTCAAGCTGGTTTTAGAAAAGTCAGAGGAACCAGAGATCAAACTGCCAACATCCGTTGGATCACACAAAAAGCAAGAGAGTTCCAAAAAAAGTCTACTTCTGCTTTATTGACTATACCAAAGCCTTTGACTTTGTGGATCACAACACACTGTGGAAAATTCTTAGAGAGATAAGAATATCAGACCACGTTACCTGCCTCCTGAGAAAACTGTATGCAGGTCAAGAAGCAAAGGTTAGAACCAGACATGGAACAAAGGACTGGTTCCAAATTGGGAAAGGAGTACGTCAAGGCTGTATATTGTCACCCTGCTTGTTTAACTTATATGCAGAGTATATTATGTGAAATGCTGGGCTGGATGAAGGACAAGCTGGAATCAAGATTGCCAGAAGAAATATCAATAACCTCAGAGATGCAGATGACACCACCATTATAGCAGAAAGCAAAGAGGAACCAGAGTCTCTTGATGAGGGTGAAAGAGGAGAAACAGTCTTTTGGACTCCGTGGGAGAGGGAGAGGGTGGGATGATTTGGGAGAATGGCATTGAAACATGTATAATATCATATAAGAAACAAATCGCCAGTCTAGGTTCGATGCAGGATACAGGATGCTTGGGGCTGGTGCACTGGGATGACCCAGAGAGATGGTATGGGGAGGGAGGTGGGAGGGGGGTTCAGGATTGGGAACACGTGGCAGATTCATGTTGATGTATGGCAAAACCAATACAGTATTGTAAAATAAAATAAAGTAAAATTTTTAAAAATGTAAAAAAAAAAAAGCTGACTTGAAACTCAACATTCAAAAAATTAAGATCATGGCATCTGGTCCCATCACTTCATGGCCAATAGATGGGGAAACAATGGAAACAGTGGCAGACTTTATTTTTTTGGCCTCCAAAATCACTGCAGATGGTGACTGCAGCCATGAAGTTAAAAGATGCTTGCTCCTTGGAAGGAAAACTATGACCAATCTAGACAGCACATTAAAAAGTAGAGACATTACTCTGCCAACAAAGGTCTGTCTAGTCAAAGCTATGGTTTTTCCAGTGGTCATGTATGGATGTGAGAGTTGGACTGTGAAGAAAGCTGAGCACCGAAGAATTGATGCTTTTAAGTGTGGTGTTGGAGAAGACTCTTGAGAGTCTCTTGGACTGCAAGGAGATCCAACCACTCCATCCTAAAGGAAATCAGTCCTTAATGTTCATTGTAAGGACTGATGCTGAAGCTGAAACTCCAATACTTTGGCCAACTGATAGGAAGAACTGACTCCTTGCAAAAGACCCTGATGCTGGGAAAGACTGAATGCAGAAGGAGAAGGGGACAACAGAGGATGAGCTGGTTGGATTGCATCACTGACTCAATGGAAATGAGTTTGAGCAAGCTCCAGGAGTTGGTGATGGACAGGGAAGCCTGGCGTGCTGTAGTCCCTGGGGCTGCAAAGAGTCAGACATGACTGAGTGACTGAACTTAACTGAACTGGGTGTTAACCATTCCTCTTCAGCAGCTTGTATTTCAAATATGAATTTGAGAGGACTGCAGACTGTGTGAGGAAGAAGTAAGCTCAGAGACTGAGCTATGCAGCTTAATTTTTTCAGGTTGTCTGGAGACTTCACCTGTATGATGCTGTATATAGTACATTAATAAACAGCCTCCAAAGTTTAACAAAATGGTAGCCATTCGTCCTTCAAATGATTGAAACTTCTAAAAAGCAAAAGAGAAACCAATGAAAGGCAATTTTTAAAATCATATCAAGATTTTCAAGAAAAAATACAAGCAGTTTAACATTAATTTGCTTACTGCATCATATGATATATATCTACTATCTTGCTTTATTTCCTCTGACCTAGTCACACTAAGGTGTATATGCTTAAAAGGTCTCTAAGAGTTTCTTATAAAAATAACCTGAAGTACTTCCCCAAGTGATAGAAGGTGATATAAACCACTCTAGAGAATATTCCACTCATATTCCACTCATATAATCTCAAAGCAACATTAATATTCAGAAAAAAAAAGCATTCTGATTCCTCATTACTCTGCCCTTTTCCATGATTAATCTAGAGCACGTATCATGCCCTGCAGTTACAGATGTTTCTTATGGGTCTGAATCATGAGTTATCTGCAAACCATCAGCCACTGTGGAGGCAGCGCGTGTAGGTGCCGCTGCAGATTCAAGACACTCAGTAAGCAGAACTGAACATCAAGCACGTGGGAGGTTGAAAAATAGAAAAGGGGAAAAAGATTATAGTTATAGTAGATTTCCACCCCTTTAATAGCTCAGTTAGAAGAGTGAAATGTACAGGTTTGACCTAGCGTTTACTGAAACATTCTTCTAGTGGCCAAAGGGTGTGCCTGCATTTGGGGTATTTTTCGAGGGAAAGTAACTATGTCCTACCATCTCTGAAAACTATACTTAGTGGCTTTGATTCATGGAAATTTGTTCTGCTTGTTTTGTGGAGACAGACATATCCTGGCAGTTCCCCACTTACTTCTACTGCAATGTTTGCGGCAAGAAGAAAATATGTTCTTCCCTTATAGTCTTCTTTAAGCACAACCTGGCAGAAAGATGATTCCCATTAGGTGCAAGCAAAAGAGGGGAAGCTGATTTTTAAACATAAGATTCAAACCAAATGTCATTATAGCACATTAAAGAACAGCTCAAATACTTTCACTGTGCTTGTTTTGTTTTAGAAATACTGCTGGAAACATATGAGCAGTAGTGTTAAAAAAAAAAAAAAACCACCATGTTAAAAAAGAACCTTTGCTGTTATGCTGGAATTTACTAAAAGATAAAGGGAGTACACCATTTACCCATTTTAGCAATAATCTCAGAAAACTATAAATGGTCACCCTGACACTAGAGGTGCTTATGAGCACACCAGGGAAGTAATACAGACAATTTTGCACCTATAGCAATGGCTACTGGAGAGTAAGTCAGTGGGAGCAGAAGTAACAGGGCCTCAACACTGAAAGTCCTTACTCCAGAGGATGAGAGGGTTCCCTCCATGGCAGGAGGCTGTGATCAGGTATTTGCCAAAAGATGCTGGTGAGCCTACAGGTAGCCAAATGTCTTACTGAGGTGCATGGATTTATGAATCCATTAAAGTATTAGTACAGGTACTACCACAGATGATAAGCCCTGAAACAATTAAACAGAGTAAGTATATCAAAATTAGGAGTGTGGTATTTTAAAAGGAAGAAACCAACAAACAAAAAACTTCCTACATTGGAGAATAAACACCAAAGAGAAAGCCCATGTCCTTTCTACATGACACTAGAATGATGATATTTTATGAGTAAATAGACAATCTGTTCATACCTAAAAGAGCATGAAAAATGTCTCAGATAAGTTTTTAACAACTTTTAAGTTTTCCTGCTTAAATAAGTAAGCTTCAGTTCTGAAAAAAAAAAAAACCTCACCTTCAGCATATTTTATCCCCCAGTGACACCAGATGAATGAGAATCTGCTACACTATTAAAGCTTTATGAAAATTTAATTCATTATCAATACTATGATTTAATGATACATGGTTAAATGCTAAATATTAAATTAGCAATATAAAATGAGTCAAAGTGATAGCTTGGACATAGGAATTTTAAACCACTTCAAGTTTTATTTAAGATTATCACAGGTCAAAATGATCTGAGAATTACCTACCTTTCAAAAAATTTACATTCACAATTAAGAATGTGAGGGAATATAAAATGAAAAATTATGATAGTATTTCATATAAATATTTTGACCAAAATGAAAAGGTGCCATTAGAGTCATCCCAATTAAAAATAATAATGCATTGATAAAATCACCAAGAACAAAAGTAGCCTGAAACCAATGCTGTGAATATTTTTAAATTTGTATTAAAAACTTTTGTCATCATACCTGCATTTATTTTAAGCTTGACCGAATTTCTTTATTCACTAAGCCATAGTCACTTCCAAGGTAAACTACATTTCTGTCTACCTCCTCCAGCAGTTACAACTGCTATGGTAGAGTTTTTTTGTTGTTGTTGCTTTAACAGTAATAGCTAAAGGAAATTTGCAATATGCCACTGACATCGAAAAAGATGTACTATGTATAAATATCTCATGTGGATTTTTAAAAACTAAACCTAAGTCAGATTAGAATCCCATAACTAGCCCTTATATATGATATCAGTGCAGTTACCTATAATACTCAAATAATTTTCCAACCAAATACCAAGTAACAATTTTAAATCAGAGGACCTGTTGTATTAAAATATTCCACAGACACCTTAGCACTATTAGTTGTGGGAAGGTATGGTTTCAGTGATGAGGGTTTTAACGGTTTTAATCCCACACACATGAGAAATTGATTCCACAGGCTAATCCACATATGGCTTAATACCTTAAACTTTAATCAACTGCTGGAAATATATTTTCTATTTGCCTATACACAGTATTTGGAAAGTTGAGCTTGGCAGAGCAAATAGAGAGAGCTTAAATACAAAATGGAGTACATTGAGGAAAGTAGAATTTGAGCAGGATTTCCCAGTAGATTATCAGAGATTTACCTGGTATTTTCTAACTGACCATTTCCCTTCTTCCCTTCTGAACCTCCACCTACCAACTACAACACACCCAGGTTCTATTTAAAAAGCAACCAGTAACCCAGCAGAGTAAAACAGGGTAACAACTAAGAAAAAAGTTCATGCTACTTTCCAGCCCACTCACTTATTTTAATGATTCATCAGGGAAACCCCAGTTGTTAAAATATACCTGAAATCTCATTAAATAGTAAAATAAAAAATAAAGAGCACGAAAAGATTTCTGCTTTGAAACATGTCATCAATGATTCCCCTAAGAGAACCTATTAAGGGAAATATGCAGTAAAAATATATTTTTGCTATTGAATAAAAAAGTTTCCTCAAAGTATTATAGAACATTCTATTATCATATTGGGGGGAAGAGATAAGGATAAACGGATCCTATGAAAAAGTTATTGTTTTTAATTTCATAAAAGTCATTCATAGCAAATATATCCTAACCTCTAAAGCCTCAATGTAATCTCTGAAGACTGATAAATAATCAGACATCAAATGCAGTGCAAAAAACTCACAATACTAAAATTATAGGCACTGATAATATTATACATAAATAAAGAAAAGTCTGACTAACAGTAAGGCATGAAATCCGATCTTGAGCATTAGTTTGAACCGAAAATAATGTACAACAGAAACTGATCATTATTTCATTATTTGATCATGGGGCATATGGCCTAACATTTATAATAACTTGTACATGACTGTGTATTTAAATAACAACCTTTTTTTTCTAAGTCTTAAATTCATACTGAAAAAGATGTGGGAAATTATATTCCCCCACAAGGCTATGGATATTCTAATTCCATCAACTCTGACTTTTGTTTCTTGTTGTGGTAACAAGTGAGGATTTATGCATCCGAAGCAAAATTTGGTAAGATTTATATGCTACACCATTTGTGAGACAATCTAAAGCTATTTTCAAGCATGCTGTTCCAAATATATGATTTGCAATGATCTTTTAACACATGCTCTTTTAAAATTATAATCTTATATGCATATATGGCTATTTAATTTTCCATGACAAATATTTTCATTCTTTCTAGATTTGGGATTTAACTTTCTGCTCAAAAATATCCATTACTTATGCCATGACTTGGATTAACACAAAATCTTGGTTATAACTATCAGTATCAAATGCAAATTCAATAAGTAACTACCCGTAGCAACATTATGATTTATTATTCACTTATTTTCACACATATATAATTTCCACTAACAACTAGATGTGTGTGTGTATATATATATATATATGTATGTATGTATATGTGTATATATTACAAGTTCATTACCTTATATTTTTTAAAGTTATATTCAACATTATATAGCAAAATTATAACTTTGAAAATTTTTGTGAGTATACTGGTTTAATTCTACTGACAAAATACTAACCTTCTTGCAATTTTTCATTGCTATCAATTTCATGAATAACTTTAAACTATAAAACCAGCAATGAATTAGTTCTACTGAATACTAAGATTTTTTTCAATTTGCTGACATTTTAAAATGTGGCAGCAAATTTATGAATCAATAGAATATTTTATACCAGAAAATTATCTCATCACTCATTTGAACTATTGCATTACCCTTTTAACTGGGTCTCCATGCCACCACGCAATCTGGTTCCCAACACACCATTGTCCATAATCCAGCCACAAATAATCATCCAAAATGCAAACCTGATCATGAAGTGACAAGTTCACATATCTTCCATATCTCCATCACCTAAGGACAAAACCCAAGGCACTAGACATGGGAGTTACGACCTTCCTTTTCAGGCCTATTCCTTTCTTTTCACTACAGCCTTGCTTCCCCTTCTCCCACTTCAGTCCTCTTCCTCTACTTCCGAATGTCATCGGAGCAATATCAAGCACTCACACTCATGTAGCTGTTTTATATTTCTGTGACATTACATCTTTATCTTTTTTCTATCAGTCTTTTCTTCAAGTTCACCTGATGAAATTTTCTTACAGTTTCTGCACATCAATCACCAACTCTATGAAGTCTTTCCCTGAACCTCTCATAAACATGACTTGTTTTCTACTCTGTACGGTATCAGCAGACTTTTTCACTCTATTTCTGCATTCTGCCTCCTATGGGGCTGTAAAAAATTTGGAAGATAAGGGAACATGTCATTGTTTTCTCAAAGGGCTATCCCAGGATCTGCTACGTAGTGAATGTCACTAAGCTTTTTGTAAAACTGAACTGAAGATTAGGAGGAAATGGGAAGTTGATTCTGCCTTTAAAGAAGTAACACTGCTTTCACCTTAACACCAGTCCTGAGCAAATCAGCGTCAGGAAGCAGCACCATACCTGTTACTAATGATTTCCATTATTCCTGAAGCCTAGACTAAATCAAATAGCTAGTACATCTGAACACATTTTATATTTATTCTTTTTTCTTACTGTTCACAGAAATCAGAATTTACTGAAATGAATAAATTATTTTCATGTAGATATGTGTTTATCCTAACCTACTAATACAATAGAAGTAATTGTGATTAAAGAAGAGGGAGAAGTACCATAAGCAACTGAATTCTAGGCCAAAGCAAGTTTCAAGGCCTAAGAGAATATCTGTGAGATCCATGAATTTTGAAAATCACCTAAAGTTTTTTATTCTGTTTGATCTCTTGTCATCCTAGTTTAATACTAGACATGGAAGTAGGATGAGAAACCAATTCCCTCATCATCAATCTGGAGATCCCATTCCACATTTAGTAATTAGGCTTTTATTTAATGGGGAAGAAAAAAGGCATTTTAAAATACTTTCTGCCAACAATTATGCATTTTATAAAAGTTTGACAAGATGAATAATGCATTTGCTTTCTCAAGATGGCAATTCTCCAAGCCTTCCACCTTCCTGAAACAGGCTGCAAATCAGCTCAGTGGGAGAAAATGGGGCTACATGACCCATTCAGATATGGATACCTGTGTGCAGAAGCCACGGTGAATTGCAAAATCATAGGTGGAAGGAAGGCTGGTGCCACTGTTCTACCACTTCTCTTTTACAGAAGAAGAAATAGAGACTATTCAAATCAAAGAATAAGTGACAGAAAAAACAAATATCACATACATGTGGAATCCAGGAAAATGGTACAGATAAACTTATTCAGAAGGCAGAAATAGAAACAGAGGTGTAGAGAAAAACATATGGACACTAAGGGAGGAAGCGGGAGTAGGATGGATTAGAATACTGGGATTGACATATATACACTACTATCTATAACACAGATAACTAATGAGAACCTACTATAGAGCACAAGGACCTCTACTCAGTGCTCTGTGGTACACTACTATCTATAACACAGATAACTAATGAGAACCTACTATAGAGCACAAGGACCTCTACTCAGTGCTCTGTGGTGACCTAAATGGGAAGGAAATCCAAAAAAGAGGGGATACATGTATATATATAGCTGAATCACTTTGCTCTACAGCACACAATAACATAACATTGTAAAGCAACCATAGTCCAATAAAAAAATAATAAAATAGAATTTAAAAATTAAAAAATTTAATGTTTAATTACAAAAAAAATTTTTTAATATGATAGAGCAAGGGTTTAAACTCAGAGCTTCTAACCCCATATTCACATATTTTCCTATGGTGCTTCACTCCAAGCATATGATATGACCTAAGTAAAAGATGCCTCCATTTCCTAATCTTGGTCGTTTTTGCATTAAATAACAATGTATTATTATTATGTAAGTAATATACTGCAGCATAAATGTGTATGTTCATGGGATGTAAATGTCACTATATGATGATAAATGCATTTATTGTATACTATGGTTAATATTGGGGCTCTCTCAGGGGCTCAGTAAAGAATCTGCCTGCCAATTGCAGGAGACACAGGTTTGATCCTTAGGTCACAAAGATCTTCTGGAGGAGGAAATGGCAACTCACTCCAGTATTCTTGCCTGGGAAAATCCCATGAGGAGCCTGGTAGGCTATAGTCATGGGGCTGTAAGAGTCAGACACGACTTAGTGACTAAACAACAACAAACATATTTAATGATAACTCCCATTAGTCTGTAAATCTAGGACATTGCTGATATGAGTCACAAAGAACTGAACATCAAATAGTTAGGATCACAAATCTCAAACTTCTGTGATTTCTTCCTGAGTCCAGCATAATCAATCCGCTCCCTTTACCTCACAACCTTTATCCATCACCCATCAGCTCTAGACTGGCAACTTTTTGATAGGATAACAAGATGGATGAAGGACAATATCCAAGTTTCATGTTAACAAGAATGGAGTGTGAAGGGGAGGGGAGAGGTCAGGCATAGGGCTACGTAGGAAACTATTTTATAGTTTGCTACAGTCACCATTAAACAAAGTCCAAGTGCCCTTGATACAACAACCTGTAGTACTTCTCAGTGCTTATGCCCTGTAGACCATATTTACGTGAGTGATTATAGACCCATTTCCTCCCCTGGATATTAAGCTCCATGAGGATACTGAACAGGTCTACCTGCTTACCACTAGACACTCAGCAAGTAGCAAGTAGAAGTTGTTCAACAAATGTGGTTGAGTCAATAAACCATAAAACCCTGTAAAAATGGGATTGATAATTTCCTCCTAATTCATTCAAGGTTGCAAATACTCACCCTTTACTACCACTAATCACTATTTACTCTCACAAACATAACTTAATGCACACATTCTATCATCATCTAAATATGAGGCAGCATTTTAGCATATTCAAAATGATACACATTCTAAGGAAAACAGTTCGGCCAATAGTCCTGGTGAAGTGTTTAGAAGTCATGTTTCACATCATGGGTAACTCTACCTTCTCTGACCTGACTGGACTCCATAAGAATATTTAACCCAAAGACAGTCAAGCCCTGAAAGATTCAGGTTAACCTGAAAGATTAATCTTTCAATCCTGAAAGATTGAACCTGAAAGATTCAACTGGTTAACCATTAGACATTTTTTATTAGACAGAGTCATTATCTTGCTACCCTAATTGACTTCTATGCCAAATTTTAACTCAGACCTGGTTTGTGCAAGGTAATTATAAATATACACACCATAGAAATTTAAAATAAAATGACTGGTTCTTAACTACACCAGTGCTAGTGTGTCTCACTCTAACATTTTCTAAGAATTCACTCTGTATTAACTAAGCCAAAAATTGTTGAGACATTCCCTCTCCTAGTAGGAGGCACATATCACATTTTCAGTTAATTCTGAAACTGAAACAGCAAGGTTACTCTAATACAAATACATTCTCAATGTCCTACTTGAAGTACTACAACCCAAGCAAACATGGGTGGCATTCCCCTGATGAGTTGAAATAAATGTCACCAAGCATAATGTTCTGGATTTACTCACTTCCACTGAAAAATAAAAAGGACATAATCTCACAATCCAATCTGTTTATCAGTGAGGGAAATCAACTTAAAAGAAATAAAAAATCCAGGGGCAAAAGAATTAACAGGCAAACAGTTCAGAGACAAAAGAGAAATTTCCATAGAGGATACCTTTAATATTTTAATATTCATTTTGTATCAATGAAAGTACCCTGCAGTAACATGTTTTTTTAAAATGGTATTAGGAAATATGAGGGAAAGGCAAGATTAGAATCTGTCCTTTAAAATCCAAATCAACAAAATCATAAAGATGTATCAATTAAAACATTTAGTAACACTTCTCTCATCTCCAAAGTTCCACATGAACACAGAAATTTATTAGAAATAGCCTTAGTTAAAAGTGCATTTTCTTCTATTTGTTTATTGCAGCAGGTATTTTTCTAGTTGTCATATATTTTTAAAGCAGCTTCTGATTTGCCAACAGTCTAAGACATTTATTGGTGACTTATGAAGTCATCTCTAGATAGAGTTTAGAGATTGTTACTGATAAATTTTTAAAAGTCCAGAAACCCAGTTTAGACCAGGGCCGAGTAAATCTGGGGCTAATAGATGTGGCTGTATCACTATTTTTAAATATTACAAGGGGCATATCATTAGCTACTCACTATTATAAGAAAAAGAGTCAGTCTGATAATAATAGACTGGGATTTCAATATCATGAAGGTATTTAGGAATGAGTCTGTTGAGTAAAGTAAAGGCATTATGCAGACAAGGATGGATAATTTCTAGAAGGTCTGCTATTCTCCATAGTTTTGCACAGGCTGGCCCATATCATCTGACACAAAAGTTTCCACCAAAGAAGATAAGAAGCAATAGCTCCAAGTTCCCTGATTGGAACAACCACTATGACTTTTATCTATCTACTGGCCTTGTTTGTCACTATTATCTCTTTATCAAATGGTTTTTCAAGGAGACATTCCAATGATACAAATATTTTGTCTAATGAGGCAGACCTTACAGTACACAGTATTCTTTGCAAACTACTCAAAGCCATATTCTGAAACCTCACCATCTCTTAAGTAATTTAATGGTTTGTAAATAGTGCATTCAAATAGAGTAAGGTAGCCTGAGAGTTAATTAATTCTCCCTTGCTCCCTATCCAGCATATATGCCTACCTTATCTGGGACTATAAATCTCTCTACTAGATTAATTAGCATTCAAAGTCAACAAACAGCCTGAATCACTGTAGAGAGAGATTATAACTTAAACTCCTAAAACTAGGTATATAATATTATGTATTTCATATAACAGTTCTTCAATTGATCTTAGTAGAACCGAATGACATAAAGAATACCTTGTTTCTGCTTATTATCCCTCTTGTTCAATGTTCCTTTTCCTGCTTTGTTTCTAAACTTTACTTGCAAGAACTAAATTTAAAATATCAGATAAATTCCTTCAAATTGTTTAGAGTAAATGTCTGCGGGGCACAATGTGTTACCTCTCCCAGGAGGACCTGTATATGACAAAGGAGCCACAGGTGATGATGAAATTTCAGCCATCTGCAAAGTACAGTTAACCCGTGAACAACGAGAGGAAGAGGGAGTTAATCCATGTATCATTCATAGTAGGTTCCTCTCAATGTGTAAATTCAACCAACCACAGACCCAGAGGACTGTAGTATCTACTACTGAAAAATATCTCAGTATATGCAGACCCACGCAGGTCAAATTTGAGTTGTTCAAGGGTCAACGGTAGATCAGGATAGTTTGTGAAGTAAAAGGGCACTTCTCAAGTACTGAAGGCTGGTGCCTACTCTACTAATGCATAATGCTAAATTTGCTTGGAAGGATTAAAATGTCCTTTCACATTAGAACATAACACAAAAGACTTTAAAACCATGCATATCTTTTAATTCAAAACTTCTTATAAGAATTAACTCTGCAACTTGTCAAGAATCTTTTAATTAAAGTCTGTGCCCCAAACTGAAAGCAATCAAAATATCAAAAAAAAGAGGGGGGGGGATCTCTGATGATCAAATGATTAATGATCAAAAATCATAACAAAAACTGTTTACTGCAAATTCTTGGCAGTCCAGTGGTTAAGACCCCACACTTCCATCACAGGTGCGCAGGTTCAATCCCTGGTCAGGGAATTAAGATTATGCTCTGTGGTGTGATATAAAAAAAAAAAAAAAAATGCTTATTGGCATGGGAAAATGTCTCAACTATTGTATGACTGCATGAAATGAATACAAAAATATATGATGAAATGACGTAGATGAGCATGAAGATGGATACGTGCATACATGTAGGCATAAATAATCATTTATGGTAGAATTATGAGTGATTTTGTTTTTCTCTTTGTGCTTCATTTTATTCTTCAAGTTATCCTCATTGAATTTGTTTCAACTTGCAATTAAAAGAAACTATAAATTTTTCTTAACTTGAGGGAAGGAGGCCAAATTGTTTGAAATGACATACTTCTTACCAATTTCTGAAGACTTACCTCCCTCCAGGAGATTGCAAGTGGTCTTCAAATTATCTTAACTACTTTTTCTATAAAGAAACTTATTAAAAACTATCGTCAATGGTTAAACTAATGGATTTAGGGTTAGTTACAAACATTATAATTTGATTTTGCAAATATTGCTTGTCTAATGCTTGAAATACAATAATTAATTTAAAATGTACTTGAATTATTAAATATTGTAAACAGATCAAGATCTTTATGTACTATATATAGGAAAACTAGAGGTATATTTTGATAGTGTGTGAGGAACTAAAATACTATTTTGGTACTTCTGGTTTTGAATAGGAATAGGGGTAGGTATAGCATGAACTCAAAGTTTTAAATCAAGTTCAAGCAAAATGTCAAAATTAATTTGAGCCTTAAATAATTAGGTATGGGTCTTGCAATGAGAGGAAATATTCAATTAAGGTGAGTAAAGTTGAAAAGAACTTCTAGTTTCACACAATTTCCAAAGTGTCTATACTAAGAAAGCAGAAAAAAATGTACTGCATAATCATCCATATGTGTTACACATGTTTAAAAAAAGAAAAAGACTGATTGGCTATCCAACTAGAAGAGACACTATCTTAAAAGACTGTCTCCTCTCATAACCACTCAGATATTTCCTATATTTAGATACAGGCAATAGGAGAATGGATACTCAATAAATATTAATTTGATTGAAAACTTGATACAGTTGAATTTTATGACATGTGAATTATATCTCAATAAAACTTATTTTAAACATAAATAAATAAATAAACATTAATTCAATGGCCTGTCTCTTGAGAAATCTGTATGCAGGTCAGGAAGCAACAGTTAGAACTGGACATGGGATGACAGACCGGTTCCAAATAGGCAAAGGAATATGTCAAGGCTGTACACTGTCACCCTGCTATTTAACTTATATGCAGAGTACATCATGAGAAATCCTGGATTGGATGAAGCACAAGCTGGAATCAAGATTGCCGGGAGAAATATCAATAACCTCATACATGCAGATGACACCACCCTTATGGCAGAAAGTGAAGAAGAGCTAAAGAGCCTCTTGATGAAAGTGAAAGAGGACAGTGAAAAAGCTGGCTTAAAACTCAACATTCAGAAAACTAAGATCATGGCATCTGGTCCCATCACTTCTTGGCAAATAGATGGGGAAACAGTGGAAACAGTGACAGACTTTATTTTCTTGGGCTCCAAAATCACTGCAGATGGTAACTGCAGCCATGAAATTAAAAGACACTTACTCCTTGGAAGAAAAGTTATGACCAACCTAGACAGTATATTAAAAACAGAGACATTACCTTGCCAACAAAGGTCCATCGACTCAAGGCTATGGTTTTTCCAGTAGTCATGTATGGATGTGAGAGTTGGACTGTGAAGAAAGCTGAGCGCCGAAGAACTGATGCTTTTGAAGTGTGGTGTTCGAGAAGACTCTTGAGTGTCCCTTGGACTGCAAGGAGATCCAGCCAGTCCATTCTAAAGGAAATCAGTCCTGAATACTCATTGGAAGGACTGATGGTGAAGCTGAAACTCCAATATTTTGGCCACCTCATATGAAGAACTGACTCACTGGAAAAGACCCTGATGCTGGGAAAGATTGAAGGCGGGAGGAGAAGGGAATGACAGAAGAAGAGATGGTTAGGTGGGATCACTGACTCAAAGGACATGAGTTTGAGTAAACTGTGACAGTTGGTGATGGACAAGGAGGCCTGGCGTGCTGCAGTCCATGGGATCGCAGAGTCGGACATGACTGAGCAACTGAATTGAACTCAATGGCAACTTCAGTTCAGTTCAGTTCAGTCACTCAGTCGTGTCTGACTCTTTGTGACTCCATGAATCCAGCACGCCAGGCCTCCCTGTCTATCACCAACTCCCAGAGTTCACTCAGACTGTCCATCGATTCAGTGATGCTATCCAGCCATCTCATCCTCAGTCATCCCCTTCTCCTCCTGCCCCCAATCCCTCCCAGCATCAGAGTCTTTTCCAATGAGTCAACTCTTCACATGAGGTGGCCAAAGTACTGGAGTTTCAGCTTCAGCATCATTCCCTCCAAAGAAATCCCAGGGCTGATCTCCTTCAGAATGGACTGGTTGGATCTCCTTGCAGTCCAAGGGACTCTCAGGAGTCTTCTCCAACACCAGAGTTCAAAAGCATCAATTCTTCTGTGCTCAGCTTTCTTCACAGTCCAACTCTCACATCCATACATGACCACTGGAAAAACCATAGCCTTGACTAGACGGACCTTTGTTGGCAAAGTAATGTCTCTGCTTTTGAATATGCTATCTAGGTTGGTCATAACTTTTCTTCCAAGGAATAAGCGTGTTTTAATTTCATGGCTACAGTCACCATCTGCAGTGAACTTAGACTTAATAAATAAATATTTTATAAATAAAGCTTCCAAGTTCTAGTACTTTTTACAATTGAAATGCCATGTTTCATTTTCAAGTAAGAAAAAATAACTGTATTATTCCTGGAATTGTTTTCCAATATAACCATTTCATAGTATTTAACTTTTGAAATCATCTATACTGAAACACTTTAGGCCTCCCTTGTAGCTCAGCTGATAAAGAATCTGCCTACAATTCAGAAGACCTGGGTTTGATCCCTGGTTTGGAAAGATGCCCTGAAGAGGGTATGGCAACCTACTCCAATATTCTTGCCTGGAGAATTCTCATGGACAGAGGAGACTAGTAGGCTCCAGTCCTTGAGGTCACAAAGAGTTGGACTTGAGTAAGCACAGCACAAGACCATACTGAAAAACTTAACCTCCAAATCTAGAAAGAAAACAATCTACCACTAAAAGAATATAAGTAATTAAAAATTAGTCTCCAGAAGAGATAAAAATACTAATCAACATATGAAACATCTAAATGAAAAATTGGAGGCAAGTTTATCATTCCATCTATTTTGAGAGAGACACTAAGGAAATACTTAGTGCCTTTTCCTTCAGATACTAAGGAAATACTTATCAATATATAATTTTCATATTTTAAAATGAGCATGAACTTTATATGAAAAATAAATCTTAATCCCAGGAAAGTGCCATGTGGCATCTTTTAACTTTATTACCACTTTGTTGACTCTCTGTCCCAGAGCAGATCACCTCCAACATTAATACTCTGACCTTATAGAAAAGTGACAGATAAAGTTTATGGTGAGAAAAAATGAGTTTTATGGGTTTCCAGAAGGGAATTCTTAGGACACTGAAAGCCATATAATAATATTGATTTGATACCCAACTTTTTTACTGCCAAATTACAAACTTCAGATTTCTGGAAAAATGCCCAAGTGAACTTACAGGAAAATACAGTAAAAGAGAAGCCTGAGCTCACGATAAAAAGTCGAAATCGCTTTGCAAACTTTAAATATACATATGAATTTTTTTTTAAAATCAGATCTTTTTAAAGTTTTTGGTATCCCAAGGTTGACCTTTCACTTTGGGACTAAGTGATTTTCTTCCAGACAGTTATCCAAAGTCAAACACAAGCTCACACCTTTCTGACCAAATAATTTCCAGGATTATTTCTAGTTTCCTCCTCTTTTAAAGGCAAATGTACAAGGTACAGACACAAGGATTATTTTCTTGTAAATCTATCCTTAAAAATCAATTAGAATATTCAAAATATTCCATTTTCACAAATGAAAATAAGTTACTTGCTGAAATGACAGTCTTCCATTTCACTGCCTTAAAAATTAAGCTGGCATGGATAATAAAAGTGTTTTCTAACTGGATATGCTTGGCATTCAAATATTTTTAAAACAAATACTAATCCATAATTAGATTTCACAGGCACAACCTATAGAAAATAGAATCTGCTTTTATTTTTCTGAGAGCAATGTTAATGATTTGATATCATAAAATTTGTAACAAAATCACTGCTTGCACAAACCAATAAACAAACCTTCAGATGAATGTTTATTTTCCTTTACAGTCTAGTTTTGTTTGTTTGCTTTTTTACCATTCATTCAGCAAATATCCATTGTGCCTACCACATGCCCATTGCTGTTCTGAGTATCTGGGGATAAACTGGGCAACAAAACAAATGTTCGTGTTATTGTAAGAAGTTTCTTTTTAATTGGAATAAAAAGACAATCATGAAGTAAATGTAAATCAGATGGTAGCAAGTACTATAAAGAAAAATTACACAAGGTAATAGAGAATAAGGTGCTGAGGACAGGGGCTGGGGAAGGGTAGGACTTTATATGGAGCTGTCAGAGGACATTTCATTGACAGTGAGATGACATCTAAACAGAAACCAGAAGAAGAGAGGGAAGGGGCTCTGAAGATGTGGATGGTAAGCCTTCCAAGCAGCAGGCAGAGTTAGAGCCTGAGATGGAATATACTCACCATGTGAAGACAGCAGGAAGGTCTGTGTGACAACAATAAGCATTTACTGAACGATAACATTCTAAAAATTATGCTAAGTGTTTGGTGATATTAAAATGACCCAAATATTAATTACAATACAGACTGAAAAATGTTATAAACCATTTGAACTGGGTCTCAAAGAGGGACCAATACCAAGTACTACTTCAAGAAGATGAACCAAGGGGTCACAAAGTACAGTGGGTCAAGATCCCAGTAACAAAGAAGAGCTGAAGAAATGTGTAGATACTCTTGGTTCATTCAGCAACTGTTCAACTCTTTTCTCTTTTTGCTTTCTTCAAGAATTCAGACTAAAATACTTAGTTTCCCAGATACAAGGAAGACTGTTTCACAGTCTTCCAAAATGACATAAGTGGAAAGAAGGCTCAAAATTGGAAAGTAGCCACATTGGGAGCCAGGACAATGCTGAACAACTCTGAACAAATCAACAACCTGTAGGACTTTTAGGTGACTCATCCCAGGCCTCTGGTATCAGGCCCTCCCCTCCCAATACCTTCTGCCCTTAGCCTTGTTCATCATTTTCAAACTCAGCTACATTTAACCTGTCTTCTTCCTTCTTCCTCTGAAACCTACGGGTATTTTAGCGTCCATCGTCTACTCAAAAACCAATGACTGTTTCTACCTGAGGAAGAAAATACTTAACAAGAAACAAGTGTGTGCGTGCATGCGCGCTCAGTCACTAAGTCATATCCTACTCTCTGTAACCTCACGGACTGTAGCCCACCAGGCTCCTCTGTCCATAGAATTTTCCAGGCAAGAATCCTGGAGTGAGTTGCCATTTCCTACTCTAGAGGATCTTCCCGACCTAGGGATCCAAGCCGCATCTCCTGTGTCTTCTACGTTGCCAGGCGGATTCTTTACCACTGAGTTCCTTTCTAGCCTCAGTTCCTATCACTGTCACAGACACTGTTCCTTATCCCTTGCCATTTTTCAAACATTCCATATACATTCCCACCATCATGCACAACTAGTGCTGTTTCTTCCTTGGGGAATCCTTTCACCTTCAGTACCTGTCAAATTCCTACATAAATATAGCTCAAGACTCCATTGAAACCCCATCTCATCCATGAAGGTTTAAGTTAATTGCTTACCCATATTCTTGCTGGGAAAATCCCAGGGACAGAAGACCCTGGAAGGCTACAAAAAAATCCATAGGGTCACAAAGTGATGGACACAACTGAGTACCTGAGCAAATTCATCCTATCAGAAGTAATTACTCCTTCCTTTGTAGTAACACCAACTTCACGTGCACCCTAATAACAGCAGTTACGACAAACTTACTCACACTATAGTATGTATGTGTGTGTCTTCCCAACCAGATTTTGTTTCTGTGGCAACAGTTTGTGTACAATCCATGTTTATATCTATGCAAATCCCAGCAAAGTAGTTTGCACATAAGACATTTCAATAAATGTGTTTCAAATTCTCATCAAAAGACTATAAGAAGCCTTCACAAAAGGTGAAGGGGAAAAAAGAGGTATTCCTGAATTGAAAATTACAGCAGCATCATAAAGTGAGTTGTCCAGTTATTCAAATAAGCTCTAAATCATTGTAAATATCATCGAATGAGAACATAAAGACAACAAAAAATAAACCATAAGTGGTTACTGGGCAGCATAAAATTAAAGAAGAATGGAGAAATGAAAAGTGTAAAGTGACCTATATTAGGAAGCATTACCAAGGAATACTCAAACAATTCATTTAACAAGTACTTACTAAGCGCCTACTTTAACCCAGAAACTCTATTAATTGCTGAGAATATGAAGGTGAAAATATTGAGAAAGGGCTGAACTTTTACAAGGAGTATTTATTTTAATTGGAGGCTAATTACTTTACAATATTGTGGTGGTTTTTGCCATACATTCACATGAATCAGCCATGGGTGTACAAGGAGTATTTTTAAGTTCAAAGTGTTAGCCTATAAATTATTACTTCCTGCAGTATGACCAAAACAGCATCTGAAGGACCTAAAGACTATGGATACCCAAATTTCAAATCCAAATCTAGAAAATGATCTTGCCTAAATTGTGATTATGTAGGCATTCTCTCCCAGGACTGCTTCTGAATGTTAAACGGGCTTCCTTTCTTTTCAGTGACTATAAACTGCTCAGATAGAAAATTTGAGTTCCAGATACTTGAATCCATTCCCTACCCTGAGATAAGTTCTATCCATGCACAGGTTGTTTTAATAATTAAGGTAACAACAACCCTGCCATCGTGAATAAAGAGGGAGGAATTTATTAAAACAGTGCTATCTAGGGGATGTTGTGTGGGAGATAAGTGGATAGTTGTTTGCTTTGTCCTCTGAGGTCAAAGTAAAAGAAACAGAAAGTACAACAAAAAGGATTTGGGTTAGACAGAGGAAGAATTCTGAGGCACTGATTCATGCTACCAAGATATACTCTGAGCTATTTCTTCTGTAGATCTTGGGGGGAAAAAAAAGGTAGCCTGCTTTCTTCTAAGATAGTTTAGAGCAAAGCAAGCAGATATAAAGATGACTTCGTAGGGTTTCTTTTAGACATGTTTTACTACTGTATGTAACCATTTGCATGTGTACTGGAAAAATATGACACTATCATTCTTAAGAATTAAAAGAAAGAATATATCCAAAATGCCATCTAGTATAAAATCTGATTTAGTGGGCTCTTAGCCACAAGGCCTCCAAGGATCTAATAACTCCTTTCTATAAACCAACATCAATAACGTAAATTATCAAATTACTTATTTTCCTTTTTAATAAACTCAAATTGCTTATTTCTTCAAAAACTGAACATATCCTTGTTTAAACAATAATCCATGCATGGAGTTAAAAAGATATTATATCTTTTTATTTACCCATGGAATAACTCGATCCAATGAAAGTACTGGTACTAAGTTATTCTGAGGGTTTTTCTATAAGCCTTGTAACTAAGTATCTTCTATTCAAAACAACTTTGACATCTTTACATTGATGTCCCCTTAGCCATAAGGAACAACTGTATAAAATTTAGTCCACAATCCCTCACAAATTAAAAAATGACTATGCCCTTTACATGTATAAATGATATATACCAATATTAACAAATGTAATATATTTCTTAAAATTCATTCATTCAACAAGTGTTTAATTGAGGGTCTATCTAGGTACTATGCTAGGGGTAGGGACACCAAGATGACCTAATTAGAGTTCCTGCTCTCAGTCACAGAAACATAACATCACAATATCAAAACGCACTGTACTGAATGTCAAAAGGAAACAAACCTTAAATTGCTTTCTACACCAAGTACTCAGAAAATTCAAAGGTCCAAGCAACTAACTATACAAAAGAAATAAGGAAGTATGTCAGATAACTTTAGGATGGGTCATCCTACACTCATTCCAATTCTCCCTCTCCTTGCCTTCCTCCAAAATAAGGGCTCAAAAGCTAAAATATCTTTTTAAAATTCTTGCCCACAGTAGTAGGCATCTGAATTAAATTCGCCCGTTTCAGTCCATTTTAGTTCACTGATTCCTAAGATGTAGATGTTCACTCTTGCCATCTCCTACTTGACCATCTCCAATTTACCTTGATTCATGGACCTAACATTGCAGGTTCCCATGCAATATTGTTCTTTAAATAGCTGGACTTTACTTTCACCACCAGACACATCTACAACTGTGCTTCATTTCTGCTTTGGCCCAGTCACTGCATTCTTTCTGGAGCTATTACTAACTGCCCTCAACTCTTCCCCAGTAGCATACTGGACACCTTCCAATCTGGAGGGGTGGGGTGGGAGGTGGGGTTCATCTTCTGGTGTCATATCTTTTTGCCTGTTCATATTGTCCATGGTGTTCTCACGTAAGAACACTGGAGTGGGTTGCCATTTCCTCATCCAGTGGACCACATTTTGTCAGAACTCTTCACTAAGACCCATCCATCTTGGGTACCTTGCATGGCATGGCTCATAGCTTCCTGAGTTACACAAGCCCCTTTGCCACAAGGCTGTGATCCATGAAGGGGTTAAACAAAGAACTTCACTGTATTTCTATAAAGGCACCTAGTGGCCTCCTGAACTCCATGCATGGTAGGAATTTATGTGATCCTCTCCTTTTAATTTTTTTTAAATTTGGTTTTAATTAAAGATAGGTTGATTTTCCAGGTGGCTCAGTGGTAAAGAATCTGACTCCCAACGCAGGAGAAGCAGGAAACACTGGTTCGATCCTTGGGTTGGGAAGATCCCCTGGAAGAAGAAATGGCACCCACTGCAATATTCTTGCCTGGATAATCCCATGGACAGAGGAGCCTGACAGGCTATAGTCCATGAGGTCGCAGAGTCAGACATGACTCAGCAACTGAACACACAGGCAATTACAAGATAATTGCTTTACAATTTGTGTTTGTTTCTGCCATATAACAACGTGAATCAGCCGTAAGTATATCCCCTCCCTCTTAAGCCTCCCTCCCAACCACCCCTACACCCCACCCCTCTAGGTCTTCACAGAGCACCAGGCCGAGCTCCCTATGCTATACAACAACTTCCCACTAGCTAGCTGTTTTACACATGGTAATGTAGATATGTCAATGCTACTCTCTCAATTTGTCCCATCCTCTCCTTCCTCCACTGTAGCCACAAGTCCGTTCTGTTCATCTGTGCCTCCTAAAATACTTTTTATCTCATCCAGAGGTGGTTAAGCTCCAGGAGTTGGTGATGGACAGGGAAGCCTGGCGTGCTGCAGTCCATGGGGTCGCAAAGAATAGGACACAACTGAGCAACTGAATTGAACTAAGAGGTAGTTATGCGACACACGTTTTATCCCTGAGATGCAGGCAGAAGTCCCCATGAACAAGCATCTATTTCTGAAGAAAAAGAGAAAGCTCTCCATGAAAACTTGGTTTCTGGGCTCCCTTTACTTTTCTTCCTGCTTCAAAGTAAACACAATTTCTGTAGGTACAAATGTCATCTGTGGAATAAGAAGCAAGCATTTTGCACCAAGGATGTTAGAACAGGATGATGTTACCTGGACCCCTGATGGCATCAGTTACCTGTGAACTAACTGCCTCCAGACTTCTTATAACAGGAGACAAATAAAATCCTTACTCATTTAAGTCACAGTCAGTAAGATTTTCTGCTACTTGGAGCCAGAGGCATTTTTACCATTAAAAGGAAGCCACAACTCAGAGATGTTTAAGTTGGGACTATCTACGACTCCTTCTTGCTTGAGCCAGAGGCTGTGATCTAGTCCTTTCGAGCTAGAAGAAATAAAAACAATTTTGAATTTGCATGTGTACAGTTTTACTACAATCTTCTATAACCTAGATTAAATAAATATGTTCTAACTCTTCCATGGATATTCATTTGTTGCATAGTCATTACAAGATTTTTTATTTCTTTTCCTAACCAAAACTTTCAATCCCCCAAACCTATAAAATAACATTTCTTACAGTATGATATAGATCACTCATATATGTAAAATACACAAATAAACAGCTGAAAAAGGGGGCAAGAAATGAGAATGGAGAGAGAAAACAAGAGGAACCTAGCTTATTTGAAAATATAAACTATGTTTTTCAATTTTGTGAGCATCTTTAAAAAGTATCCTCATAATGAATTAAGACCCCAAGATTAACAGAATTTTTAAAATAGGAAAGATTCCCCCAACTTGAAAGCACTGTCTGTTTTTTGAAAATTTTTAACTTGAAAAATATAGAGACTTTCCTGGCAGTCCAGTGGTTAACATTTCATGCTTCCAATGTAGAGAGCACAGGTTCAATCCCTGAGCAGGGAACTAAGATTCCATATACTGTGTGGCAAAGCCAAAAACAGAAAAGCATGTTATCAACAAGTATTGTTCATCCAACTGATTGATCACTAGAATTATTATATCACTGCACTATCCCATCTATCTCTGCTGCTGCTGCCAAGTCACTTCAGTCGTGTCCGACTCTGTGTGACCCCATAGACGGTAGCCCACCAGGCTCCCCTGTCCCTGGGATTCTGCAGGCAAGAACAGTGGAGTGGGTTACCATTTCCTTCTCCAATGCATGAAAGTGAAAAGTGAAAGTGAAGTCGCTCAGTCATATCCGATTCTTAGCGACCCCATCTGTCTCTAGTAGCTGCCCTAAGATAGTAATCTCTCCCTATGTAAGTTTCAACTGGACATATTGTAAGTGTGTACTGTTCTTGGGATAGTTTCAATTGTACACTGCTAAAAGATTCATTAATTTCAACCACCATCAACTCCATATGCCACATATACTTTTTTCTGCCTTTTGTGTTCAAATATATTTCACTGTGGCCATTCAGAGGAAAAGTATACATTCCAATAACACTTGAGTTCCCCTCAGTTACCCTTTCAGTGGCTCAGGGTAATGACAGAGTAAAAGAATCGTGTTCTTCACAGGCTCTCTTTTTTTTTTTTTCCTCTCTCATTTGGGAGAATTTCAGCTTCAAATCTCTTGTGCCAAGAAGCAATGGGTAATGTCTAATGCTCTTCTCTAACAGTAGCTTATTCTGACGGGAACGGGAGGAGAGTCAGGAGAAATCACTCACACTCCCAGCTTTGAAAAAGTCTTAGCATATGGAATAACCAACTTCTTACCCTATTTTCCTAAAATAGAATTATGGAATCATAATAGGTAAAGGGGCCAGAGGAAAAGGAAACAGAATTAGAAATTTTACAACTATCCGTGAGTATGGGTAATGGCTAAAATCTAGCCCTAAATCCCCAGTGAAATCAGTCCAAGAAAACACCTATAATTCATAAAACCTGGGGCTTATATATCACTTGGCATTGTTCATAAGTAGAGACTTCCTCTGTAAAAAAGATTTTAAAAACCACATTCTCATGAGACAGCAAGAATGGGAGAAATAAGGATAATAAGCATAGATAACACAAATGCCTTGGTTTTAAAATCAACACTCAAAGACAATCTACCACAATCCCTATGACCTCAAAAGAAAATTCAAAGAATAAGTCTCCTTTGTTTATGTCATCTCAGCTTCAATTCCATCAGCAGTTATCTCCTTTAAAACAAATATTTCTAGGGCCCTTACACGATAGGAAGTCCTTTTTCTCAGGCCCATTTTTATTTGGTTATCTTTTTAGGTGCACTAAAGATTGAGTTTACAATAAGCTGAACAGACAGCGTACAAAAGGCTTTTAGAACTATACCATATGGTCCAGGGAAGGGAACAATCTGGACGATCCCCATTTCAATCTGCAAGCTTGTCCACCTCTATAACACATTATACCACTGTAATAAAATATTAAGATGGAAATGTAAAAGCAAAAATAGTCTATCTTTAGCATTACCAGGCAACCACACTTCTGAAAATTTACTGATAAACTTAATAAACATTTAATTTATATTCTGAAATTTTGGTATGCAACACCAGGCATATAAACCTAGGCGACTATTCACTAGAAACAATATTTCGGCAGGGATATGTGTGAGTATTCAACTTATGCTTCAGAAATTTGGAAGAAAAAAAAACACTTTTACAGGGGGTATATTGGCAGGAGCTGATGTAACAGATGACACATTCTTGGAAATCAAATAAAAGCAATAGGGAAATACCCATTGTTGCCTGGTGAAGGCCTAATCACATGGACACAGCTGGAACCAATGTAGATCATTCATTAATAAAATTGTATTGTAGTAGCCACTTTTTGATGCATTTCAATTGCTGCTGTAGCCAAATCTCTGAATTTCTTTGTTCCATGTTAGCAAGATTGCTTGAATGGGAAACATGAGAAGATTTAGAACGGGGAGAGGAGGGGAACAAACCTGTTCTCATGCTAAAAATGACACAACTAGCTCAAAAAGCTAAATGTCACTTTACCTTGCAATCTACTTATACTATCAGCAGCTTAAAATATGCAGTGTAAACCTGAAATGGGGAATTCATATGGTACCATGGATAAAAAGTGAGCAGTGTGAGATGCCACAGAAAACATATGAAAGACTTGTGAAAGTATTTTACAGAATGATGATATAAGACGTTGGGAGAGGGAATAAAAATGTATCAAATACTAAGGGGAGAATCAGACAACTGAATTAATATAAACTCTTTCATGGAATACTCTCTATTGACTTTTACACTGAAATATGTACTATATGCTTAAAGGAAAATAATTCATATTTTTGACCACATAAACTTAGAAATCACATGTTACCAATGTTTGATATCAAACAGCCCCTTTCCAGAAGTTAGGTTTAAAATCTGTACTGAAATTCAAATGAAATAAAATATTGGCTCTAATTATAAATGTGGTATGTACTATAATAAAGTTATTGTTAAAATAATAAATTTGCTATTTATCCAATTTTGCTGGCATCCATTAATACATTTCTTTTTCTATGTTTCTACAAATATAATGACTAAGCTTCTATATCATAATTTCTGCAAACTGTATAATATCAAATCATAAAGATACAGCAGCCTTGATATGAAGCCTGATCTAAACAAAACTGCAGTGTTTATGACTTGCAAAAATAAAAAACTCAGTAACATTTATCAAAAGCACTGCTCAAACATTATAGGTCTTAGATATATTTCTATTATGCCTCTGTGTATAATTAGAATAAACAAATAAATAGCACAATTTTCATGTTGCAGTTTCTAATTCATCAAAAGATATATTCCTACCACAAAACAGATAAAGGGCTTAACTGCAAATAAAAATTATACCAATGGAGAAAATGTATTTAAAGTCAATGAATAGTATTCAATACAAAATTAACATTCAACATAAGTGAACACACAGGAAGAAAGAGTTTTTGTCTGTATTATCTTTAACCTCCAATTCTAATATTATCAAACCTTGACACAAAGGACTCAAGACAGCCATGCACTTAACTGGACCAAGAGAAAAAAAACAGTTTCACTGGCATTCCTTCTCAAAAGCTTCATGTTCCTTTGTCTTAAAATGTTGACCTAAATATGTAATTAATATAACTTAACAACCACCTCACCCAGATTCACTTGAGCTACTCTACAGAAAAAGCCACTTACATACAAATTTAAAAAAAACACAGCATTGGGGGGGACTTGAGAATCCTAGCATTTAATACATGTGCATTATATGTACAAATCAATTTGAGTATTTGTTTGTTTTGTTATAGTAATGAGCCAATATGTTGCTGAACCTGTCTTGAGAATGAGAAAAAATAACAGGTGAGTTTATTTAATGCATACTTCTGATAGGCTTGTTTTACAAATCCTTTAATTATTTTAAACCATGTTCTAAACTTTAAAAAAATCTCTGGGGGAAAAAAAAAAACCTTTAGATTGCACATGTTTATCTTAATGTATCCATAATAGATATATTTTCCAGTACATATAAAAATGTTTCACATTAATCATTTTAACACAAACCACTGTTTCCTTTTTTTTAGTCATATTTGTCATACCCTTACAAATCTATCTAAGTTTTTACTCCCAAAGGAATTTTCTCATTGCCAGAAATCATTGACAATTTTAAAAAATAAAGGTCAATCAAAATATCAATCTCCTCCTAAGAAAACACATTTGGCCTATTTAACTATTCTTATTCTGAATGTATTATTTTTAAAAAAACACTAATTTTAAAAATAGATCACTTGAAAGTGAATCATTTGTTTTGCTTAATACAACAAGAAACATTTACATTTTGAGGAACATTCTAGAAAATTTCATTGAATGGTTGCTCATAGTGAAAATCGTTTCCTCTTCAAATCATTACTTAAAAATCATAATGCTACATTCTCACATCACTTGTAATAGTAGGTTACTAACTAAATTTAGAAAAAATTGGAAACTTAAAACCACTTGTATTTTACCTTGCATTTTGACTTCAGAAGAAAAAAATTTTAACGCACATCCTTGTATTTAATAGAAGCTCACTTGCTTACCTAACTACATTTGTCAAACATTCCAAAAAATGAGTATTCTATCTATAAAAGATATGAACTGACTCTGAATTTTAGACAAAAATAGAAAACAATAGTAAGTTTTTCGTTCTCAACAAGAGATAGCCTGGCATAAAAATCTATATAATATAAGCAAATATTACTCAAGAGTTTCAATTCAAATAATAAGTTGTGAAGCAAGACAAGATTCCTACCAATCAAAAATACTATGTCAACATGACCCAAGTGAGCAATATTCAGAAGGGTTTTGTGAAAAGTGAGGCAAAAATGGAACTGCAAGGAAATCTCTAGAAGAGCTGGAAAAGGCAAATTGAGCACAACCTTCTATAAGGAACAATGCTATTAAGTAAACATGGAAGTTGTGAGGAGAATGTCTCTATTTTTTTTTAAGTTGGTTTTTCTTTTTTTTCATGATGGTGTTCTAAGTGAAGAAAGAGGGAAAACAAATGGTATAAGGAGGAAAAACTAAGGCCTGCTTGCCTTCCGTCAGTGATGCTGGGAGGGCACACCCTCTGCCTTATGAAAACCACCGCCAGAACCAAGCTACACAAAACATTTTGGCTGCCAGCCTAGAACAGTGCCAGGCTGTTTTTTATTTTTGCGCTAGACTCCCTCAATTGAGACAGTGTGGGATTGTCACTTTGATGCACATAGAGAACAAAGAATAATATAGGACAGAGGGGGGTAATTTTTTTGCCCCTTTAAAGTCAGGTTAGCATTTTGTTTTCTTTGACAGGTCTTGAAAAGACCCAAGAAACAAAAGTTATGCTGAAGAATGGATCAATTGCCTGAAGAAATTAGCGTGAGTACAATATTGTCAACAGTTTAAAAGCCATGTGAGAGATTAACATTTTAAGAAATCAGACTTAAAAGGGGTCCAAGTCATACATTTACCTGTTTAAGAGGCCACAGACCAAGAAGTACATGATTGATACATCATCACATAATCTTATTTAAAATCTGATGGTATGAAGGAAGGCCATAAAATCTGACCAAGAAAAAGAACGAATATAAGTTAAAAATTTTAGGTCACTTTTCAGAGGCAACTGTGTCAGCTGCTATTGTGACCTTGAGTTCTCCAAAATTAAATAACGTGGCTAAAAGATTATGACATTAGAATCTGAATACTTTATGCCTTTATAGGGAAAGAGGTGATAAATGATCAAAAATGTTTAAAGGATTAAACCACAAATCATCTACAAAGTTGCCACAGACACAAACAGGAAAACCGTCTTTTCTATCCTATTCAATTCTGTACTCGAAGCAAAGCTAACACAAATGAGAAAGCTAAGTGTGTGCTGCTGCAAGCTTGAACTAAATCTACTACCTAAATCTGGAGACCGAAAATACCAATAAGCTATTAGCTCCTAGAGGTATGACCTTTTTCTCTCTAATGCACAAGATAAGTAGAGATAGAGGTCCATTTCCTACAAACCAAATGAAAAGAAAGAATGAATTATGACAAGCCCAGATCCCATGCTGGCATATTTTACACTAAGCTCAGCATCATCTAGAAGCAGTATGCTTCTCACTGCCAATCAAGGGGGGAAAGAAGTTGTGAAACTAATACAGCATTGATGAATAGCACCAAAGGTCTATGAGTCCCTTCCTCCTGCACATCTCCACTGAATCAGCTGTTAAAAGAAGACCAACGGCTGTTACAGAAATAGCAAGAACTAAAGCACTTGCCTCAGATGTTACTCAGGGAGGCATGGAGCATTTACCACCTGAGCCTATCTAATTTCTGACAGAATGATCCCCTGCCCAGTTTTGTTCATGGCCACAGATTCTGATAGCAAGTCACAGTCAGTGTTGGGAAAGGCAACAGGGGAGGGAGGATGTGAAGAAGAAACTGAGAGAACAGTGGTCAAACTTCAAACAATATACACGCTTCTCTTATGTAAATCAGTGCCCATGCACAATACCTTGGGACAACAAAACCTGTGACAAAGGTTCCAGGTACAATGATTTGCTCTGGGTGGCAAGGGTAAGTATGCCATATAACCAAAAAAAAAAAGGGCAGGATTTTGCTCCTCACTGTTCCTCTTTTGCATTTCCTTCCTTTCCTCTAAGATACACTGCTGATGCTATTACCACATGGGACACTGATAGTCATAGGCAAAGCATTCGTGTATTGCCAAAGTGGTCCAGAGAGTGCTGTTTGGCTGGCTTTATTTCAGCAAGGAATATGAGGCAAAACCAGGAAGCAAAAAGAATGAAAGGTATAGAAGTCAGGCAATAGCCTGTGTTTTCTGTTTATTAATGGTGCAGATGAAATGGGCAGAAATCTGGAAAAACCAGCCAAGTTGACTGAATTACAAAGAAAGATTAAGGAATTAAATGTGTATAACTTGGCTGACAACCAAGGAACAATATGAGAGTTGTCCACAACTCTCCAAAGTATATACATAAAAAAAGAAGAGCAAGGGATTTTTATCTACTATAGAAGTGTGAATATATGAAATAATGATGAGATAAAATAAAACTTAAGAAAGGATATTCTTCTTTCTTCCTAGAAATATGTGTTATCTTACTGACCCACACTGCAGGCAAGAGTAGATAATAGGAAATGACCACATACTAACAGGAGACTTCATTGGTGGAGAAATAAAAATGAAATCCCGTTTGCTTACCTGATGATCCAGATACAGTGATGTCTCTCTTTACATTTGTCTAACCTGGCTAATGCAGAGATACCTGTGAAATCACAAAAGACATAGTAAAGTTGGTATCTTCAAACTAAATCCAATCTGAATTCTGAAACCTTACCTGGACAAGAGTTTACTTGAATGATCTAGTAGTCTGATTCTTGGACAACCCAAGACAGAAGAACCTCTAAGAATAAAAATATTCTGAGACTTAATTAATAAGAGCTTTTTTCAGTCTTTCCAAGGATTTCCAAATTAATTATAACAACAAAAAAAAAAGTAATTAGATTAAAGCTCCTTAACCTTGGTACATGGACAGCCTTCAGGAGTCTATGTACTCCTGAATGAGATATGCAAAATGTGTGGATTTATGTAAATGTATTTCTCTCTAGGGAGAAGGTCAATAGTTCATGAGATTTGCAGAAAGGTCTATAATCCAAAAAACTGTCAAGAACCTCTGCTGAGTATAGTCTAAAATCTCAAAGGCAGGTTGGAATGCATATGGATAATCAGTCCAGGTTTGGGGGTTTCACCCCAGGGAAATGGTGGAGGTGCACAGACACTTGTAGATCTGGGGTAAACACCTTAAGAACACTCCTTTCTGGAAGAACATAACATCAAGTTTATAAACTGTTACTTAACTCACAAGGACCCATGTTCTCTGTCTGCCATGCACAGTGAAGACAACGATATCACCATACACCCAAGGGTGGATATTCTGACTTGCATCTTCTGTTTATATTAAAATCAGAATCCTTAGGTATATACACACTGACAAGGTCAGAACTAACACAGCAACTCATCTCAAAAGAATCCTACATGACAAGCAAAAAAGAGGAGCTACCCAACAGTTTACCTAGAACAAAAATCACAGGAGAAGCCAAACACATCTCTTAAAAGAATTGTTCAAAACAGTAATCAGAGTCACAATAACCTACACCAGGAAAAACAAACAAACAAACAAACAGGTCAGAGAACCTTCCATACATCCACTATCAACAAGATGGGAAAGCATCCACAGCCAAGACAGGATCCGGAGCTGAGGTCTCACCAAAACAATGACAATGATGAACAAACACCGAGAAGACATGTATCAAGGGAAGAGGAAAAAAAAAACTCAAAACTGGCTTATTTCAGGGACTTCCCTGGTGGTCCTGTGGTTAAGACAGCATTTCCACTGCAGTGGGTGCGGGTCCGGTCCCTGGTCAGGGAACTAAGAGCCCACAGGCTGCAAGACCAATAAATAAATAATATGTGAAAGTCACTAAAAAATTTATTTTAAAGATGGCTTATTTCAAATAACAATTATGTGATATAGTCTCTCAAAGAAAAACACAAAAATAGTGTGTTTAACCATGTGTGAAACAGATAACTAGTGAGAAGCTGCTCTATAACACAGAGAGCTGAGTCTGGCACTCAGTGACGACCTATGGGGTGGGAGGGAGGTGGAACAAGATACATGTATACTCATGGTTGATTTGAGCCACAACACAACACTGTAAATCAATTATCCTCCAATTAAAAGATAAAAAAATAAAATTTTTAAGTAGTGTATTTAGACTTTCACCTCCTGAGCATCTCTCAGCATGGCTCCATCCAGTGCTGGGAATTCATCAGTGAGTAAGACAAGCACAGCTTGCCCTGCTGGAGCTTAATTCTGGAGCAGAGAGGAAGGATGATGGGAGACAGATCTATCAGCAATACCATTTCAATGTGTGACACATGATATAAAGCAAAATGAAGTGACGGAGGCATATGAAAACAGCCTGCATCTATCTAGTACATCACAGAGATGTTCACTCCAGTTCTCAAAGTTAGTCAGGGACTTTGAGAACTGAGGCAGGGAAGGGACTGTGAGGACAGCTAATCAGACCTCTTCACTTCAGAGATGAGGTCAGGAGAGCTGTTCAGGAAGACAAAGAATCACAACTTCATTATCTCCAAACATCAAAATCCACACTAGACTAGTTAGGATCTCATGATACACGCTCAGTCTTTAGAGAGAGAATTGAGAACAGGTTCTGAACAGCATTCCTGAAAACCTGGCTGACGACAGAGTACTTCATACCCTTCATATTTAATAAGGAACCACCATCGAGTCAAATCCTTTAGAAGGATGCACAAAGACAGTAACACTGGTTGTGTGCTTAGTGGCTCAGTAGTGTCCAACTCTCTGCAATCCCATGAACTATTACCCTCCAGGCTCCTCTGTCCATGGAATTTTCCAGGCAAGAATACTGGAGTGGGTTGCCATTTCCTACTCCAGGTGATCTTCCCAACCGAGGGATCGAACCCCTGTCTCTTGTGTCTCCTGGACTGGCAGGCAGATTCTTTACCACTGAGCCACCTGGAAAATCCAACACTGGGTACATGTGTATAAAGAATATGAGTGTTGGGCCTAACCTTTGAAATCATACTTTTTCAATTTGAACCCAGTGATGTGAAAGTCACTCAGTTGTGTCCAATCCTTTGTGACCCCATGGACTGTAGCCCACCAGGCAACTCCGTCCATGGGATTTTCCAGGCAAGAATACTGGAGTGGGTTGCCATTTCCTTCTCCAGAGGATCTTCTTGAACCTGGGATTGACCCTGGGTCTCCGACATTATAGACAGATACTTTACCGTCCAAGCTACTAGGCAAGCCTGAACCCAGTAAACACAGTGATAATTCAAAAGTTGTAAAAATAATCTTGAAGTTCAAAAACAAAAATCAATAAAACAATACTGAGTAGGAAAAGGTATGGAAATCTATTAATATGTAAAGACATGCATAGAGTGCTCCCGACTGGTGGAGGACCTAGGACTTTAGCCTCAGTGAAGGATGCTAGCATTCCATCTTCACACACTCTCATCACCCCTGCCCTCTGTACCTCACTCTCCACCAGCGGAGATACACAACAAACATTTATACACAGAAACCCTTTCAATTGGTAGATAATGCTGTTCAAATAGTCTATCTGAGAACCTAGTTGCCTAAAAACATCTAAAAAGACAGACACACTTTTAAAAAAAGTAGAAAGGATTCTATAAGCTATCAACAGAGAAATATATTTTGTAAGTTTTTTTTCAGTTGTTTGAGAAAAAAACATGTCAGAGATTTCAAAAGATCAGTGATGCAAAGTTTTCCCAAAGCTAGAAATCTATTTACACTATTTGCTTAACCTACAGCATCCAATCTAAGAAAGTAATCCTGAGTCCTCTTCTTCTGACTGTGAACAGATTCTATGACATCTGTCATCTCGCTGACCAGAAGTGATGCTGGAGACTTACCAGGCAGCAGAGTGACCTGTTGCTTCCACCTTGGTCAAGAGAGAGTCTTCCACCCAAAGCTGTAAAGCTGTCAGGGATGTAGTAAACCCTTTCCCTTAAACTTCTAACAAGTCAGAACTTTTCACAAAATTTACTCCCCAAAAAGGCTTATTCACATGAATTTGCTTTGTGTTGCCATCATTCAGTGTCTTCATTTTTAATTTAGTGGTATTTTTAGCCAAATGAAAATATAGTTTTTCTCAATCTGTCTCAGCTCTACTCTTCATGTTCTGGGACCCAATTCTTGCAATCCTTTAACAACTATTTATTTCACACCAAACTAGATATCTCCCTAAAGCTTACCAATCTAGCCTCCAGGCATATTTCTTAAATAAAAGCTGTAGATCTTTGTAAACCTAAAATTTGCATACTAAAGGAACAAATCAACTATCAAAAGACCTAGTAGTATATAACAGTTGCTCACCTCTAAGCAAAGTTTTAAAATTCATTTCAATTTATTATTTTTTTAAAGAAACAGCTATTGACTATTTCCCTTTGCAAAATACTGTTTAATGGCCTAGTTAAATTAGAGGTGAGAGTGTGAACCAGGTGTTTTAAATTGGTAAATTCTAAATAAAAGTACATCAGTCAAAAGTTTTAATAAGACTCAGCAGGACAGAGAACTGACAGACTGTAAGGTATCAAAAAGGAGTGATGGACAATGACAACCTTCATCACTTGCATAGGGGTTTATAATTTCATTGCTTCAAGGTTAATAAAATTATGTGGGATTTTGCCCATTCTTATCAAGTAATGGATGCCTTGGTTTGTATACATTTATCAACTGAACCAAGTAACAGAAGAAATGACTGAAATGTTACCAATTAATCTGCTGCATTTTTTAATGTACTCCTGGGTACCAGCTATCATAATCTGTTCTAATCAATAAGTGGGTACCCTAAAATAAAAACATAAGGTTTCCAACAGCATCTCATAAAGAGCAAATTTAGGATTCTAAAAGTCCAGTAGGTTCCTAAAGTGATTTTTTTAAGTAGAAACATTCCTTTATTTACCTTGTACTTCAAGTCAACTGTTGTTAAATCGTTCCTTCCACCAAAGAGTAACGAAAAATACAGATTGATGAATGTATTCAAGACATAGGGAACATGTAACTGGATGGAGAAACCCAAGCAACAGACACAAATAATGAGAAGTGTTAAAGTAATAAGAGGATTATAGGCTGGAGCAATTGTTTTCAATCATCACAGGACAAGACAATACACTACTGTGGCCTTGCCTCACCAAGCACCCAGAATGTGTTCAAGGCTCTGCTTGGTACCCAGGTCTAATGAAAATCTGCAGAATCTACGCCGGCTGCACAACAGCATCACCTGGAGGCCTTAAAACAAAACAAACAAAAAGGTAATACTTAAACCACATGATCAGAGATTTTGGTTTCATCAATAATTTTTAGAAGGTCCCAGGTGATTGTTACACATGCAGCTATGGTTAAGAAATACTGCTAAGGGCCACTGGGTCTCAAAGTATGGTCCCTGGACCTGCAGTGGGAGCAACAGCAGCAGCAGTTGAGAACTTATTAGAAGTGCAAATACCCAGGCCCCAACCCAGACTTACTGAACCAGGAAATCTGGGTAGGACCAGCAGCCTATATTTTCATGAGCCCTTCAGGAAATTCTGAGATACATTAATGCTTGAAAAACACAGCTACAGAGTAAGAAGAATCTAGGTTTCAATCAAGTCTCCAGAATTTACTTACTGAATGACCACTGGTCAGCTCTCTAAACCTCACTTTCCTCATCTGCAAAATAATACACTCAGCTAAGATCTGCAAGCGCTTCCCCGGTGGCGGTGGCTCGATGGTAAAGAATCCACCTGCCAGTGCAGGAGTCATGGGAATCATGGCTTCCATCCCTGTGTGGGGAAGATCTCCTGGAAGAGGAAGTGGCCACCCACTCCAGGATTCCTGCCTGGGAAATCCCATGGAGAGGAACCTGGAGGGCTACAGTCCATGGGGTCACAAAGAGTCAGACATGACTGAGAGACTGACCACGCACATATTACGTGCCAGAGAATGCACTAACAAGCACTTTATATATATTAATTAATTTAACACAACAAGCTACCAGGTAGATATTACTATCATTTATACCCACTGAACATTACAAAGCAAGGAAGCAGAATAAGAATTTGAACTCAGGATTTTCAAATTCAAAAATCCTTGCTCTTTCCCTGTTTCACAAAATATGCTGACATGCTCTTTCTCCTTCTTCCCTTCCTCCCTTTCTTCCTCCTCCCTCCCCCCTCCTGTCTTCTCTCTTTCCCTCTCCCCTATTAGTCTCTGTCTATTTGTCTTTCTCACATTCTCTGGAAATTTATATTCCTACTACAAAGCTAGAGGTTAACTAGCATGTATGGTATGACTACTGCTATAAGTCAGAAAGAAAAAGATTAATATTTTAAAAATTTAAAAGTCACAGTAATGAAGTTACTAGATGTAGATACACACTTAGCAAAATACAGAAACACATATAATTTAGTTCTAAACTGGTGAGTCAAAAACAGAAGAAACTCAGAAGTTCATGAGACTGGAGCTCAGAGACCAAAGCGTGACATCAAGAGGAAGTCCGACTTATCTTGAAACAGGATGAAAAGTCTGTCCAGAACAGGGGGAGAAACAAAGGGTTAGAAAGAAGTAGAAAACAAAGCTAAGTTCCATGGGTCCTCACTTAAGAGTAAGAAAAATTTCACTTCAGTATAGTAAAGATATAAAATCTTTTTTCACAGAATATTTTTGATGCACTGATAGTAAAAACATAAAGTCAAATCACAGATACTTATTCTAGGAAAAAAGGATTATACTGGAAAAAAGTATACATAAAAAAAGGCATTTCTATTGCAAAAAATATTTCATATGCTCCACCCTTTACTATAGTGTTTCCATGGGCTATTTTTATGCACTGAACAGTATTTTCAGTCATTCACTGATCCAATCAACAATGACTGATCTCTTTGAGTAAGGCATCAAGGATAAAAAGATAAATAAGATACTGACTCGGCATATGGAGCATTTATATTAGAAACAGACTACAAATGTTATATGCAATATTCACATGAAGTTATTAGGAATTCCAAAGGTCAATTCTTAGGAACGACTTCTGTGAAATTTCTGAAAGTCAATGCAATGTAAACTAGCCAAGCATTCTGCATCTAACATACCGAAGTACTTTGTCTATGGTAGCATCACAGACATCATTTCACAAGTGGAGTCTTCCCAGGACCATCCATGCTGAGGCTGACTTACGGCTAAGAAACGCAGGCAAATGTAAAACCTAGAGGTGAGCTTTCTCATTCATCATTCATTTCACTTTTCTTGAAGAACTAAAGAAGAAACTATTCTCAGAAGCCCACTGGAGGATTCTACCTATGTATTAATGCAGGAAAATGTGAGGCACAATGGGCTGACTGAATTCACTAGCATCTCTGTCAATGATAGTCCAGGGCTGTATAACTTCTTTAATTTTACTCTAATTTGACAACTCCACAATGCACATTTGTCTCCAAGAACCAGTTTAGAAAGCATGTATTAATATATCCACCATACTATGCTTAAATGATGAGGTGCTATAGTTATTTTTTTCTTAGAATAAATCTGAACCAAATTTGATATGATATTAGAAATTACAGCATTTTTCAAGCTACACATATTTAAGAATCATCTTTAGAAACATTATTTATTAATAACTTTTACAAACACAATGTATTCCCTGGTGGCTCAGCTGGTGAAGAATCTGCCTGCCAGTGGAGAGGCAACTGATGTGGGTTCAATCCCTGGGTCAGAAAGATCTCCTGAAGAAGGAAATGGCGACCCACTCCAGCATTCTTTTCTGGAGAATTCCATGGACAGAGGAGCCTGGTGGGCTACAGACCGTGGGGTTACAAAGAGTCGGATATGACTGAGAACCCACACACAAACACAAACACAATAATCAAAGAACTGAATCCCAGAGTTAAAAACTACCAGCAAACCACTAGTTTTTATCCCACATAGTATCTAGGATACATATACTGTTAAAATTAAAAACAGTGGTATACAAAAACTTTCCAGTACTTTGAGTAACAAATTTCTTTGGACCCAATATATCCAAGTCATATTTTACTACAGTAGTTTACTAAAATTCAATCCCCTACCATCTCATTCTTTAGCAATATAAACTGCATATAACAATGTAGTAGGGTTAAAAGGTTGGAATATGAGAGTAGTTCAATCTTAATAAAAGTGGTTGGGATAAAATCATCTTTTAAAATATTCAGACGATGCCATCGAGATAGCCACATGCACTTGGATCTATACGCCTTAAAAAACTTGTTTAGATTTACTGAAGCTATACCTGCTGTCAAGAAACAAAAAAGTGATGAAGGTTGATCAAACACCACTTTGCCTCCAGGATCGTGTTAATGCTTTCCACTAATGCCATCCTAAAAGTTAACAGTCAATGTAATCCAAAGGGTTCTCTTTATTTCTATATTTAAATCATCCCAGGTTTGATCAAGCATGCAAATCCCTCTGGGCTCAGGGTTGCCATCAAAATGTCTTATAGGAACATTAAAAATTGAATGGGCATAAACAACTCCAACAGTGCGAAGCTTGTGACAGCATCACTGTGATCTCTGTGTTTCATGTGCACCAACACCGGGGAAGTTTGCAAGGGAATCTGAGCAACTAATTACTAGCTTTTGCTTGAGGGCAGGTGTGCTGATCTCTACAGGTGTCTCGGCCGCTGCGCTCTGCCTACTGCATTGCCTCTTGAAGACGTTCACTGTAACGACTTGCTGAAGCCCTGCAAAACATCTGAAAGAATACTAAACTGTTGGGTATTCAGAAAGAAACATGTTGTGACTCCTTCTTTAAGATACCACTAAGGAGAAAGAGCAGTTGGAGAGGCTTTACATGGTTTGTGAAAGAATAGTATAAGGCAGTACAAAAAGTAAACATAAAATTATATCAATCACACACATTAAATGAGGATACCAATGTTGTCTCAATAAGTACAGAGGGTTTTTCAAAGAAAATACTGTTATTTTTTAAACAGGATATAAAAAAGCAAAAACTAAATAAATAATAAACTTATGTTGGCCCAACTTTTTTCATTCATGCAAGAGAATGGCCAGTGCTGGGTATGCAATTTTCAAAGGATCAAAAAAAAAAAAAGAGAGAGAGAGAGAGAGAGAAGTTATCCACTATAAGAAATTAGAAAACAAAATAGTAATCTGCTGACTGGGGAGGCATATATACCATTCACAAATGATGCCACATACAAGACTCATATTCCTTAAGATCTTTGTCATAATATTTCATAAGAAATAATAATGAAAAGACACACAAAGCAGAGACAAGTATCTCCTGCCCTGCTACTTGCTAACAGCATAATCTTGAACAAGAAACTTAAACCTTTCTGGGTTTCAATTTCCTCATGTAATAATAAACTAAACCCAAACTCTTCAGGGGGTGCTTTTAAATAAGACAGTGTCTCTTAACTAATACTTGAGCCTGAGCTTGACTTACAGTAAGGGCTTAATAAATTATAATTAGCATCATAACTTCTAAACACATTAGTCTCTTGTTCTTAGCAGAGCACTAACCAATAGAAAGCATCTTGGAAAGTAAAGACTTATCAGTAGTATGCCATTCAAAAATTTGTTATATGGTACATTTTAAAAAATACAAATATTTGGGCTTTTAAGCAGTCAACCAATAAGTAAACACACAAGCACAATATTTAAACCATTTAACTAATTCTTTTACTATCTGAATAATGACTCAACTTGGTAAAAAGCTCTTATTTTCAATTTTGAAATTTTGTGAAGAACTAGTCACTTTTATAACAATAAAGGACAATTCTAATAATTTTTCAAAATTCATCTTACTAAAGAATCTTTTTGGTAATAGGTTAACATTCTTAAACATTAAATCTACTAGAATAAGAATATATTTTTACCAATTATTTTTATCCAAAATTTTCTATTTAGAGTTTTTCTTAAACTAAATAGAATTAAGAGGGTATTTCAGACCATCATTAATATCAATAGGGTAACCAAAACATCATTTTTTTCTAAATTTTAATAAAAGCAAGAGTTAAAATTGTTTCAGACTATTCTCAAATAGAGAAAAAAGGTTTAAAGCAAAATGTGTACAAAATACATAAAAATACATAGTATTCCAAAATTAAGAATAATGAGACCCCTGGGCATGATCGGAATATAACTGTTGGAAAAAAATTTCCCTCCCACTCTCAGTAGACTATTACATCAGAGGCTTATTTCTTCAAATCTGGACAACGCAATAACCTTCTGTTTTCTCTTCCTTTAAATCCTTCTTTCTCTTGTTCACCCTCCAGTTTTCACTGGCATTCCAGCCATCATGAATTTTAAGAACTGACCTACTGTGCTTTCCTTTACTCAGACCTAATTATGTCTCATCCACACACAAAAATCTATTCTAATGTGGAAGAAAGGCACATAGATTTAAACAGGTATGTGCATGCACACACACATGCATGTGTGCCTGCACATTCACACACAGGTGTGCACGCACAAAGTACTAAGGATAAACCAGAGGTTGATTCATTTTGCCGACCATAAGTCAAGGAAGGTTTCATATAATTGATGGAGTCAGGTGACACAGTACCTACAAAACAAATGCGAAGCTTCAGGCCATTAGCATCCATTATTAAGCCTCAATCTATCCCATTTCAGCTGCTTCCTGTACTCTCCTCACATGAACCATTCTTTAAACACAGTGGACACCTTGCAGTCACCTGACCTCTGCCAGTCCCTCTGCCTTGAATCCCTTTTTCATCTTCATCATCTTTAAAGTTTAAAAAAAGAAAAAATACCCTTATATCCTTATATCAAGACATTCTCCCTTCCACTTATTTTTCTTACATGGTGAAATCAAGGAATCAAAAGGCTTTGGACTTTGCAACTGCAAGCAGGAAGACAGTGTTAATTCCTCCAAAAATTCTGAAGGAAAGTGATTTTCAATTTAAAGTGTAATTATTCAGGCAACACTTTAATCAAGTAAGAAAACTGAATAAAGATATTTTTCTCTCATGTACCCTTTCTCTGAAAATTACAAGATATAAACCACAAAAAAATACAGGAATAAGACAAGAAAAATGAAAACAATATGAGATTCAGGAAAAGACAAAGAGAGTTTCTAGTTTAACAGCAAAAGAAAAGCACACAACAAAAACACATCTACATAATGAGATGGAAGGAGAACAGCAGTCTCCTAGAAACATATATTCAAGGGAAAAAAAGTAGAAACAAATAAATACCCTAACATGATTCAACTTATAGGAAATTAGATTAAGAAGCTCCTGGAAGCTCCTGGAAAGAAATACTGAGTAACAAAGAAGCTAGATAAATTAAAAAAACAAAGCATTACTAACTTCATGAAAAACAAAAAAGCAAAGGCATATTTCTCATTAGTTCATTACAATACTCAGTTATAAATAATATCTGAAAAGTTATAAATAATATCTGAAAAATATAATAATGTAACACCAAAACCAAGTCAGCCAAAAGTTGTAATCTAACAATATTGTAATATGTTGAAAAAAGATGGAAATATAAAAATGAAAAATCCTCAAAGTCCGTACTATAAAGTCAACAAGCAATATCCAAAAGAAATGAATCAAAGGTAACAATATGCATATATCTAATTTAGCAGTATAGAGATATATAATAATCAGAAGAAACAGAGGAAAGGTTAAACATGGTTGCCTGTATAGAAGCAGACTGGAAAGAGTGGGTAAGGCACAACTGTATTTTCTTTCTTTCTCAGACACGTGGCATGCAGGATCTTCCCCAACCATGGATCAAACCAATGCCTCCTGCACTGGGAGCAGAGCCTTGACCACGGGACTGCCCGGGAAGTCCCACAGTCGTATTTTCTAATAGGCTATTCACAACAATTAGAATTTTAGACTAGGTGACTGTATTACTTGGACAAAATAAGAACTTGAAAGAATCAATCATGCTCACAAGAATAGTTCTGACAGTGTTTTTCCTAAGACTAAAAGGCAGAAACAATCTAAATGTTCAGTAACAGGTGACTGGTTCAACTGCTCAGTTGCTAAGTCATGTCTGACTCTGTGCAACCCCATGGACTGCAGCACTGCACTGGAAGGCAGGTTCTTTACGACTAGTACCACCTCGGGCTTCTGGATACCATCCTCCCAAATGAGGAAATTTTAAAAATAACTTGTGCATTACTTTTCTTTTTTTAATGGAGGGGGGAGGGGAAATATTGATTGGTTTTCAGAAGGATCATAAATCACCATATAAGTTCTCAAATTTATTGTTCTTATCAAATTGCTGTTTAGTTCCATCCCACAGTTTGCCTCTCTCAACCTGACTTTTGAAACACTTTTTTCTTTTTTCTGAAGGCTTCAGGGAAGAAGGGTTTAAACAGAGATCTTCAGGATTTCTTAATAGATACACACTTATCATTCCAAAATGCCAGTTACTTAAGGATTTCATTAGTAGAACATCAGTTACCCAGAGTGTTACTATATTAAATAAGCTTAAAATAGGATTATTTGTCTTTATGTGAGTTTAAGATTTTCAAATTAACTAGAAATTTAAATATGTTTGGTGGAGCAAATATTAAAAAACATTTCATAATGTTTGGCTTTTATTTAGAGCTAGTTTCGAAATGACTAATAAATGAAGCAGCATAAATTCTAGACACAGAACATTTCTGGGCAAAATCAGAAAACTCTAGTCATTCTAATATGCAAAAGATTCTTAACTCTTTCCTATAAAAAGGAGTAAATGTTCAGTATATTTGATTAAAAAAACTAGTCATAAAAGGAATCTAATATTCCATTTTGGTGGGGCTATTTTCTCCATGAGATCAACTGCTACTTCTCAGCTGCTTTAGAATAGACTACATATGAGTAAGAGGAGCCACAAAGAACAGAATGTTATGAAGTAAAGAGCTATTTTATCCACCCTAACTCTCCTGTCCCCAGAGGTCTGAGCAGTAGGGCGTAAGGAAGGACAAGGCAAATGGCCTTTTACAAAGCAAAGTTAAACTGTTTCTTGAGTGACAACTGTATGAAATGAAGGTATTAAATTCTAATAACAAGAACAGGATCTACAGATTTTTATTTCTTATATCATTTACCAACTTTTATAAACAAGGAGATAATAAACTACTAAAGGATAATTTACTCCACAAAATAATGTGTTATGAGTTGGTTTTATATATTAAATTACATGCAATATAGATTTGTTAGTACAGAAAGGAGGCAAGGCAGAAAAACTTGAAACCCAAATTTTTAGGAATAATACCAAATGAAATTCATTTGAGCATCTCAAATTTTTTAATACAATAAAACATATTCATTTTATAAAAAATCAATTTGCCATCAATTTTCAAGAACATGTATCTTCTGCATTTAGCAAAACACACTGCTAAGAATTCTAGAAAATGCAAACCAGTCTAAAATACAGAAAGGAGATCAGCAATTGCCTGGAAACTGAGATAGGTAGTCGGTGGAGTTGATTTCAAGGGGGCACAAGCAAACTTTCTGAGGTGATAGAAATGTTCCAAATCATATTATGGTCATAGTTACACAACTGTGTGCTTTTGTGAAAACTCATCACATTGCCCACTTAAAATGGGTAGAGTTTATTGTAACTAAATAATACCTGAATAAAATTGATATAAAAAATACATTCATCATAACCTATCATGGCTGACAATCATCTCAATTCATAATGACTTTTATTGTAAATTCACTGTGTTTCTGACAAACAAGGGTAAAGATACCATGAGTAAAAACTACGTGAATGATATGATTATAGTCACCACTATAACTTATTATTGAGCTTAATACACTGCCACCCACACTGTGCTTACCACATATTATTGTATATTACTGGTTAGGTTTTTTCCCTCCTGAATAGAACTCAAGCCAAAAAAAATGTGCCATGTATTTATCAGCATCCTCTAAGATCTAGCTCAATTTGTTTCACAAACTAAAGGGTTTACACGTTAACTTACAGCATGAAATACTTCAGGCAAGTGACTATCATTTCTTCCTAATGCTATAAAAGCAAACAGCTTTCAAAAAAATACAAGAACAGGTATCTTGATCTCTCATACTGGACAGTATTTTAGAAGATTAATCCAGACTTTTTAATAACCACATTTAAACTATTATTTCATAATTAAAAAGTTAATTTATTTAATGGGTATTAAAGAGCCAACAGAACATACAAAACAAGTTACTGCATAAGAGTATAATATCTTTAAAGTAAAAATGTTACAATTTCTTTCTATTATGACAGTGTTTCTAGTGTATATAATTTTTACTAAAATGATTACAAATAATGTATCTATTTTGAAAAATAACATGATATATCATCTCACACTTAATAACAGAAATTTGTTAAAGACAACTTACTTCACAAATCTTAACAAAAAACACTTAAATATTTTACTAATTATTATTTTAAAAATTAACTACAGAGTAATCAAGCCAGTGTGGTACTGGCGAAAGAACAGACAAAAAGATCAAAGGAACAGAAAAGAGAGCCCAGAAATAGACCTATACAAATATAGTCAACTGATCTTTGACAAAGGAACAAAGGCAATTTAATGAAGAATGGTTTTTTCTACAGATGCTGATAGAACAACTGGACCACTACAGGCAAAAAATGAATCTAGATATAGACATTATACCTGTCCCCCAAAAAATAACTCAAAATGGATCTCAGGCTTATATGTAAAATGCAAAACTATAATACACTGAGAAAACAATACACAAGAAAATGCAGATGACCTTGGTTTGATCATGACTTTTTAGATACACCAAAGGCACAATGAGGGGGTGGGGAAGTGGAGGTAGAGGGTGGGAGGGAGGTTAGCTGGTAAACTGGATTTCACTAAAATTGAAAACTTACACTCTGCAAAGACCTGCCAAGAAAATAAGAAGACAATGCACAGACTGGGCAAAAATATTTGAAAAAAAATATCTGATAAAGAACTCATCCAAAATATACAAAAACAAAAAACCCCTTAAAACTCAGCCATAAAGAAACAATTCAATCAAAGGTGATATACAGATGGTAAATAAGCATATTAAAATGTTCAATATCATATGTCATTAGGGAATTATAAATTAATACACACCTATTAGAATGGCTAAAATCCAAAACAAATATCTGAAATACTGAAGAGGTAGTGGAGCAACGGGAACTCTCCTTCATCTGTAGCAGGACTACAAAATGATACAGCCTCTTCTGGAGTAGTTTGGCAGTTTCTTATAAAACTAAAACTAAATATGCTCCTACCATATAATCCAGCAATCATGCCCCTTAGTACTTACACCCACACAAAAACCTGCGCAGAAAGGCTTACAGCAGCTTTATTCAGACTGCCAAAACTTGGAAACAGCCAAGCCATCCTTCAAAAGGCAACTGGATAAACACACTGTGGTACTTCCAGGCAATGGAATACTATTGAGCATGAAAAAGCAATGAGTTGTCAAGCCATGAAAATACACGGAATAGTCTTAAATACATATTGCTAAGTAAAAGAAGCCAATGTGAAAAGACTACATACTGTATGATTCCAACTATAAGATATTCTAGAAAAGGCAACATTATTGAGATAGTAAAATAATTTTTTTTAAAAAATCAGTGGTTTGTCAGGGGCTCTGTGGGAAAGAGAAGGAGGGATGAACAGGTGAATCACACGGTATTTTTAGAGCAGTAAAGCTGTTTTATATATTATAAGGGTGAATATATGTTTCATTATACATTTGCCAAAATACTTAGAATGTCACAAAGAATGAACCTTAATTTAAACCAAGGACATTTGTTGATAATGATGGATCAGCGATAGTTCATGGATTGTAACCAATATACCACTCTGGTGGGGATTTGATGCTGGGGAGGTCAGGGAGGAGAGACCCTCTATAACTTCCACTCAATTTTTCTGAACCTAAAACTGCTCTAAAAATTAAAGTCATTATCTTTAAATTGATTGTATAATGAATCATTTTAAAATTAATTACATAATAAAGTCCTTTACTTTTTAAAATCTAGATCTTGTATGTGCAGTTTAACACTGAAATACAATGCAATAGCCCTCCTGCTCATAAACCAGAAGGACCCACCTTTTCTTAAAACCATGTCAGATCATTTCAAAAGTGATTTTCTCCAAGAGAGGTTTATGGTTTGTGGTTTTATGAGAAATTCAACAAGCTTCCCATATTGAGGAGCAGTTCTTATTGTCAAAATCTTAAGTTTTACAATGACATCTTCACTTTTACAATGATGGTTTCAAAAGATTATGTCCCCAATGCCAATAAAGAAACACATGAACCAAGCAGCTAACATTCACCAGTATGTGTCGACTCTAGGATTTTACTGTATTATATACAATTGATTTCTTCACTTAATCTCTTGACATTTATTGCTCTCCTCTCCCCTTGTATGATAAAATTAATGTTTAAGGGCCTCATGATTCAAAAAATAATAATTAAGAATTAACAATATAAAAGCACATTAAATATAAAACAAGTTTAATTCAGATACCTAATTTTTAAAAGGTTAAATTTAAAAATTAAAATGTAATATTAAGATCTTTTATCACTGGCTTCTTAATATTTTCACAAAGAAATCACCCATGGTCAAAATCCTTGACCCTGATATTTTTAAACCTGACTAACAGTTGGATCATTTAGGAAACAATCAAAATGGGAGTGTGGAGGATGGGGATAAAAGAAAAACAAATGCAGCAACCGAAGTTTAAGTCTGAGGAATGGTACAGTCTTAAACTCTTCATACATATGTGAATTGAAGAAAAAGAGAAGGCAGGAATATGTTGTTGTTGTTTAGTCATCCCCGACTCTTTTGAGACCCCAGGGGCTGTACTCCACCAGGCTCCTCTGTCCATGAGATTTCCCAGGCAAGACTACTAGAGTGGGTTGTCATTCCCTTCTCCAGGGTGTCTTCCCAGTCCAGGGATAGAACCCATGTCTCCTACATTGACAGGTGGATTCTTTACCGCTGAGCCACCAAGGAAACCTGTTATAAGTACACAAACAGCTTTTACCTAGGCAAGGTGACTGGGGCAAATTATGTGAAACTGCCACAAGATGATTGATTAAGACATTAAAACCATCTTGATAACAGACTTTTATTAAGGCAAAATTAGCATTCAAAGGATTTAAACCAACGATTTTTCAGAAACTACATATTATAAGTGAACTGACAGATGCCTGCCACGAATGGACTTACAGTCTCAATGCAAAGACACAGTAGACACAAGAGAAGTCAACATTAGTCAAGTGATAAGCTACCACTCGAGAGAAGCATGAGAAAGAAAAATTATGGTTGAATGAGACATCTTTAGTCTGAATAATTTGAAAGGATGAGTTTCTATTACATGAGATAGTAAACAGAACCACACTTTGCAAGGAACATCATAAACAATTTTATTTTGAAGGGGAATTTTGAGGTATTATTGTATCTAGTAAGCATTTGGAGCTCAGGAGGAGTCAATGCCAAACTGCTAATCCAGAAATCATTAGAATAGGAGGTGATGGATAACTAAATTTACTGTGGTAACCATTTCCTAATATATGTAACAAAGTCATTATGCTGTACACCTTATACTTCTACAGTGTGACTTTAAATCTCAATAATATTGAAAGAAAACCAAAAAATTAATAAAAATTAGACTAGAGGTGAAGATTAATGATAGGAGTACATGGAATCACTCAGAAAGATAAAACTAAGCCGGGGGGGGGACAAAAAACAAACAAAAAAGAGCTGAAAATGCATCTTGGGAAAAGCTCCAGATTTGAGGGGTAAGTAGCTAAACAGGGGAAGGGGGAAGGATAGACAGAGGAAGTTTAATAAAAGGGAGGATGACAGGGAGGCACAGCGAGCAAGTGAGCCAGCAGAGACAGTTTAAAAAAACAAACAAAAAAAAAGACAGTAGGAAGACACTGTTACCCTAGTCGCTACTCCAGAAACAAACCAAAAACAAAGAACAAAAAATAATGAATACCTCATCATCAATGAAACAGAGACATAGCTACAACCACAAACCACAAACTATTTTTTAAAAAAGAAAGAAAAATCCACCAAATTATGTGATATCTGGAATCAAATAAGGAGCAATGCTGACAGCCAAACCACACCCCCTCAGACCTCAGGCAGCATAAAGATTTCCCTAAAGATGGAACAGTTCTAAACCCCATTCAAGGAAACTGATTAAAATAATAGTGTTTAAGCATCTACCTAGGAGAAAAAAAGAGATGTTTCTCTAGAACTTCATGGTCATAGCACAGGAGAGAGGAACCATCAACACGCTTTTATCTTCACCTTCCTAGCTGAGATTATCTGTGCCAAATGGGAGGAAAGAAGACAGGAAGGAGTTATCACCAAATTGCCCCTATGACTCACAGGACCTCAAAGTCACAATGACCTTCACGGCACTGCAAACTGAGGTCAGACATATCCCGAGAGCAAAGGCGCCATCTTGGGTGAAGAAGTGTTTCAGTTAAAAAAATCCGGATGGAAATGCAAACTGATATCATTTATTCTCTCTCCCTACTACTGAATATTTGCATCTAACCTCATACTTTTATTCAGGGAATACCTGTTTTTAAAGGAATAGAGCCCATTCAAAAATGAGTATAAACCAGAAATGAACCAGCAAAGAATTTACACTGAGGATTGGAGTGAAGGCACATAAGCAACTGGTAGATGAAAAAAGATACTGTCTTGGGACACAGAGGAAAAACTCAAAAATAATTTTCCACAGCTTAAATTATAAAGAATATGAGCTAATTCAAAGTAAAGGGCTCAAAGAAAAGTATGAGATATCTAAGAGAAGATAGATAATTAAAAGAGATAAAAAAGCAAATTGGCAAGCTAAAGAAGCTGGAGATTAAGAAAATGTGTATTTATATTTATAAATATGTATATATATGTGTGTGTATATATATACCCTGCTTATTTAACTTATATGCAGACTACATCATGAGAAACGCTGGACTGGAAGAAACACAAACTGAAATCAAGATTGCCGGGAGAAATATCAATAACCTCAGATATGCAGACGACACCACCCTTATGGCAGAAAGTGAAGAGGAACTAAAAAGCCTCTTGATGAAAGTGAAATTGGAGAGTGGAAAAGTTGGCTTAAAGCTCAACATTCAGAAAACAAAGATCATGGCATCCGGTCCCATCACTTCATGGGAAATAGATGGGGAAACAGTGGAAACAGTGTCAGACCTTATTTTGGGGGGGCTCCAAAATCACTGCAGATGGTGACTGCAGCCATGAAATTAAAAGACGCTTACTTCTTGGAAGAAAAGTTATGACCAACCTAGATAGTATATTCAAAAGCAGAGACATTACTTTGCCGACTAAGGTCTATCTAGTCAAGGCTATGGTTTTTCCTGTGGTCATGTATGGATGTGAGAGGTGGACTGTGAAGAAGGCTGAGCGCTGAAGAATTGATGCTTTTGAACTATGGTGTTGGAAAAGACTCTTGAGAGTCCCTTGGACTGCAAGGAGATCCAACCAGTCCATTCTGAAGGAGATCATCCCTGGGATTTCTTTGGAGGGAATGATGCTAAAGCTGAAACTCCAGCTCGTGCGAAGAGTTGATTCATTGGAAAAGACTCTGATGCTGGGAGGGATTGAGGGCAGGAGGAGAAGGGGATGACCGAGGATGAGATGGCTGGATGGCATCACGGACTCGATGGACATGAGTCTGAGTGAACTCTGGGAGTTGGTGATGGACAGGGAATCCTGGCGTGCTGCGATTCATGGGGTCGCAAAGAGTCAGACACGACTGAGAGACTGAACTGAACTGAACTGATATATATATATATGTCACAAAAGAAGCAACAAAAACCAGAACACTTAATACTGAAAGTCAGGAAAACAGACAATGGGCTTGCCAAAAAGCACACAAAATGGAAAATTTTGAAAGCTATATAAGAGATGAAATGAGATGATCAATATAGAAGATATCAATAAAAAAGATTCAGCCAATACACCCTTGACATTTTTGAAAAAGAAAACAGAAAAAAATGAAACAAAAATGCAATATAATAAAGAAAACTTTATCTTTGGGGAAGGTGGAAATAAATACTTAAAAAAAGAAAATGTTCCAGAAAAAATAATTCAAAACAATTAATACTAAGATACATCCTCATTTAGAATTTAAGAAAGATAAAACAATAAATATACATTAAATCAGTATAAAGGCAGAAAAAACAAGAGTGGCTTTAGACTTTTCTATAGCACCATTCACTAGTACCTGGAGATGATAGTGCAATGTCTTCAGAGTTCTAAAGGAAAGATCTAACATCCAATTATGTGATGCCCAACCAAACTGTCTGTAAAGCACAAAAGAAGCCTACAAACACTTTAAAGCATTCAACTACTCAAGAATTTCAGCACCACAAGCTCTTCTCAAAAAAGACATATATATAAATAAGTAGATTTATAAATAGATATAGGCTTCAGTTCAGTTCAGTCGCTCAGTTGTGTCCAGCTCTTTGCGACCCCATGGACTGCAGCATACCAGGCATCCCTCCCTGTCCATCACCAACTCCCGGAGTTTACTCAAACTCATGTCCATTGAGTCGGTGATGCCATCCAACTATTTCATCCTGTCATCCCTTTCTCCTCCCACCTTCAATCTTTCCCAGCAGCAGGGTCTTTTCAAATGAGTCAGTTCTTTGCATCAGGTCGCCAAACTACTGGAGTTTCAGCTTCAGCGTCAGTCCTTCCAACTTCCTTTCAACTTCTTATGATTAAACAATACTTACATTGCTCTTATTCTATACATGTGCTGTACATAATTATTCAGTATCTTCATTCCCACTCCTTTTATATACTTCTACTTCCAGTATGCATTTTAGCTAGAGTTCTGTATATTGTTTCAGTTCAGTTTGGTCACTCAGTCATGTCTGACTCTCTGACCTCATGGACTGCAGCATGCCAGGCTTACCTGTCCATCACCAACTCCCAGAGCTTGCTCAAACTCGTGTCCGTTGGGTTGGTGATGCCATCCAACCATCTCATCTTCTGTTGTCCCCTTCTCTTCCAGCCTTCAATCTTTCCCAGCATCACGGTCTTTTCAAATGAGTCAGTTCTTTGCATCAGGTAGCCAAAGTATTGGAGTTTCAGCTTTAGCATCAATTAGTCCAGTGAATATTCAGGACTGATTTCCTTTAGGATAGACTGGTTGGATCTCCTTGCATTCCAAGGGACCCTCAAGAGTTGTCTCCAACACCGCAGTTCAAAAGCATCAATTCTTCGGCACTCACTTTTCTTTACATCCAATTCTCACATTCACAGGTGACTACTGGAAAAACCATAGCTTCGATTAGACAGACCTTTGTTTGCTAAGTAATGTCTCTGCTTTTTAATATGCTATCTAGGTTGGTCATAACTTTTCTTCCAAGGAGAAAGCATCTTTTCATTTCATGTCTGCAGTCACCATCTGCAGTGATTTTGGAGCCCAAAAAGTCTGTCACTGTTTCCACGGTTCCCCCATCTATTTGCCATGAAATGATGGGACCGGATGCCATGATCTTAGCTTTCTGAATGTTGAGTTTTAAGCCAACTTTTTCACTCTCCTCTTTCACTTTCATCAAGAGGCTCTTTAGTTCTTCTTTGCTTTCTGCCATAAGGGTGCTGTCATGTGCATATATGAGATTTTTGATATTTCTCCCAGCAATCTTGATTCCAGCTTGTGCTTCATCCAGTCCAGCATTTCTCATGATGTACTCTGCATAGACATGCTTAAATATAACCAAAAAAAAAACAAAAAACAAAAACACCTAATAAATTCAGCAAGCCAAGAAATGAACCAAAATGAAGAATTAAAGAAGGGAGACAAGGAGATACGTATTGATATAAAGAAACTAAATTTATTTTCACAGAATGGAGACAGAGCTGGTTCTTTGTCCTCTGAATGGATGGGTCCAGAGAGGAGTCATATTCAAAGCATGATTAAAACAGAAAGCTGCTTTAATGCTGTCTCCCATCACCAAGGGCTTCCCTGATAGTTCAGATGGTAAAGAATCCACCTGCAATACAGAAGACCCTGGTTCAATTCCTGGGTCAGGAAGCTCTGCTGGAGAAGGGATAGACTACCCACTCCAGCATTCTCAGGCTTCCCTTGCAGCTCTGCTGGTAAAGAATCTGCCTGCAATGTGGGAGACCTGGGTTCAATCCCCGGGTTGGGAAGATCCCCTGGAGAAAGGAACAGCTACCCAGCCCAGGATTCTAGCCTGGAGAATTCCATCACCAAGTGCAAGAAAAGGAGAATAAAAAAGTACCAACAAATGCTCACTGGAGAAAACTAGGGAAAATTGTTTCAACAGGTACCCCAAAGAAACTGGATCCTTCCATTTCTGGTCTTTGAGAAACGGAAGTGCAGTCAAGCAATCTCAGCAAGTATAGCAGAACTGGCATGTGCAACAGCCTCAGGATGCCCTGGGAGATGCTCATGGACCTCTGCTTTTATAGAACCAACTGGATCAAGTACTGACTCTTTCTGAGAGTGGGATTCCCAGGTGGTCCAGTGGTAAAAAAACAAAATCCTCCTGCCAATGCAGGGGAGGTAGGACACACAGGTTCGATCCCTGGGTTAGGAAGATCTCCTGGAGGAGAAAATGACAGCCCACTCTAGTATTCTTGCCTGGAAAATCTCATGGACAGAGGAGCCTAGTGGGCTACAGTCCATGGGATCACAAAAAGTTGAACACAACTTAGCAACTAAACAACAACAACAATAACTTTTCAAATCATCAGGTATTCCAGGGTTTTATTTTTCAGGCACAAATAAGCAATATTTTTAAAATAGACAACTAAAAGAAAACAACAAATGGCAATATAAGGGTGGGGGAGGGTTATTATGAAATTATATGAAATCATGCGTGTGAAACTTTTAAAAATGTAAAGCCCTGTAGAATTTAAAGAATCTTTCATTCAATGAAAAATAAATCAAAATAAACATTAAAGAAGCCATCCGTTACTCTTCATTTCCTACTTAGTGAATTCTAAACCACTTAGATTTTCAAAACCATTTGCATTCTGAGCCCAAGCTGCCTGTATAGTTGATTTCCTATTAGGAGTTCTTTCCCTCAATAGCACAGAACCAACAAGTATTCTTTTAGTCCAATGTATGCTTTTCTGGGTCCATAGTTCTGCTTCTATTTTCCTCCCTAACAGCATGCACCACCTTAACTAACTGTGTAGCATTAAATGCTATTTATTATGCTAGGGCTGTGTCATAAGCCATTAATGTAATGTATGAACTTTTTAAAGTGACCCTAACATTGAATTTCAACTTCAATTTTATATAGTCTATTTTTATATAGTTTTTACTGCTTGACCTATACATCAAATTCTTTTTTAAAATAAATAAATGCAAGGAAGGAAGAAATAAGGGGAAAAAAGGAAAGAAGAAGGAAGGAATAAGAAAATAACACTCACATTTTAACGACTACACTTTAAGCAAACTAATATTTTATAATCAAGTTGCATGAGTCAAAACTTGATTTTATTCTATAGGATTCAGTTTCTCCATCTACTGACCAAAGAAATATATTCTCTTTAAGAAAAAAAAAGGTGGTACTTATTTAGGGACATCAGTTCCAGAGAATGGAATTTTTCCAAGGCAATCTGCTGTATTAAAAAGCAAAAGAGAAAGTAGTAAGCACTGAACACTTTTAAATATAAAACTAAGACTAACAAAGGTCCATCTAGTCAAGGCTATGGTTTTTCCAGTGGTCATGTATGGATGTGAGAGTTGGACTGTGAAGAAAGCTGAGTGCCAAAGAATTGATGCTTTTGAACTGTGGTGTTGGAGAAGACTCTTGAGAGTCCCTTGGACTGCAAGGAGATCCAACCAGTCCATTCTGAAGGAGATCATCCCTGGGATTTCTTTCATGCGAAGAGTTGACTCATTGGAAAAGACTCTGATGCTGGGAGGGATTGGGGGCAGAAGAAGGGAACGACAGAGGATGAGATGGCTGGATGGCATCACTGACTCAATGGATGCAAGTCTGAGTGAACTCCGGGAGTTCGTGATGGACAGGGAGGCCCGGCGTGCTGCGATTCATGGGGTCGCAAAGAGTCGGACACGACTGAGCAGCTGAACTGAACTGAACTGAAGACTAAATAACTGTGAAAACTAGTTACAAAATAGAATGCAAATGTTACACAACTTGATAAGGTACAAATTTAATATAAGTAATAAAAATTAGGAGGCAGGAAAAGGGAGATATGTTAATTTATTACTTTTCATTGCAGGAAATAAACTGATATAATAATATATAGTTAATATTTATATATAATATAATGATACTGATCTGTAACCACTTTTCATAATTTCTTTCTACTTTAGTGAAATCACTTAGTTATTTCTTATGTTAAGCATTACTTAACTCTTTTTTTACTATATTATACTATTACTATAACTCCTTTTGTTTTTAATTTCTTTTACTTCTCTTAAAATCATGGAGAAGGAAATGGCAACCCACTCCAGCATTCTTGCCTGGAAAATCTTATGGACAGAGGAGCCTGGCGAGCTACAGTCTATGTGAAAGTAGCATGTAGGATGATCATACCATTACAATTTTTTTCTTATTTCTCCATCTATAAATGTATAAGTTGATGTGTTGGGGGGGTATGTGTGCATAAAAGGAAAAAAAAATGTCTTAATGTTCCAAATTATAATAACTACTTATAGATTTTTAAAATGTATTCATCCTTATTGTTTATAGTGAGTTCTTATATACTGAGTACCTAAACATTGCAAATAAATTTGTATTTTAAGGACTTTATCATAGAAATCATGACTCTGACTCAGAATAGAAAATCATACATGCCCCCACATACTTCTGTATTCAAACAGTTATTTACTCTTAATTTATTCAATCAGTAACTATCTAGTACCCACTATGTAGACGTAAGACATGAAATTTTCTTAAATACCTTATGTGCCATCACATACATAAGAAAGTCTGTCCTGGATAATTATAAAAACAAATATAAAGCATGCCATGTTCTAGCAAAAGGCACTGATCATATGAAATTTAAAACGTGAAAGAATAAACATAACACAGACACCACTGACAAAATTTTAATTCATTCTCAGTGGACGTTTGTGGGGCAATATAGACAACACGGGATTTTTTAAAAATTCATCTTAATTACAACCAACCTTTAATTAAACAAAAAAGAAACTGTAAATAAGTAAAAATGCCATCTCAACACAGTGGTTTACGGTTTGAGCCTTTCCACTTAGAAAAGGGACTACACTTCCCATGCTAAGAAACACTATCCTCTTTCACTCTGTATTCTTAGTATCCAACAACTTATACCTCAGGCCATTCCCTTGAGTTACATTCCTCTGTACCGTCTACTAGTCTAATGCATTTTTGGCATAAAGGAGAAATTCTAATGGCTTCTTAGCATATTTTCCCCCACGAACACTTTTAATCAAACGCATTGGTTCTAATTCCTCATCTCACAACGGTGTTGTCTTTTTTAAAAAACAATCCAAAAGAATTTAACTGGACAAGCAAAGTGACAGAAATCACCAGATTATAGTGAACTATCTACCAGAAACAATCTAAATTCCAAGCGGATAGGTGTAATATTTTAACAAAAATGATTATTGGAAAAACCTAAAAGAAGGAACAAATTCAAAAACACGCACACTCGTTCACATCCTTGGTTTACATCTGGTTTTGCTCTGAAATGGGGAAAGCCCAGGTAACAACTCTTTGAAAAGGTTACATAAAACTTCCCCTGGTTGCTTTTTGAAACCCACATATATAATGACATTTGTTGGCTGAGTCTTCACATGTGCCTTGCAAAAAAAAAGTGGTAAACAATTGCAAAGATGATGCAAACTGCAGGTATGCAAAAAGAAATGCTAAAAAGTGTACTATTTATACAGTGTTGAAAGCTCTTAGGGAGATGATTCAAAAGTATTTTAAAATAATTCTTTGAAACTTAAAGTAAGTACATCTAGCACCAAAACACAGATTTTATAAATATGAATGATGAACTGTATATAAGTTATGAATTTCATATATCTTACCACTTTGAAAAATGTTTTACTTGAAGACAAATAATGTGATTATGCATCACCTTCTTTTTTTTGTCCCATGATTCTTCATACCAACACAGAAGAATTTGGTGGGGGGGAGGGGGGCGGGGGCTGAAGCTCATCCATTCCAGTACCTCTGATACAAGCACATAGAATTTTCTCTCTACAACAAGAGTTAAGAGTGGAGACAGAAAAGGAAGAAAGAAGGCACATTAACAAGATGGAAAGTGAGGCTTAGGTAGAACCAAGAATGAGACATGTGGGTTTATAATCTGGTGCTGTTCTCCCACAGAATGGAAATGGGAATGATGACATAAGATACCTATATTAAAGGTCACAAATATGAGCCACAAGCCATGGTTAGAAAATGTGAGATTACTTAGTGAGTCAGACACTACCACCCAGTTCGGGCACAAACAATCACCTCCTGCCGCAGACAATGGGGGACAGCTGCTGGACTTCCCCTCATTAGAAAGCCAGGTGTGGCACCTGCTGCTACAGTTGCTATTCTTGGCCCTGGCTGAGAGCTGTGACAGTGAAGCATAGCTGAAAGACTGAGGTCACTATAGTTATGCAGACCTGGACTTACTCCCCACATCTTTTAGTTCTACTTGCAAGACTGCTTCACCCCTGTGAGGCTCAGTTTGCTAACTGCAAAATGTGGCTAACAGTTCACAGGACTGTAGCAGTAACGAGCTGAGGTGATAATGCACCTGTACAATGCTTGGCAGGAACACAGAAGTTCAATACATGAACTCCTTTCCCTATGTCCCTCTCTTGTGGTTTCCTGCATGACACAGACCTAAAACATTCAACACTTCCAAGCACTAACAAGAAAAGCTGCTAAAATTAAGTTTGTAAACAGTGGTTTTGGAAATTACACGTTGATATTTGAGGGTCTCTTCCGTCCTTATGGAATACCTCTCTCGGTCAAACAGGGAGCCAGCACAGTATGGTGCAAAGGTGGTGGGAACAGGCATGACGCCGCCTGGGTCTGGCCGTGGCTCTACTAGTTATGCTGTGGCAAGTCACAGCAGCCCTGGATCTCTGTTTCCCCATGTAGAAAATGTAAGTACTGAGCTAGAGTAACTTCTGGCTCTAAAATAGCATCCTATTGTCTAAATATTGCTTTAAATTCAACAGGGCTAGGTATAAACCACAAAAGACTTAAGAATCAGCTCCACGTAAATATAAGGAACTGGCAAACTGCTCAGTGAGAAAAGAGACAAATACATGATAATTAATTAATAAGACAGCTATTCATATATATAAGTACCATAATAAAAACATTATATAATAATATTAAAAAGAACTATTATAATAAGATAACAAGCAACACCTGCCTTGAAAATAGGGGGATAAGAGAGGACGTTGTGGAAATAGCTTGAATTACGAAGCACAATGAAAGTCAGAAGCAGAATTTAAGCTCTCAAGCATCTCATGTTGAAACTGCAGATAATATCACCTAATATTTATCTGTCAAAACATAAAGGGTCTAAATAAGATCTCTTAAAAATCTTAAGATCTCTTAAGGAGAGCCATTATCAAACACTCCACAGTGAGATATTAACAACTTGATACAGATAACAAAAATTTTTTAACTGAAAAGACAACATGGGGAGAAAAAAAGAATTCACAGAAGAAAGAACTGAATTGAGAGGCCTCTGAAATTCAGACTCTTTAACATGGCACCCAAGACCCTTCACAGTCTGGTCCTAATCTTCTAGCCTCATCTCCAACATCCCACCACCATCAATTCCTCATTCTTGGCTTCAGGTTATATTCACTATTTCCTAATTTTAGCCCCAAACAACTGAAAATACGAAAATGTGATTTAAGACAAATATGATATAAGATAAATCAAAACAGAAATATGAAAATTCCTATTTCCCCAGCTTTCTGTAATGTGACAGAAAGCCTCAACCTATCTAAAAGGAGAAAGCATCAAACAGAATGTGGAGGAAAGGGAAGGACTGGTCAGCAAAGGAATCAGAAAAGCCTTCTAGGCAAATGTTCACAAGATCAAACCAAACCACAGGAAAGGAAGTTTTGGCCGAGTTGACTAGAATAATCTGGTTTCCTTGGCAATGCTCTTCTTAGAGTGGGTAAGAGAGCCTTAAGCTAACTCAGCTTAGAGATACTTCTTCAAACAAATATTTCTCCAGGTTCTCTTGCCATGCTCAATAGGTGGTCTGAGCAACACAGTTCCCATGTATCTTGCCAGAAGAGAGTGCTCTGGTCAGAAATGCTGGGTCAACCTGACGGCTGTATTTCTCACTCATCAACTGACCTCCAAATTAACAACTTGGCTTCCCAAGAAGCCTGCCTATAGGGAGACAATGAACTGATCTGCCAAAATAAGCAATCCCATCTGCTTGACAGTTGTATTTCTCATTGGAAATTAGTAAATTTACAAACATATAAACATATACAGATATGCATACATCAGTTTCTAATGTATGGCTAACATGGCCCTGCTCCTGAGAGAGGTTCACTCTCAATGGGCCCACCATACCAGGTGTCTGAGAGTATAAGGTCAAACAACAGACCCAGACCAATGACTCCATGAAGGGAAAGGCCATCACTTGAGACCCACTGGCAACAACACACGCCGTTGCATAGCCCTGCAACTTTTAATGTTTATACTCCAACATATGGCATACATCCTTGTGATTTTATCCTTCTATTCATAAAATATTTCCTCTTTCCACAAAACCTGGCTCCCTCCCCTTCTCCACCTGGAGAACTGCCCCTCCTCCCTTAAGACTACAGCTCAAATGTCAGTTCTTCAGTCCCATCTTTCCCAACAACTCAGGTAAAATTAATCACATCCTCTTGAGTGCTGCCACAACAATCCATGCATACCTCCCTCTGCTAAGGCTCTCAGATCCCAGTGGGAAATCCAGTCTAGCTGGCCTCATTACCAACTCATCTCCCCAACAAGGCCCAGGCACTCATCTATACCAGCAACTGCCATCATAGCATCCTGTATGCCGTGAGCGCTTACTAAATGTTAGAAGGAAGAAAAGGTAAAGAGCTGGCTATGGATAAGTAAAGAAGAAGAAGTAAAATTATTCTGTTGTTGTTCAGTAGCTGTCACATCCGACTCTTTGCAACACCATGGACTGCAGCACGCCCGGCATCTCTGTCCTTCACCGTCTCCCAGGGCTTGCTCAGACTCAGGTCTATTGTGTCAGTGATGCCATCCTTCTACACAGGTAGTAAACAGCATGAGTTAAAGTGATAAAGTGAGACTAGATAAGGTCTGTGTGAGATGAGAACAAGGTAAAGATTAGAGGAATCACTGAGGAGGGGTCTGACAAAAATTAACAGAAAAGAAACTTACAAACAAATCACTGAGGATCCAGAAAGGTTGATAAAGAGGTACAAATGGGGTTAAGTAAGCAAAAGGAAACCACAGTTCTTTGAAAGAAAAGTAACATTAAGAATTTGATACTTGGCACAATGTAGCTGTAAAAAGAACCAGAAGTGGGAGTCAGAGTTTGAATCTTCACCCCCACCTTGATGCCATCACACAAAATGACTAGCAGGTTATTGTAAGCCTCAATGTATTTATCTATAAAATAGGGATACAATATCTACCTTGCACAGTAGTTCTGAGGATTAAATAGTGTTATCTAACACAGTGACTGAGACACTGTATCAATCTCTAATAGCTGCTACCTTGACTGATTTTACAGACATCAACCTAGCATACAAAGCAGAGTGAATTAAAGGAGAAAATTGGAAGGTAAAAGATTATTAATAGGAAGTCACAGCAATCACTAGATTTGGGCACAGGGACAGACTTAAAATCACATTAGCTTGGCTTCAGTAACAGCTCTTACCTTAACCAACAATGGTATTTCTGACAAGTCACTTCTCTCAGTACATGTTTCCTGAACTGCAAATTGGATAATGAATCCAGCTCTCCTATTTCATCAATGCATTATGTTGGCTTATTTTAATTTTTTTAAAAATACATTTGGAAGTGTTTCACACTCTATAAAGTACTTTAGGGAAGATGAAGGAACGAAGAGGACAGGACAAATTTAAGAAGTATTTTCAAAAAAGACTCGAGCACATTAGAGACACTGGGAGATAAGGGGCACCAAATGTAAAATGTCAAAGCATTAAGAGAATACCTTCTGTAAAAGAAACTCAGAAATTCAGAGAAGAAGAGTCCGACCGAGATGACTCAAGAAAGATCTGTTTTGAGGCAAAAGGACAACTACCTGAAAACAGAGGGAAGTGCAGGATTAAGAGTCTGGGTGATGGACAATGATGTGAAATGGAGCGCTGAGAACTGCCAGCAATATCCATCCCAGTAAGAGTTACAAGAAATGATGAAACAGTGCAAAGCAAGAAGAACTAAAGAGATAAGATTAAAAATGCAAAAAGTAAATACCTAGCAAAGGACAAGGACAAAACCCACCCTACAAAGGCAGGTATTACCGTAAGAAGTGTAGACAGCAGAGAATTTAAAGCAAAAATCCAAAATAAGGATGCTCATGTAAGTAAAAAACTGGGGTCATATGGCATTATAAGTCAAGGAGATTGAGAAATGAGGAAAAAATTCTACAGTTGGCTAGAATGTGGTCGCCAGTGACCTTCAAGAGTGCAGTTCTAGTACAGAGGTGGGACCAAAGCCAGGTTGCAAGGAGTTAATCATAATTCAACGATCCTCTCATGAAAAAGCAGTTGCCAATAAACTGAAGGTGAAATTCACAGATAAGAGAAAAGCACATTTAATCACTGAAAGGGGACAAACTTTATCTCAAGAAAGCTTCTTAGGATTTTTAACACTTCCACAGGAGAAAGAAGACTTTAGTTTTCCAAAATCTCCCAAAAGACATATATATAAGTAGCAAAACACAGGGCAGTTAGATTTTGCTGCAACTGAAGAACAACAACAACAAAAAAGACTTAGCCCTAATAGTGTTTAAGTTTTGATTACAATTAATATGCATACCCTAAATAAGGCATTTTGGTAACTAAGTTATATTAACTACTACAGGAAAGTCATAGTATCCTGTTCTGACTACAGTCCACTGGGAAAGAACACTAAATTGGAAGCTAGGAGCCCTAATTTTAGTGCAGCCCTGAAGTGAAAATGAAAGTTACTCAGTCCTGTCAGACTCTTTTGTGACCCTATGGACAATACAGTCCATGGAATTCTCCAGGCCAGAATACAAGAGTGGGTAGCCTTTCCCTTCTCCAGGGGATCTTCCCAACCCAGGGATCGAATCCACGTTTCCCTCATTGCAGGTGGATTCTTTAACAGCTGAACCACCAGGCAAGCCTAGAGGAAAGTCATAGTATCCTGTTCTGACTACAGTCCACTGGAAAACAGCACTAAACCCGAAGTCAGGAGCCCTGATTTTAGTGCAGCCCTATCCATGAACAATTTAATTATTACGCCACTCAGTTTTCCACATTTAGTAAAGAGAAATCTCACCTACCCCACCTACTTCCAAAACTGTTGTGATGATAAAATGAAACAGCATATGTAAGAAATATAAATAATTACATTTGTGCATAATGATAACTATACACATATACACACAGAGCTTCACAAATATAAGGCAACAATCCATAATCATTATTTTATAGTACAGATGGATTATTTCAATTAATCCATATACTATCTTTATTGTGAACAAATTTTACGTTACTAATGTAATCCTACTTCATTATTTCAGTTATTATCTGAACTTTAATAAACATACTTAGTAGTAAGTGTCAGTAAGGTGAAATGTTGATTATTCAATCAGTTATGTCATCTACATTGTCCATAAGGCACTTTACCCAAGAAAAAAACCATAATAATTAAATTCAAATCAGACAGAATATTTCTTAGCTGCTCTTTTAAAAGATCTGGTGGGAGAGGTTTAAATAAATGATCAATTTAAGATTATTACTATTTCATTTAGCAAAGCTCACTTTCTCTTAAAACATATTACAACTACTCAATATTTTTTCTTCTTATATGTCTCAAATCACCAATAAATGTACAACTCTACTAAGTATTGTTCCCCATGATGGAGAAGACTATTAAGAGTTCCGTGGACAGCAAGGATGTCAAACCAGGATCCTAAAGGAAATCTACCCTGAGTATTCACTAGGAGGGCTGATGTTGAAGCTGAAGCTCCAATACTTTGGCCACGATGGAAAGAGCCAACTCATTGGAAAAGACCCTGATTCAAGGAGAGACGGAGGGCAGGAGGAGAAGGGGTCAGCAGAGGATGAGATGGATGGATGGCATCACTGATTCAAAGGACATGAATCTGAGCAAACTCAAGGAGATAGTGGAGGACAGGGGAGACTGGCATGCTGTAGTCCATGAGATTGCAAAGAATAGGACATTACTTAGTAACTGAACAACAATAACAACAAATTGTTCTCCACGTAGAACAAAACTATTCAACTGTACTTTTTCCTCGTAGGATAGTCAGAACTTTCAACCTGATTTTAAAAAGGGAGAATGAGTGTAAAGATTCTTGCTTATATTTTCAAGCAGAAATTTGGTCTTCCATCTACATAAAAAAACTCCATGGAAATAGCTCTTAGATAAAATCATCTTGTCATAAAACATGACAGTCAGCAGTCATGAGTATCTGAAAAGCACTTGAAGTGTGACCCTATTTGCTCATACTCTAGAAATGAGCATATCATCCATGCTGCTTTCTTAATCACTGCAATCTAAATATTGAACAGCTTGGCTTTCGATATTATTTTTCCAGCATACAGAAGGAACCACACTAGCCATTTTGAGATTAATCACTTTAATAATTAATCCATTTCAAAGGCCTAGGTCTCTCTGAAACTAGTTTTAGGATCAAAAGTAATTCTAGAGTAAAGGAATTTTGCCTGAGTAACTATCCTCCATAAAACTGAAAAATCACCTATAAAATATGTAAGTATTTCAGAGTAGACAATAATATAAACACTTGCATTTAACCTAAGTCTTGAGTTAGCGAGCAGAACTGGATGAAGTTTAAAAACAATTTCAGTACGTTTTTCTTCAGGGCTTTTTCCAGAATCTACTACTCTCTAATCCCCAGACCCCTGGCTTAGAACAAGCCAGGAATTAAATGGAGATAAAGAAGATGCAACCAACTATTCCACAACCTTAGTCCCAACCTGAATTTCTGGTTTTAAAATCTCTTACAATCCATCTTAGCTGAAAAGGTAATTTAAAATAAAAATTTAACAACTGAAGCTTCTTTGTCCCTCTTCCTGACCCCACTTCCCTCTTCCCCAGAGGTAACCACTTGGCTGACATCTGTGTCTGTCATTCCTATCATTGACTATTTAAACATCATCCACATATGATTGCTTTTATAGAATTAAACTCCACAGCCCAGAGGCTGTGTCTGATATTGTCTTCTCTGTAGCATCTAGTAATCAGCATGCGCTCATCATTTAAATGTGACAAATATCTCTAAAGAAAATTAATAAATATTTAGTAAAACTAATTAAACAGAGCCATACATTGTCACAATAGGAAAAAGAAACAAGTTGCTTCTCCATTTATGAAAATCAGCTAGGCATCTATTATGTAAAGTTGATCCAAAAATTCAAATTATTGAAAAGTTGGGTTTTAATTTAAAAGACTGAATAAATAAAATTTAAAAGACCAAATAAAATTTAGGTTTGAAAAAAATACATCTTTCATCCAAATAATTCCCTATAAACTCAATAATTAAATTTATTCTGTTTTTTTTGTTTGTTTGTTTGTTTTACCACATTAGAAGTTATTCTTCTGTGTTCCCTAGGCAGCAACAAATAACACCATGCATGAGGACAGATATAATTATATGCCAAAAAAGACAGACCAGCACCCTCACACTCCAAACTCCCCTCTGTGGCTCCTTCATGCCCCATATGTTGCTAATAAAACTGTTTCAATCATACCTATGAGACAGTTTTACTAACATAATATCAGGCCTCTTGGTTGTTCACAAGGCTAACCACCAAAACTGCCACAAATGCAAATTTTAAGACTCAGGCAAATAGAAATCCACATTGCGTGTGCGCGTGTATGTGTGTGTGTACACAGATGCATATATATTTCGGAGCACAGAAACGTGCATTAAAACTACAGTTCTACTGTTTGATTCAGTAAACTTTAAAGTGCCCATCCTGGCTGTATAGACATATAGAAGGTTCCAAGGTCTGACAACGGTATGCCATTCAAGAAACCATAACCCTACCTTTATCCTTTCATATTGTTAACATGATCAAATCAAATATCTGACTGGTAGAAAACCATGACAGTCAGAATTGTTAGTAATTAATTATGTGCTGTGCTGTGCTGTGCTGTGCTGAGTCGCTCAGTCACGCCCAGCTCTTTTTCGATCCCAGCAACTCTAGCCCGCCAGGTTCCTCTGTCCATGGAATTTTCCAGGCAAAAATGCTGGAGGAGATCTCCTTTTCCTCCTGCACAGGGTCTTCCCTACCCAGGGACTGAATCAATGTCTCCTGCATCTCTTGCATTGTCAGGCAGATTCTTGACCACCAAACCACTTGGGAAGCCCCCAGTAAAAAGACACAACGAAGGAAGGTAAACAACAGAACACTGAAACAACAGTTAGAAACTTTATAGACCTGCTAAACTGATAAATGATCTGGTATTCATGTACCTGATTCTCTGCTTCAAGAAACTAAAACACTCTCATCACATGTATGGTTAAATTCATCATACATAAAGTTTTCTCATAAAACATGAATGTTTAAATGACTTAACAAAAAAAGGTTTTTTTTTTTTTTTAATCCTGCTACTATAGGAAATGCTCAGTTAGATCAAGATGAATGCATTCTCAATCTTTTCTAAAAAACTTCTCTAGGGAACCCTCTCTAAGATGTTATTTCAACATGACCTCAATTATTAAATCCTCTGGAGACAAGACTCCTTTTAATAAGTCAGCCCAAGAACAAAGGGGCTTGTGAATTCTAGTCTCCTTTGATCTATGACGGCAGCAAACAGGAAAGAAGAGGCAGGGGTGTTAGTTCAAGTACAAATCTTTCATAGGACCATCTGACCATATCCCAGGGTTCAAAAGACCCAATCAACACCACCACACAGACAAGGGAAAGGGACCTATCCTGAGAAGGCCTGGAGAAGTTGTCATTAAGGATTGTTCTTCTAGGGAGTAATCAAGCCTAGAAAACATACCAACTCAAGAACACAATGGGTGAGCCTACAGGGATAAACTTCTAACACTGGCATAACTTCTAAACTACTGCAGTGCACCCTATTTGTTGAAACACACATTATTTCAGTTGAAATCATAGAATTCTAGAGTGGTCAGGAATCTGTGAATTACCTGTGGTTCCTTCCACCAAATGCAAAAAGGCTTCATGTAGAATTTTGATGACAGACCTAATCTCTTTGGGAAATTCACAATGATGAGAAGCTAAAAAGCAACTGTTGACCCACTCCTTTAGGCCTTGCTTGAACATGAGTGTGCCATTTCTGTCTAAGTTTTCTTGTTCATTAATGACGCTGGCCTGCAACTCAAGACTTCAAATCTGACCCACTCCATCAGATTCAGACTTTGACTTTGTCTAGCCTTTGGACCAGTATCCACTTACAGGTCAGACATTCTAAATGGAATTGTGACCCTAGTCTATCATTAGATTAGGCCAGTTCCCAGGTTCAGCTCTCCTGGTCAGCCCTCATCTATGACAGAGCATGACCACCATCACCCCTAAGTCTGCCCACTGCTCAGTCCTAACAGCCCTACGACTACAGATAAGCTTAATACTAGAGGACTCCATCTTGGCCTCTCCAGTCCAGCATCTTCTCTGATCCATATCGCTGTAACAGCCTTCGGCTAAGTTGTTACTAACGTTCTACCAGCGCTTCACTGGTGGTTCAGCAGCAAAGACTCCACTTGCAATGCAGAAGACACAGGAGACATGGGTTTGATCCCAGGTCTGGGAAGATCCTCTGGAGGAGCACATGGCAACCCACTCCAGTATTCTTGCTTGAAGAATCCTATGGACAGAGGAGCCTGGCAGGCTTCATTCTACAGGGCTGCTAAGAGTTGGTCACTACCGAAGTGACTAGGAGCACATACACCAGGGTCCAAGAGCACCTGGATTTCAAAAAAAACTGTAAAAACCTTCTCCTCTGAAATAGGCCCAACTGCATATATAATACTGTACATAATTCTACAAGGTTCTCCATGAATCCCAAGTTAAAAATCCCTGATATCTATAACAGGGACTCATATTTTTAAAAAAATTAAATACATATTCCACACACACTCACACCCTAAGGGATACTCTTGCTAGACTCCCTTGCAACTTGAGATCTGTATGTGTTTCCCAAGGAGGAACACTCCTAAGGAGTTCAGAAGGAAAAGGAAACAAGGAAAAGCAACCAAGTATAAAGAGGCCAGCCCATTCAGCAATGATGGCAGGCAAGACAATGATTCTTCTGGCACCAGCAGCAAAAGCCAAGACTTCTCATTCAGCACTTCCAAACTTGAACAAGGCACCATGCTTCTGAGCCCAGAGATGGCCATGGCTCCCTTGGCGAGCCAGCTGAAAAGTGTGGTTCCAGGAGTTGGTTCTAGAAGTTCAGCTAAAGTCTATTCTTTCCTCTCTCCTAATCCTCAAACATCCTATATTACAAGTTAATAAATCCCCTTCTGCTTAAACTAGCTGTGATGATTCTGTTATCTGCCACTCAGAGAGCCCTTTCCAATATGTGGGCCAAGTAAAAAGAACACCTGAAATAAATATTTAAATATACTACCAAAGTGAAGTGAAGTTGCTCAGTCCTGTCCGACTCTTTGCAACCCGTGGACTGTAGCCCACCAAGCTCCTCCATCCATGGGATTCTCCAGGCAAGAATATTGGAGTGGGTTGCCATGTCCTTCTCCAGGGGATCTTCCCAACCCAGGAATCGAACCCACGTCTCCCACATCGCAGGCAGACGCTTTAAACTCTGCACCACCAGGGAAGCCAAAACTGGCCTTAAAATATAGACCTTTGGTTGCATAACAACGTATATGTACTTAGTGCCACTGACCGATACACTTAAAACGGTAAAAATCGAAATTTTTACATTATATACATTTTATCTCAGTAAAGAAATATTATTTTTCTAAACACCCCCCAAAAATTTGTATTTCAGCCAAGGAATCAAGACCCTTAGAAAACCTTGATTTAGTCAACTTATCCCTGTTCCAAGAGTATCAAGCAAGAAAGTCATTTATTCTCTAAGTCTAGCCTCTTGGTCTCTAAGTACAAAGACTGGAAGAAATCTCAACATACATTAGAGATAAACAGACACTAAAATTCTGCAGTGGGTGAAGTGGAGGGTGGAAAAGGAACAAGGCACTATTTGCTACAAACTTACTATGTGACCATGATACGCCAAGTGCTTTCCATTATATCCTCATTTAATCCACACAATAACAACACCCACCCAACCTCATTTATAATAATGCTTCAAGGTAAATGTAACTATTCTTTTCTTACTTATGAGAAAATGGAGAAGAAAAGCTGAGTAACTCACCCAAGGTGCACAGCTATCGACTGCTGGAGTAATGACAGATCAAGATCTGTCTGACTCCAAAGCCCTGGCTCTTTCTATACCACATTTCTCTTACTGCCTGCCACAGCCACAGTGCTCAGCAGGCAAGGGCTAATTAAATTATCCACAGTGATGGAATCATCGCCCAGCCAGGAAAGCAATTCTTGAAAAGTGTCACCTAGACCATTAATATAGTATGCCCTGTAGAGTCAAGTGTGATGTTCAAATACAGAAATAACTAGATGATGATGATGATAATGATAATAGCATCCAGCTACCATTTGCTGAGTGCCTATTATGCTTTAAGTGCCCCATATACACTACTTCATTTAATCCTCCGAACATCCCAGTAAGAAATGCACAGTAGGTGTTACCTTCATTTTACAACAGAAGAAAATGAGATGCAGAGATGGAGAGCTCTGCCAAAGATTACACAGCAAGTTAAGTTCACAGCCACAATTTGAACCCATGTCTCTATAATGCCCAAATGCATGTGTGGGGACCAGAACTTATATTATCTTTCCTCTTCTAAAGAGCCAAACACGGGCCTTATACAGTAAACATTCAGTAAACCAGCAGTTTTTACTTTGAAATTAGGGACACCAAATGCAGACCACGGGGTTGCACAAACTTAATAGTCTAGTGCTGACACGGAGTGAAAAGACATGAAGGAAGAAAAGATAATAAAGAGTTCACCCTTGAAGGTCAGCACAAGTTTGCCAGTGAAAGGATCAGAACTCCTTTTCTTCACACTTTCAGCCTAGCCCATCTCTCAATTCTCCCCACCTCAAGGGAGAGAAAAGAGCTACAGACAACCACTAAGGCTTGCTCTATCAGCCCGCACATACTGTTAGAAATTATACAGACTACATGATCCCAAGAGAACTGTATGAAAGCGAGGAAATTATCTGCAAGGCGTCTGATTCAACAGGACCAAGGCAAGACCTGAGAATCTGCCAACTCAACAAGCTCCCAGGTGATGCTGCCTCCAGACCACGCTAGCTTCAATTATTACCATCCCCAGACTTCTTTATGTTCACCAAGTTCAGTCACCGAAGAGTAACTAATGACAAGCAGGAAGAGGCCATCCATCTCCCCCTGGTACAGGGAGGCTTTATAGTGGAGATGTATTAACAAGCTGAGAAAGAGCCACAGGGCTGGCTGGGCGGAAACTATGCGGGAGACCGCACGGTCCAGATCCAGACAATCAATCGGTCCTCAGCGAATCCAGTAAATGTCTGAAACTGTCAACGACACATGTAAAGTGCATTTCTAAGAGGTTATAGGGTAGGGTGTGGAGGTAGAGGGAGCGAAATACAATTTGAATAAAATACAATTTGAATAAAAGGAATAAGATTATAAATTATATAATGAACATGTGGAAACTCAGCACAAAGAGAAAATATTGCCCTAGCCCAGTACAAAACTTTAGATAAAGTCTAACTTTGAGAAAAATAGCTTTATTTCCCAAATAAACCATAGCAGCATAAAAAGTTAACAGCAATGGGAATTCAGTGTATTCCCAGATGATGATAATGAGCTGCAAAAGGTCAAGAAACCTTAAGACAGAACATACACAATGATGGAGTCACTGTTCTCTTTTATTTACAAACAGAGAAAGGAACTTATTTATTTAGTATCATTATGACAGACCCACCCATATATGGAAATAATAGCTTGTGTAGTTAACTCAAAATATGGTCCAAACCACATGTGCTGGACTACAAGGAAAATCCAGTCTCACAAAGCAAAAATACCACTACTTAAAATTACATGCTAACAAAATTAACAGCTTATAGAATATAGCCTTCTATTAAACAAAAGCTAGGATATGATTTTGTTTTTCTTTTAATTCAAAGGATATCAGGACACTCTACCAAGATACCATATCAAAAATAAATAAAAACCCAAAAAGCAATTATAACGAGAAAGAAACAGACATAGTGGGACTGATATAGTGGGGGGAAATGGAAAATAATCTAAATGTTCATCAACAGCAAAAAAGATGAATGGGAATATAATCATAAAACTGAATATAATATAGCTCTAAAATTCACTGACCTATAGGGGAGAAAAGATAGTTAGGGAGTTTGAGATGGACATGTACACACTGCTATGTTTGAAATGGATAACCAACAAGGACCTACTGTGTAGTAAAGGGAACTCTGCTCAAAGTTACGTGGCAGCCTGCATGCGAGGGATGTTTGGGGGAGAATGGATACATGTATAATTACAGCTAAGTCCCTTTGCTGTTCACCTGAAACCACCACAACAAAGTTAATCGGCTGTACTCCAATACAGGCTTCTTCCCAGGTGGATCAGTGATAAAGAATCTGCCAGCCAATGGGGGAGGCAGAGGAGACACGGGTTCAATCCCTGGGTCAGGAAGATCTCCTGGAGGAGGAAACGGCACCCCACTCAGCATTCTTGCCTGGAAAATCCCATGGACAGAGGAGCCTGGTGGGCTACAGCCCACGGGTTGCACAGAGTTGGACATAGTGAGGTGACTGAGCACACGCACATATCCCAATAAAAAGAAAACAAGGTTTTAAAAGATAATTTAAAAATTAACAATAAATAAAATTAAATTCACTGAACTATTTAGCAGTGGAATTAGGGGCTGAATTCTATCTCCCGAAAATTCGTATCTTGAATCCCTAACCTCCAGTGCCTCAGCATGTGACTACACTGCTAAAGAGGGCCTTCAAAGAGGTGATTAAATTAAAATGAGTCAACTAAGTGGGCCCTAATCCAACCTGACCAGTGTCCTTATAAGAGGGAGTTTATACACAAAGAGACATTAGAGATGTGCACCCACCCACCAAGTAAGGACAGGGACCAGCAAGAAGCCGGCCATCTGCAAGCCAAGAAGAGAGATCTCAAAATAAAGCAAGTCCCCCATCACCTTGATCCTGAATTTCCAGCCTCTAGACTGTGAGAAAATGAATGTCAGTTATTTCTACCACACAGTCTATGGTATTTTGTTACGTTAGCCTATTCCTTCTCCAGAGGATCTTTCTGACCAGGAATCAAATCGGGGTCTCCAGCACTGCAGGCAGATTCTTTACCAACTGAGCTAGGATGGAAGCTCATGCTGACCCACAAGGACTAATACAAATGATCCCAACTCAAACATTCATAAGAATCACCTGGAGGCCTTACTAAACACAGACTGTGGGGCCCTTCTCTCAGAGTTTCTGTTCATTAGGTCTAGGAAGAGGCCTGAAACAGACCTAGTTCTCATGGATGCATGTTCTTGCAAGGGCCCCCCCTTGATGTAATACTCTGCCATTACAACCTCCAAAGTATTAACAGTCTGAACACTGGTTTGCATTGTCATTTGCTTCCCTGGTGGCTCAGAGGTTAAAGCGTCTGCCTCCAATGCAGGAGACCTGGGTTCGATCTCTGGGTCGGGAAGATCCCCTGGAGAAGGAAATGGCAACCCACTCCAGTATTCTTGCCTGGAGAATCCCACGGACGGAGGAGCTTGGTAGGTGCTAGTCCACAGGGTCGCAAAGAGTCGGACACGACTGAGCAACTTCACCTTCACCATCATGCACAAATTGGTTCAGCAGTCAAGAACCCACCTGCAATGCAGGAGACCTGAGTTTGATCCCTGGGTTGGGAAGATCCCCTGGAGGAGGAAACAGCAATCAACTTCAGTATTCGTGCCTAGGAAATCCCATGGACAGAGAACTCTGGCAGGCTACGGTTCATGGGTCACAAAAGAGTTGGACATGACTTAGGGACTAAACAAACAACAAACGAAACACAAATGTGGCCAGTTCTGGCCTGAGAATTTTTATTTCCAACAAATTCCCTGTGATCCTAAAGTTGGTGACCAGGTACCACATTCTGAGAGTTGCTAAACCATCTGCTGAACCAGGTAAGTCTAAAAACATAATATTGGGGAAAAAAGAGCCAGCTGCAAAAGAACAAGTATAGATATCATTTATATAACATTCTGTTATGGATGTGGTATTTCACTTCAGTTCTGACTGACTCTTTGCAACCCTGTGGACGATGGCCTGCCAGGCCCCTCTGTCCATGGGATTCTCCAGGCAAGAACACTGGAGTGGGTTGCCATGCCCTCCTCTAAGGGACCTTCCCAACCCAGGGATTGAACCCCATCATTATGTCTCCTGCATTGGCAGGTGGGTTCTTTACCACTGGGAAGCCCTTTGTAATGGATATTATATATGTATAAAAACAAGTATGGCAATGTAAACACCCAATTCAGAATACCTGCTATCTCTGAGGCCATAAAAGAACATAATTAGTGATCAGCACCACAGAGAGCCTCAGCTCTGTCTACAAAGATCTATTTCTCAAGTGACTGAAAAATAAAAAATTGAAGTAAACATGGCCAAAAGGTTAAGTTTTGACAGAGCTGAGAGTTACATTGTGTTACTCTCTATACATTTTTGCACTTTTCTATAAATTAAAGCACTTAAAAATTTTTCAAACAGAAAAGAACCTTAACTATTATATAACTCTGGCACCACTGACAATCGAGTAAAATATTCCATTCAAAATTTTAAATTTTACCAGTTGGAAGAACAATTGTACTTACCAAAAAAAAAAAAAAAACTTCACAATAACCAAGATATAAGGTTATACTTGAAGCTTGAGAATCATAATTTAAAAGACTAAGCAGATATAAATTCACTTCAAATGAACACATCTAAAAATTTACTAACATACTATGGAAATTAAGAATATTAAAAATGAGAACTACTATCCCTTAGAAATAATGGTAACTGTGACATTCAGGTTAACTTGACTCTACTATGTCTTTTGCATGAAATGACAAAAATAAATTTTAAACTGTTTTAGAGAGGCAAAGACAAAACATAACAGGTGAAATGTCTACAAACCTAGAGAAAATAATAGGAAAAGGTTAAATTAAAATGAAAGGAACAGAAATAAATATTAGAAAGAAAATTTCAATCTAAAAAATATAGAATAAATCCAAATTCATTAAAATAACTTTTAACTATTAAATTAGCCAATTGTGTGTTAAAATATGAATAATCAGTGCTGCTATTTTCATTTTATTGGGAATATAAAATGGAAAAACTTTTCAGAAAGAATGTAAAAACATAAATCAAGGGCATTAAAAATACTCCCTTTAATCCAATAATTTTCTTTCTAGGAATATATCCTATGGAAAAAATCAAAATAATGAAAACAAACATTCACACATGAGTATGTTAATCACAACATTAAGTCATATAGAAAAATTACCCAAACTAAATAAATCACAATGCATACATATGATATAATATAAAATTAAATAAAAAGGAAGATTATAAAATTACACACACTGTGATCTTATCAGTTCAGTTCAGATACTCAGTCATGTACAACTCTTTGCATACTTACGGACTGCAGTACATCAGGCCTCCCTGTCCATCACCAACTCCCTGAGTCTACCCAAACTCATGTCCATTGAGTCTGAAATGCCATCCAATCATCTCATCCTCTGTCGTCCCCTTCTCCTCCCACCTTCATTCTTTCCCATCATCAGGGTCTTTTCAAATGAGTCAGTTCTCCGCATCAGGTGACCAAAGTATTGAAGTTTCAGCTTCAGCATCAGTCTTTCCAATGAATATTCAGGACTGATCTCCTTTAGCATGGACTGGTTGGAACTCCTTGCAGTCCAAGGGACTCTCAAGAATCTTCCCCAACACCACAGTTCAAAAGCATCAATTCTTCGGCGCTCAGAATTCTTTAGAGTCCAACTCTCACATCCATACATGACTACTGGAAAAACCATAGCCTTGACTAGACAGACCTTTGTTGGCAAAGTAATATCTCTGCTTTATAATATGCTGTCTAGTTCGGTCATAACTTTTCTTCCAAGGAGTAAGCGTCTTTTAATTTCATGGCTGCAATCACCATCTGCAGTGATTTTGAAGCCCAAAAAAATAAAGTCTGCTACTGCTTCCCCATCTATTTGCCATGAAATGATGGGACCAAATGCCATGATCTTAGTTTCCTGAGTGTTGACCTTTAAGCCAACTTGTCACTCTCCTCTTTCACTTTCATTGAGAGGTTCTTTAGTTCTTTGCTTTCTGCCATAAGGTTGGTGCCATCTGCTTATCTGAGGTATTGATACTTCTCCCAGTGATCTTGATTCCAGCTTGTATTCATCCAGCCTGGCATTTCTCATGATGTACTCTGCATATAAATTAAATAAGCAGGGTGACAGTATACAGTCTTGATGTACTCCTTTTCCTATTTGGAACCAATCTGTTGTTCCACGTCCCCTTCTAACTGTTGCTTCTTGACCTGCATACAGATTTCTCAGGCGGCAGGTCAGGTGGTCTGGTATTCCCATCTCTTTCAGAATTTTCCACAGTTTATTGCGATCCACACAGTCAAAGGCTTTGGCATAGTCAATAAAGCAAAAAGAGATGTTTTTCTCGAACCCTCTTGCTTTTTCCATGATCCAACAAATGCTGGTAATTTGATCTCTGGTTCCTCTGCCTTTTCTAAAACCAGCTTGAACATCACGGTTCACGTACTGCTGAAGCCTGGCTTGGAGAATTTTGAGCATTACTTTACTAGCGTGTGAGATGAATGCAATTGTGCAGTAGTTTGAGCATTCGTTGGCATTGCCTTTCTTTGGGATTAGAATGAAAACTGACCTTTTGCAGTCCTGTGGCCACTGCTGAGTTTTCCAAATTTGCTGGCATATTGAGTGCAGCACTTTCACAGCCTCATCTTCTAGGATTTGAAATAGCTCAACTGGAATTCCATCACCTCCACTAGCTTTGTTCGTAGTGATGCTTCCTAAGGCTCACTTGACTTCTCATTCCAGCATGTATGGCTCTAGGTGAGTGATCATACCATTGTGATTATCTGGGTAGTGAAGATCTTTTTTGTACAGTTCTTCTGTGTATTCTTGCCACTTCTTCTTAATATCTTCTGCTTCTGTTAGGTCCATACCATTCTGTCCTTTATTGAGCCCATCTTTGCATGAAATGTTCTCTTGGTATCTCCCTTGGTAATTTTCTTGAAGAGATGTCTAGTCTTTCCCATTCTATTGATTTTCCTCTATTTCTTTGCACTGATCACTGAGAAAGGCTTTCTTATCTCTTCCTGCTATTCTTTAGAACTCTGCATTCAAATAGGTATAACTTTTTCTCCTTTGCTTTTCACTTCTTTTCACAGCTATTTGTAATGTCTCCTCAGACAGCCATTTTGCCTTTTTTGCATTTCTTTTTCTTGGGGAGGGCCTTGATCCCTGTCTCCTGTACAATGTCATGAACCTCCATCCATAGTTCTTCAGGCACTCTATCAGATCTAGTCTCTTAAATCTATTTCCCACTTCCACTGTATAATCCTAAGAGATTGGATTTAGTTCATAACTGAATGGTCTAGTGGTTTTCCCTACTTTCCTCAATTTAATTCTGAATCTGGCAATAAGGAGTTCGTGATCTGAGCCACACTCAACTCCCTGTCTTGTTTTGCTGACTATATGGAGCTTCTCCACCTTTGGCTGCAAAGAATATAATCAATCTGATTTCAGTGTTGACCACATGGTGATGATCTTAACTATGGAAAACTACAAAAGTTCAAAGAAAAAAAATGAAAGGAAATACACAAAAATATTAAGTCTGCCTCTGGATGATGGATGATTTGCTCCTTAGCTTCTTTTCTATAACATATATATATTACTTATACAATTAGAAAAATAGAAATTTAAAAATACTGGCACTTTCATTAAATATAAAACATTTCAAACTAAGGTATCAGGGCATTTAATAAGTACCTTAGCTGTTATTTCAAGAAATCCTTGAAACATTCATTGCAGTAAAAAGTTGATTATATCTAAGAAAATACAATGTTATCTTTCCAAATGTAGACATTATGTAAGAAGCCCTTCATAGCACCTCCCTGGTGGTCCAGTGGTTAAGAATCTGCCTTGCAAAGCAGGTGAAACACTGGCTTGATCCCTGGTCCAGGAAGATCCCATATGCCCTGGAGCAACTGAGCCTGTGTGCCACGACTATGGAGTCAGTGTTCAAGAGCTGGGAGCCACGGCGACTGAAGACCACCTGCCTTAAAGCCTGTGCTCTGTAGCAAGAGAAGCCAATCCCATGAGAAGCCCGCACATCCCAACTAGAGGGTAGCCCCCACTCTTCACAACTAGAGGAAAGCCCGCACAGCAACAAAGAACCAGCACAAAAATAAATAAGCAAAAGTTAAATTTTAGAAAAACTTGGCCAAAAAAACAAAAAACTCCTTCATAGTTTTCTTCTTCTGCTGCTGCTGCTAAGTCACTTCAGTCGTGTCCAACACTGTGCGACCCTGTAGACGGCAGCCCACCAGGCTCCCCCGTCCCTGGGATTCTCCAGGCAAGAACACTGGAGTGGGTTGCCATTTCCTTCTCCAATGCATGAAAGTAAAAAGTGAAAGTGAAGTCGCTCAGTCGTGTCCCACTCTTGGCGACCCCATGGACTGCAGCCTACCAGGCTCCTCCGTCCATGGGATTTTCCAGGCAAGAGTACTGGAGTGGGGTGCCATTGCCTTCTCCAATAGTTTTCTTCTAATTCCTTTTGAAGGCACCCACAGTTTTCTAACATCAAAGTGTCTATACATATCTTAAACTGGTTTTCTAATCAATCATTCTATATCACAATCAACATTCCAAATCACATATTTTCATCAACCTGCCTAATGATAATGGCTGAGACCCCAAGACCTCCCAGTCACTGAGCTGTCCCTTACAAACCACTCTAAAGAAAGTTATCATCCATCACCTTGACTTTGTAGGTGTATGAACTCAGGCTAAGTAATTGTCTCAACATCACACAGCTAGAAAGTGGCAGATCTGGGACTTAAACCCTGGTCATTCAACAGAAGTATATCACAGGACCTTTCAGTAAAGCTGACATAATGCAAAATCCTGGTTTGTCTGGGGTTTTTGCAATTTTAATTCTGTCTCCCAAGTAAAAACAAGGACAGAGTTCCAGAAAAAAGATACAATTACCAGAAAATGTAATTAAAGCAGCTACCTATTAATCATAGGAAAAAATTTCAATCTGTATCTTTATCACCTACTTTGTACACTTACCTATTGAACACTGACCCCACACACGTGAATCACTTAGTTTAAGGTCAGAGATAAGAGAACACAGGCAAACAGGTAAAAAGCTGTGACAGGCTGTTTTTTCCAAAAACAGGCACAGCAATATTTCCTGTCCCACAAGCCCTTTCAGGGGCTTACCACACCCTCACCCAAAGTGGGGAACAATTTCCCCTTCAGCTTAAGTTGAGCAGGGCTTTCTATCTATCAAGGAACAGAATGACTCAGAAGTAATACTGCATGATTTCCAAAGGCAACATAGAAAAGGCAATACAGTTGTCCCTCCGCATCTGCGGCCTCCACATACTCAGATGCTACCAACCACAGATCAAAAATATTTGAATAAAGAAAGAAATTCCAGAAAGTTCTGAAAAGCAAAACTAGAATTTGCTCTAAATGGGCAACTATTAACACGGCTTTTTATATTGTATTCACAACTATTTACATAGCATTTACATTGTATTAATTACAATTGATAATTAGAAGTAACCTAGAGATTATTTAAAATATACAGGATGCAAACACTACACCATAGTATATACAGGACTTGAGCGTCTCTGGATTTGGGGATCCTGGGGGGGATACCAAGGACAATGGTGTAGGCTCTTTCCCTGTCCCTCCAACTCTGGCTCGCCGTCTCCTGCCTCCCTCCCATGCTTCTCTCCCTCTCTTGTTCCCCTCTTCCCTTTCTCTCACCCTTGCAATCTAGTCACCATTCTGTGAGGAAACCCAGGTAACGTGGGAGGGCTACAAACAGGTGTCCGAACCCCAGATTCCCAGTTGTTATCTCAGCTGGCAGCCAGCATCGCCCAGCAGATATGTTCCTGAACAAGCCTTCAGATGATTCTGGCCCTCCCCTTGAGCCACACAGCTGACCCAAAGGGTAGCAAAGACAAACTATGCTACATGAAGACTCCAAATCACAGACTCCAGAGAAAAATAAACGTTTTTAAGTTTTACAGTAGTTTGTCAAGTAGTAAGAGGTCACCAAAACAGACATTTGGGGCTGATTTCACAGCAAGTTAAAAAGTTTCGATCATTCCACAGAAAACTTGTACAACTTTGGCAATAATCCTCTTTAAATTAGCTAAACCATAGTCATCCCATGGCTCCTTTGACTTCAGATGGGTCTCTGGAAACTTGAACCTTCAAGGCTGCCTGATTCTCCACTGTGAGTCAAACTCTATAGCACGCTGAAATCAAGTTTCACTTTAACGGCTGGTGTCACATCTTTTCAGGGGGAAGTTCTAAGCAGGGATGCCAAGAAACTTCCCTCTAGAAGATAGATGTGGCACCCATGTTTTATCTGATCCCATAAAATACACTTGTAGAAAGTTATCATCTATTACCAGCACTCCCTAGAGTATTTCCACAAAGTAATTAGGCACTGTACATAGAGAAGATGTACACAAAGTACAAATTGGGAATGCAGAGAAAAATTGTGCAGAGTGAAACACACACAAACACGCAGAGTTGAGTGGCAAGGGAAAGAACAATAACACACTGCGCTCCTGATGCAGTGTAGGCCACAGTACTGTTTATTCACTGCCTTGTTGTTGTTCAGTTGTTGTCATGTCCAACTCTTTGTGACCCCATGGAATGCAGCATGCCAGACATCCCTGTCCTTCACTATCTCCCAGACTTTGCTCAAACTCATGTCCATTGAGTCAGTGATGCCATCCACCCATCTCATCCTCTGTTGCCCCCTTCTCCTCCTATCCTCAATATTTCCCAGCATCAGGGTCTTTCCCAATGAGTCGGCTCTTTGCATCAGGTGGCCGAAGTATTGGAAACTCATTTTTAGCATCAGTCCTTCCAATGAATATTCACTGTTGATTTCCTTAATTTATATTTTTTATATAGCTTCAAATGCAATTTCTAATCAAATGAGCTGAAATAAGTTAAAAGTTTCTCCTTATCGATGGAAATACAACATAATTTTACCAACTACAAAACTTTTCAATGATGAGGTATGCATGAAGTCAACTAAATACAAATAATAGAAACACTGAGATTAGTTTACTTCATAGATTTAGGAAAGAATTTTCGAATCATAATGGCAAGAATCACATTAAAAAGAAACCAGTTAGTTATCTATCGATTAATGAGCAAATGATAGACTGTAAAATGTTCCTGATGACAAAATACATCAGTGAAAGTGAAAGTTGCTCAGTCATGTCTGACTCTTTGCAACCACATGGACTATACAATCCATGAAATTCTCCAGGCTGAAATACTGGAGTGGGTAACCTTTCCCTTCTCCAGGGGATCTTCCCAACCCAGAGATCAAACACAGGTCTCCCGCATTCGGGCAGATTCCTTAACAGCTGAGCCATAAGGGAAGCCCAAAATACATCAGACTGGTAATCAAATATAAATTCCCTGAATATGAGCCCAGAAAAAAAAAGCCTTTATGTTTTAGGCATAGTTTCCACTAGCACAAGACCTTTCTTTTTTAAAATCTTTTTGAGTGTATCTCTGTGCACGTGCACACACACACATGCCACATGTATGTACGTGCTCAGTTGTATCCAACTCCTTATACCCCCATGGACTATAACTCGCCAGGTTCCTCTTTCCATGGAATTGTCCAGGCCAGAATACTAGAGGGCGTTTCCATTTCCTACTCCAGTTGATCTTCCCCGACTCGTATCCCCTGCATTGGCAGGCAGATTCTTTACCACTGCAGCACCTAGAAAGCCCTTTTGACAGTATAATGAAACCCAAACGTTTCCTTTCAGTTAAATCTAGGTCTCTCACAGCTCCACCTACCTAATAAAATCTTATTCAGGGTCACAGACTATAGTAAATACAATCATCATCATTGCAAAATTCTTCTATTCTCCTTCATTAACTTTTGGACATATGATATATATTCATCAGGCTGTTAGGGAACCATTGACTAAAACCACCCATCTTGGCTAGGCATGATGATAACCACATGCATAAGTTGTGTCACAACAAGAGGTCCAGGTAAGAAACACAGTGGTGTTGCTGAAAACTAACCTGGAGAATTCAGGAAGGGGCCAAACGGAGGGAGGAGACTCTGGTCCATAAGACACTTGCTCCTTGGAAGAAAAGCTATGATCAACCTAAACAGAATATTAAAAAGCAGAGACGATACTCTGCCAACAAAAGTCCATCGAGTCAAAGCTATGGTTTATAGTCATGTATGGATGTGACAGTTGGACTATAAAGAAAGCTGAGCACAGAAGAATTGATGGTTTTGAACTGTGGTGTTGGAGAAGACTCTTGAGAGTCCCTTGGACTGCAAAGAGATCCAACCAGTCCATTCTAAAGGAGATCAGTCCTGAATATTCGTTGGAAGGACTGATGCTGAAGCTGAAACTCCAATACTTTGGCTACCTGATGCGAAGAACTGACTCATTTGAAAAGACCCTGATGCTGGGAAAGATAGAAGGCGGGAGGAGAAGGGGACAACAGAGGATGAGATGATTGGATGGCATCACCAACTCGATGGACATGAGTTTGGGTGAACTCCAGGAGTTGGTGACGGACAGGGAAGGAGGCCTGGTGTGCTGCCATCCATGGGGTCGCAAAAAATCAGATCCGACTGAGCGACTGAACTGAACGGAGTTACAGTTAAATCCAATCAATTTAAAAGGATAAAGCTTGTCATTTTATATCATTTCTAAAGATAATTTACACAAATTATCAAATAATTCCATTTCAGAAACACTCAAACATAACAATTGACCATACACATGAACAAAATGCAGCACAAAGCTATGTCTATAAAATTGCCAAGATATTTTACAAAAATTAATCTAAGTTGATCATTTTTGCTTGAGTGTGTGTGTATATAGTTCAGTTCAGTTCAGTTCATTCGCTCAGTCGTGTCCAACTCTTTGTGACCTCATGAATCGCAGCCCGCCAGGCCTCCCTGTCCATCACCATCTCCCGGAGTTCACTCAGACTCATGTCCATCGAGTCTGTGATGCCATCCAGCCATCTCATCCTCGGTCGCCCCCTTCTCCTCCTGCCCCCAATCCCTCCCAGCATCAGAGTCTTTTCCAATGAGTCAACTCTTCGCATAGTTACTGAATACTAAACAGGAAAATAAATAAACAGGCAAATCATACGTAAAATGATTGATCAAAGAGTTAACTATAGTACTCAAGCACCAAGTGACATTATAAATGAATAAAAAAAGACTACATTATAGTTTTTGTCACACCTCTATTCCAGAATCTAAGAGATAAACCATAGGGACTCCTGTAGTATACAGATTCAAGTGGGAAGCACCTGCTTCCAATTGTCTAATATATATAGTATCTGCTTCTTTGGATGGAAAATCTCTAAGAGGAAACTGCATTATACTGTGTGTGCATGTACACATATGCTTAATGCTCTTACAAGTTGTACTAAAAGACATTACGTGGGTCACAAAATTCAGCAAGAACAAATCTGGGTGAATACCAAGACCAGCATTAATGATGCGTCCTTGGTAAGGCTCTACACAAAGAACTGATTTGAACATAAAAACATTCTTCAGTCTTTCTTTTGTTCATACAGCTTGCTTTTCAAACTTGACTAAATGAAGACCTTAATACTGTCTGAAGAAAGAAACAGTATTTTCATTGATACTTTGAATATGACATCATCTCTCTAGGCCTTGAATCCCTGACCTCTGGATAAAACAACTAAACCAATTATTTCATATTTTAAAATACATAATCTTTATCTACCTACATACTTGATTTCCAGCCTGTAAGAAGAGTACAAATATTTATTTTCCTATTTGCAATAATAAACATTACTCGTAGTTGACTAACATCTGTCTCCGAGTCTCTTGGCTTTTCAACTCTCATGAGGGTTTAAGTTGACCATTAACAAATCCTTAACTATTACCAAATCCAAGGGACAATTTAACGGCCCTATTTTGTATCATATACCTCTGAGGTCTGATGAAGACTAAGGGCTCTTTCCACAGAAATACCTACTTGCGTACACACAGACAAGATTTTACATAGCAATGAAGTGGGGGGGGGGGGGGGGGGGCGGTTATTTTAGACTTTCTTAAAATCTGGTGAACTTTGACTTACCTTGCTCACTTTCTTCAAGACCAGAACCTGAATCTGTATACTAATCTCCACCCCAGTTCCCCCTCCAGTTCCTACCTACCAACAGGATAGGTACCCTGTACTTTTTGTTCATAATCCTTTAATTCTCTTACAAATTAGATGACTGTATGTACCATGGTATACTATTTTGACTGATTTTCTCATTTTCTTCTCCACTGGAATGTGAGCTCCCTAAGGCCAGAAACTGGCAGATCCTGTTCTAAAACTCCAGCAACTGGTACCACACTGTGAAAAAAAATATTAAGTATCTGTCTTTCAAGTAAAGCCACGAGTTGATAATTGGTGAAAATGGGCAATGAGTACAAGCAGAGGAGGGCAGGAAGGATGTTTCATTCTACTAGTCTGTCTCCTTTTGTATATATTTGAAGATTTTCAAATATTAAGGGGGAAAAAAGTCTAAAAAAAAGCTTTACAGCTATATACGAATAACTTTCACATATTTGAATACATCTAAAAACAAACTACACTTGTTCATTATGCCTCAGAGAACTAGGATCAATGATTAGCAAACAAAATTCTGCCTTCACATGAGAAAGAACTCTCTAATAATTAAAGGTATCTGAAAATGAAGCTGGCACTGGGCTAGGTACAGACATACCTTGGAGATACTGTCGGTTCAGTTCCAGAACATTACAATACAGCAAATATGGCAATAAAGTGAGCCAAACAAATTTACTGGTTTCCTAGAGTACATAAAAGTTACATTAATGCTATATTGTAGTCTATTGTATACAATAGTGTTATGTCTAAAAAAAAAAATAATAATGTTACATATCTTAATTTAAAAGTGCTTTGCTACTCTGCTCAGTGTTATGTGGCAGCCTGGATGGGAGGGGGTTTTGGGGGAGAATTGATACGTGTTTATATATGGCTGACTCCATTTGCTGTTCATCTGAAACTATCACAACACTGTTAATCAGCTATAATCCAATACAAAATAAAAAGTTCAAAAACAAAAAGAACCCAAAAACAGTGCTTTGCTAAGAAATACTAACCGTCATCTGACACTACAGGGTTGCCACAAATCTTCAACTTGTTAAAAAGCAGTGTCTGCAACACACAAGGAAGAGAAGTACAATAAAACGAAGTAAGCCTGTACAGTCAAGCAGGAGATGGCCATTCAAAATGGATTACTATTAAAAAATGAATTCTAAGGGTTAAGGTTAGGGTTCAAATCTGTGAATATGTGAAAACATAGTTTATATCTTAAAAGAGCTACACAGAAGTCAATATAAAGATGACTACTGATTTCATAAAACAGCTACAAAGAATGAAGTCCTTTCTCAAAACCAATTACCTCTCCAGCCTCATTTTATGGGCATGCAAACACTCTCTGGGCTCCAGCTTCCCCAGCCTTCTGACAGGTCCTCAATGTGCTCGGTGGTGTCCACTGCACTTGCTGCTCCTACTGGAACGCTCTTCAGATAGCAGCTAAGAAACACTTCCTCAGGGAAGACGTCCCTACCTGACCAGATTATGCTCTCTGACAACCACAGTTCTTTTCCAGAAAGCAGAGACCCCATGTTTTTGCTCACCACTGCATCCCTAGGGCCTGTCACAGAGTCTGGCACATTGTAAGTGCTCAATAAATATTTGTTGAATGGATGAATGAATACAACATTCCCTATGAACCTAGCATTTTCATAAATTGTGATCTAAACTGAATACAAGTCAACTTACCGAAGTATAATCAAGCTATTTCTTTATCACAAGTGATTAAACTACCTCCCTAGAGGCCAAGGGCAATAAGAAAGCAGCTAGCTCCCAAGAGAATCTTTTATATTTGTTTTATTATGAAAATATAACACATTTTCAATAACTTTTAGCTTCACAATACACACAAAAAATTTGTTTCTCAGAATTCTGTTAAGATTCTGACAAGCCAAATGATTCTCAAGTCAAATGGTGGGTTATTAAGCTAAAAGAATTTATTGTTATGAATGTGAAATCTAATTAGGACATTTAGTTAAGGAAGCAGCAGTGAGAGATTTAGGACAGATGGACAACCATCAGGTCATATTAAATATTTCCAAATACATGTTTATAAGAAATATATGGAAATGCCCAGCATAGGGATACTTTCTGTTGCTAAGAAACACTGATCGTTGATGACTAAATTGTCCTTCTTACAAAGGTCAACAACAATCATCTCATTTATCAGTGCAATTCCTTTTAACTATTCATTCTTAAAAACCTTTACAAAATATACTAAACAAAAAGACATAAATGGTATTTAACACTCAGAAATCACTGATGTATATAATGTATACAGAGACAGTGGTATTTTACTGACTTCCATCAAAAGTGGTTTTTCAAGACAAAATTATGAGATCCTACTTTAGTATTAAGAACATGCGAACAAAAATTATTAATTATTAAAAGTACAAAAAAGAAATTCTATCCACACCAAATCTATCATATGGCTAATACACAAAATATTTGAAATTCCAAACAAATTCTAACAAAGCAAAACACTAAGTTTTAGAACTATTTTATCCTTGATTGGGAGAAATTACCCACTGTCATCTTATTCAGAACTCTGTGTTACCTGATAAATTTGAATTAGAGCCAGCACTGCACTATGTTAAAATCCCTTAGACTCAACCCTGCTTCTAATAACTTTTAGCTTCAGTTCTGGACCCAACATGAACTTTCACCCAGGTCATCCACTCCATTATTAATACCAGTCCTGGGCTCAGTCCCTCCTCCACTTCAGAAAGAAATGACAATCTAAGGAAATGATGAAGGGAAACCTTCCTACCAAGTAATGAACTCCAAAGAATGATTGTTTTTCAATGAAATAAATAAAATTTACCTTGGAGATCCCAGAATGTGAATATGGAACATGTAAAAGATTTAGCCTAATGCCTGATTTTCTCTGATATTAACAGCCTAAAATAACAAATGATTTTCTAGTACCCCAAATCTATATATTAGAAGACACAACACCCTAAAACTCCTTTTTTATTATGAAAATTTGCAAATACACAGAGCAGTAAAGAAAGAGTTTAATGTACCATATCACCTTGCCAACAATTATCAGCACTCTGATAATTTTATTTCATCTATAGGAAATCTATTCTTGAACCATTCAAAAGCACACTGAATTGAGATACCCTTTTAAAAGTGTACTCAACATGTTGACCATGCAGAAACAGCAGGTTTCATGCAAAAACTTTATTTTTGTCTCTTACTGGTCTATTAAACACATTCAGCAGTAAAACAACCTCTGCCCTAGAGAAAAAACTCATATAATTCTCATGACTTTCTGATCACTAAGACGTTACAGAAAATCATATGATCACTTGAAATGGTAAGTCCCAGTTCAGTAATTTAAAATAACTAGTCTTAGGCAGACAACTGGGGAAATTTGAATATGGACTATGGGTTATATAACATTATTGTATCAATAGTAAATTCTTGGGTGTGACAATGCATTGTGTAGGAGAATATTTTAATTTTTAAAATAGAAAAGTTGAAGTATTTAGGAGTAAAGTGTCATTTTCAAATGGTTCAGGCCCACTCCACTGGCCAAAAAAAGTACTCTGTACATATACTTGTAGTCAAATGTTACTAACTGGTAAAAGGTATGAGATGCTTATTGGATAATTACTTCAACAGCTGTCTAAGCTTAAAATTTTTCAAAATTTAAAGACTATCCAAATAATAGTCAGAACTCCAAAGTAAACACCAAAACTTATGTTACCTTTTCAGCTAGGGCCTGGCAGAGAGCTGGCCATTGTCAGGGAGGGAAGGAACAAGATCCGTCTCTTCTCACAAGTTTCTCTTCTGCCATCTTTCAAGTTTTCTGAGCCCACCCAGATCAAAGACAGGAAGGGGAAGGAGAGGTCAGGCCTAACAGTACAGTTCTTACTTGAGTGCTACTGTACCAACAGGACCCAATGTTATATGAAGATGGCAAGTGTTTAATGCTGATTTTCCCTCTCTTGGGAAGAGTCTATGCATTCATCTACGAGTATGATCCTCCAAGTACAAGAGCCAGGGATGGTGCTCTCCCTTGGCTAACATAACGGCTCCCTCTCAGTGTCCCCTCAGTTTCTGACCTCTGGCCATACACCCAACTCCTTACTGCGAGGATCTTCCTTCCCTGGCAGTAAACTTTTTGGGAAGGATTCCTTTTCAAGTAACACCAGGGTGACAGTCATATTCTGTGATACATACCTACACTTCTGACCTGCTGGGAGAAAAGTGTGTTAGTTGCTAAGTCATATCTGACTCTGCAACCCCATGGACTGTAGCCTGCCAGGCTCTTCTGTCCATGGAATTCTCCAGCCAAATATACTGGAGTAGGTTGCCATTCCCTTCTCCAGGGATCAAACCTGGGTCTCCTGCACTGCAGGCAGACTTTTTACCATCTGATCCACCAGGAAGAAAGCAGTGCAATTATTTCTCAAACCCAGCCCAATTGCCAAAGAATCCTTATGCTTTCTCAGGCATGAGGCAAGAATCAGTCCTTTGTGACCTCAGACCATGTACTACAGTTGAACTCCTCTCACTAAGCTTCATGAAAGATTCTGATGCCTATCTTGTAAGAGGTAGGGCTAAACACACAGCATTTCAATGGCACTCTGAATTTGCCTAATGAAATCTCTCCCTCTTTTGATATCCTCTATGTAACAAAGGGATTCAAAGATCACAAAATTAGCTTGCCACAATTCTGTATATGCTATAGCACTTCCTTGGGATATAGAAGTATCTGTTGAATACTGATACGTCAACTGAAAGTTCCACTCCTTCAGGAGGCATGTCTTTTTTTATCTTTTTAGTGCCAGCGCTAGCATTCAACACATAATGGGTCCTCAAGAAAATGTTTTTTGAGGGGATGATCTCAGCAAATGACAGCAGGTATAAATAAGTGGAAGAGTACATAAAATTAAGCAATGACAGATGACTTTCACTATCTGAAGAACTATCTGAAAATAGACTGCTCAGTAAGTGAACACTGGGCTAAGCAAAGCACATTTGGTCCTCCCTAATTTATACACCTAGATATAGGCCTATGAAAACCTAAAAGGGCAATCAGACACACAAGTGTTCCTCCTCTGTTCATGATACCCATCTCCATACTTACTCATAGCATACAGAAAATACTCATGTGTTTACCATTTGTATACAGGTCACTGAGGCCTTAGTTGGTTCACCCTTGCTGACATAAATAGTAACTATCACGTTGACCAACAAAGGTAAAGTTAAAGGACTCACATAAAAGTTAAGAGAGAAAGATATGGATTATATCAGAGGATGAGTAACTGCCCATAGCAAACACCCCCAACTCCCACAGCCGCCCTTAACTCCACCCCCTCCCCGACTTTACTGAGTGAACACCATTTGGAAGAAATAATAGCCCCTCTATTTCTCTCTGTTCCCTACTCTGAAACTACAGCCATGCAAAAAGACCTCTGCGAGGCAGCACGATGCCTGCAGGGGCTTCCCCAGTGGCTCAGCAGTAAAGGATCCACCAGCAGAGCAGGAGACACAGGAGACCTGGGTTCAATCCGTGGGTGAGGAAGATGCCCTGGAGAAGGAAATGGCAACCCACTCCAGTATTCCTGCCTGGAGAATCCCGTGGACAGGAGCCTGGCTGGCTGCAGGTAGTACAGTCTTAGATACAGTCACTCAACAAGCCACACTGGAGAGCTAATAAGTTAAGGTGCCCTAAAGGCTTTCTAGTTTAGAGATTACTCAGGTACATGTTCAATAAATACTTAAAGAACACCAACTATGTGTCAGGTTCTGGGCTAGTCAGGCACTATGGGAGAATCAAAGATGAGTAAAGCATTCAATGAGCTTACAATGTAATAAGAAGGATTTGACAAATACTTAAAAGATTGTAATATCCTAGTAAGAAAAGCACCATAAAGAAATGAGAGACTCTGAAGAACGATTCAGATTTTAACAGGGAGAGGTGAAGAAGGGCTTTCAGGAAAGGAAAGAGTATTACCAAAGAAAAAGAGATAAATGTAGGAATACTGACCAAGACCCTAGAGTATTTGTTAGGTATTAAAAAGGTAGAAAATAAAGATAGAAAAAGCAGACTAAAGCCTAACTGGAGAGGGCCCTAAGTGCCAAGGTTAGATATTAAAACTCCCTTTTGTGAGTAACAAGAAAAAGAAATAAATTTAAAATAAAACAGTTTCAAGGACATGGTAGTAAAAAGGCTTTACAGGGCCTAAACAATTTTAAAAAGAACAAAGCTGGACAACTTATATCACACATACTTCAAGACAGTATGAATCAGTGTGGTGCTGACATGATACACATATAGATTAATATATAAAAGAGTCAAGGAAAAGATTCAGAAATATATGATTAGTTGATTTTCAACAAAAGCGTCAAGATAAGACAAGGGAGAAGAGATAGTTTTTTTCCATAACTGGTCCTTGGAAAACTAAATATGAAAAAGAATGGACGTTGATCCTTACCTCAAACTCTACACAAAACTTAACTCAAAAGGGGCCAGAGACTGAATGCAAAAGCTGAAACAATTATATAAAACTTTTAGAAGAAAACATACACTAAAGTCCTTATAACCTAGAGTTAATCAAAGATTTCTTAGAAAGAACCACACAAGGAAGGAAGGGAAGGAGAAAACACTGATAAAATAGATATATTCAAAAATTAAAACTTCTGTTCTTCAAAAGACACCATTAATGAAAGAAAAACGGCAATCTATAGACCAACAATTTCAAGAAAACATACAATCTAATTTTTTTAATGGACAAAAGATTTAAACAAATATTTCACAAAAGATTAAACAAATGGTGAATAAGTACATGAAAAGATCAATGTCACTGGTAAACAAACAAATGCAAATTAAAACCACAATGAGATACCATCATGCACTCCATAGAATGTCAAAATTTAACAGAATGATAGCATCAAGTGCTGGCCAGAATGTGGAGCAAGAAGAACTTTCATACATTTGGGAGAATATGGTATAATTACTTTGAAAACAGTTTGGCAGTTTCTTACGAAGTTAATCACACACTTATCATACGTCACTAAACTTCTATTCCTGAGTATCTAACCCAGAAAGGCTAAAGCATAAGACACAAAGACCTGAACATGAGCATTCATGGTAGCTTATTCCTATGTAAAACAGAAATACCCCAAATGTCCACAATCAGGTAAATGGAAAAACAAATTGTGGCACAATTATACAATGAACACAGGGAAAAGGAACCCATTACTAAGACATACAATAACACAAGAAGCTTCAAAAACATCATGCTGAAAAAACTACATAATATGTGATTGTATTTACATGAAAATCTGGAGTAGGAAAAACTAGTGACAAAATCAGATTAACAGCTGCCTGGAAATGAGCACAAGGGAGAAAGGGATAAGTGACTGCAAAGGGAGACAAGGGAACCTTCTGAGGTGATGGAAATTGTCTATACCTTGATTGTAACAGCAGTTACATAGGTGTGTATGTCTGTCACAATTCACTGAACAGTACATTTAAAATAAGTACTCTCTATTTTATATAAATTACACCCCAATACATTTGACTTAAAAAATTTAAAGGAAAAGTAATATTCAAACATTTGGAAATAGCATCCTTGCCCAAATATACCAATAAGGGCACATCAAGTTTTATTACAAGCTTAAATCCCACACAATAAATTTTTATCTTTTATTCATTCAGTAAATTATGTATTCAAGCATGAACTACATGCCAAAAATGATTCTAGGTGGGATGGTACAGCAGTAAACAAAACGAAATCCCCTGCTTCCATCAAGCTTTCATCCTAAAAGGAAAAAAACCGACCATAAAAAAGTAAAATATACAATTCGTTTGGCAAAGTGCTAACTAGAAAAATAAAGCAATTGGAAAAAGGGGGATGCATTAAATAAAATGGTCAAGGAAGTTCTCACTAGTAAAGACCCAAGAAAAGTTAGGGAATAAGCTAAGTAGTTATCTAGGGGGAAGAGCATTCCAGGAAAGGGAAGAGCAAGTGCAAAGGCCCTGAGGCCAGCTATTCCAGGAACAACAGTCAGGTGTGAATAGGGGGTTGGAAGAAAAGTTATCAACAACCTAGATAGCATATTCAAAAGCAGAGACATTACTCTGCCGACTAAGGTCCCTCTAGTCAAGGCTATGATTTTTCCTGTGGTCATGTATGGATGTGAGAGTTGGACTCTGAAGAAGGCTGAGCACCAAAGAATTGATGCTTTTGAACTGTGGTGTTGGAGAAGACTCTTGAGAGTCCCTTGTACTACAAGGAGATCCAACCAGTCCATTCTGAAGATTAGCCCTGGGATTTCTTTGGAAGGACTGATGCTAAAGCTGAAACTCCAGTACTTTGGCCACCTCATGTGAAGAGCTGACTCATTGGAAAAGACTCTGATGCTGGGAGGGATTGGGGGCAGGAGGAGAAGGGAACGACTGAGGATGAGATGGCTGGATGGCATCACGGACTCGATGAACGTGAGTCTGAGTGAACTCCAGGAGATGGTGACGGACAGGGAGGCCTGGCGTGCTGTGATTCATGGGGTCACAAAGAGTCGGACACAACTGAACGACTGAACTGAGCTGAACTGAAACACAGTCAAAAGCTGAGACTGCAGATGGAGGAAGATCAGGTAGAGCCTTATAAGCTACTAGAAAGACTTTAGTTTTTAGACTGAATAAGAAAGGAAATAAAGTTGTGACGTCAACAAAGACAACATTTGACTTAGGTTCTGTGATTCTTTTGGCTACCGACTGCACTGACACTAGACCAAAGTGCTAGGTTACATGCTGAGTTGGCGATTGTAAGAGGAAGCTAGGAGACTAGTTAGTTCGGTAGCTCAGTCATGTCCGACTCCTTGTGACCCCATGGACTGCAGCAGGCCAGGCTTCCCTGTCCATCACCATCTCTCGGAGCTTGCTCAAACTCATGTCAATCAAGTCAGTGATGCCATCCATCCTCTGTCATCCCCTTCTCCTGCTTTCAATCTTTCCCAGCATCAGAGCCTTTTCCCATGAGTCACTTCTTCGCATCAGGTGGCCAAAGTACTGGTTTTCAGCTTCAGCATCAGTCCTTCCAATGAATATTCAAGACTCATTTCCTTTAGGATGGACTGGTTGGATCTCCTTGCAGTGCAAGGGTCTCTCAAGAGTCTTCTCCAACACCACAGTTCAAAAGCATCAATTCTTCGTCACTCAGCTTTCTTTGTAGTCCAACTCACATGTGAGACCAGTTAGCAGACTATTAAAATAATCCAAGTAAGAGAAGATAATAGGCTGACCAGGTAGTAGTGGATGTGAGGAGAGGAGGTCAAATTCAGATTCTAGATGTATTCTGATGAAAAGTCAACATAAACTATAGACAGATAGGCTGTAGATATGAGAAAAAAGAGTCAGAGATGACTTCAAGGTTCGTGATCTGAGTAAGAGGGATGGGACTGTCATTAACTTAGATGAGAAAGACTGAAGATGAAACAAGTTAGAGTGAACAGATAAATTCAGGTTTTGCACATTTTAGACTTAAATATCTTTAAATATGCATATGGAGATATCATAACACAGTTAAGGGTCTGGAGTTCAGAGGAAAAAAAAAATCTAATTTTTTTTTTTCTGCAAAGTTAATCACTGGGTATCATGGGTGTGTGTGTATGTGTGTGTGTATAAAACTTTAGGAAAGAATCCATACTCGAATACATTACGGCCTTAATACTAATGGATCATGTGCTTTCTGATTTACATAAATCCATGCAAGTCTGCTAGGCACTTCACACCTTTATTTTTACTTTCACATCTGAAGTACAGCAATATGGATAGATAAGGTGTGTATTTAAGATAACAATGTGAACAGACACATTCCTGGAGCTATAGCTATTTAAAAGTGACACTAGCATCAAGATACTCATTCTTATTCTGGGAAGGCTTTAAAAAACAATCACTTGTTATGAAACTAACTGCACTGCCAAATGCTTAAGATCATACATAAAAATCTTCATCTTCTCTACATTTTACTGTTTTAAATCAAGGAAAGTAATAGACTTCGTGATTAGAAGTTTGGTTTTGATGCTTACAACCGTCTAAGTTCTAAAGTGAATAACATTTCTACACTGTATCTTATAACAGAAGATACTTTGTGTAATGTTAACAAAACACAAAATGGCATGTAAAGGAATCAAACCTCAACTGGAATTTGTTAACATGGGCAAACTGGTGATTGAAACCATTTCTTTAAAACAGTAACATTTTCAGTGTGGATGAGCATTGCTCTCTCTCAGTCATCTATTCATTTCCAATCCCTTGCCTTTGACTATTTCCTCATGCTGTATGTCCCTCTTCCCAGCTATTACCATCCTCTGCCTTCAAGGCCCAGACCAAACTCAGCCTCCTCCAAAGCGTGCCCTGAACCCCAGTGGTTTTCAGTTCCATATTCCCAGAGCATTGCCACTTATAGGTCCAGAACACCCATGTCACTCTACCATGGATTAAGTTTACCTCTACACTAAAACAGAAACCCCCCGAGGACAGAAAATCTACCTAAAATGCTTAACTGACACCCTACATATGAAATTGTAGGCACCTTACTTAAAGGTTTGTTCAACTAAATTAAAATCCTATCACAGTAAGAAAACGATCAAATACACTGAACTCAGTGAGATATATGCTCTAATTTCATCACTTCAAATATGTGCTTTTGGGGCTCACTTCCCCATCTCTCTGACAGAATGTGATCCACTGGAGAAGGGAAAGGCAAACCACTTCAGTATTCTTGCCTTGAGAACCCTATGAACAGTATGAAAAGGCAAAATGATAGGATACTGAAAGAGGAACTCCCCAGGTCCGTAGGTTCCCAATATGCTACTGGAGATCAGTGGAGAAATAATTCCAGAAAGAATGAAGGGATGGAGCCAAAGCAAAAACAATACCTAGCTGTGGATGTGACTGGTGATAGAAGTAGGTCTGATGCTGTAAAGAGCAATATTGCATAGGAACCTGGAATGTCAGGTCCATGAATCAAGGCAAATTGGAAGTGGTCAAACAGGAGATGGCAAGAGTGAACGTTGAAATTCTAGGAATCAGCGAACTAAAATGGACTGGAATGGGTGAATTTAACTCAGATGACCATTATATCTACTACTGCGGGCAGGAATCCCTCAGAAGAAATGGAGTAGCCATCATGGTCAACAAGAGTCCAAAATGCAGTACTTGGATGCAATCTCAAAAACGACAGAATGATATCTGTTCGTTTCCAAGGCAAACCATTCAATATCACAGTTATCCAAGTCTATGCCCCAACCAGTAACGCTGAAGAAACTGAAGTTGAACGGTTCTATGAAGACCTACAAGGCCTTTTAGAACTACAACCCCAAAAAGATGTCCTTTTCATTATAGGGGACTGGAATGCAAAAGCAGGAAGTCAAGAAACACCTGGAGTAACAGGCAAATTTGGCCTTGGAATACGGAATGAAGCAGGGCAAAGACTAACAGAGTTTTGCCAAGAAAATGGACTGCTCATAGCAAACACCCTCTTCCAACAGCACAAGAGAAGACTCTACACATGGACATCACCAGATGGTCAACACCAAAATCAGATTGATTATATTCTTTGCAGCCAAAGATGGAGAAGCTCTATACAGTCAACAAAAACAAGACCAGGAGCTGACCGTGGCTCAGATCATGAACTCCTTATTGCCAAATTCAGACTTAAATTGAAGAAAGTAGGGAAAACCACTAGACCATTCAGGTATGACATAAACCAAATCCCTCATGATTATAGAGTGGAAGTGAGAAACAGATTTAAGGGACTAGATCTGAAGCATAGAGGGCCTGATGAACTATGCACGGAGGTTCGTGACACTGTACAGGAGACAGGGATCAAGACCATCCCCATGGAAAAGATGCAAAAAAGCAAAGTGGCTGTCTGGGGAGGCCTTACAAATAGCTGTGAAAAGAAGAGAAGCGAAAAGGAAAGATACAAGCATCTGAATGCAGAGTTCCAAATAATAGCAAGAAGAGATAAACCCTTCCTCAGCGATCAATGCAAAGAAAAAGAGGAAAACAACAGAATGGGAAAGACATGAGAAACTCTGGGCTGGAAGAAGCACAAGCTGGAATCAAGATTGCCGGGAGAAATATCAATAACCTCAGATATGCAAATGACACCACCCTTATGGCAGAAAGTGAAGAGGAGCTAAAAAGCCTCTTGATGAAAGTGAAAGAGGAGAGCGAAAAAGTTGGCTTAAAGCTCAACATTCAGAAAACGAAGATCATGGCATCTGGTCCCATCACTTCATGGGAAATAGATGGGGAAACAGTGGAAACAGTGTCAGACTTTATTTGGGGGGGCTCCAAAATCACTGCAGATGGTGATTGCAGCCATGAAATTAAAAGATGCTTACTCCTTGGAAGAAAAGTTATGACCAACCTAGATAGTATATTCAAAAGCAGAGACATTACTTTGCCAACTAAGGTCCGTCTAGTCAAGGCTATGGTTTTTCCAGTGGTCATGTATGGATGTGAGAGTTGGACTGTGAAGAAGGCTGAGCGACAAAGAATTGATGCTTTTGAACTGCGGTGTTGGAGAAGACTCTTGAGAGTCCCTAGGACTGCAAGGAGATCGAAACAGTCCATTATGAAGATCAGCCCTGGGATTTCTTTGGAAGGAATGATGCTAAAGCTGAAACCCCAGTACTTTGGCCACCTCATGCGAAGAGTTGACTCAGTGGAAAAGACTCTGATGCTGGGAGGGACTGGGGGCACAAGGAGAAGGGGACGACCGAGGATGAGATGGCTGGATGGCATCATGGACTCGATGGACATGAGTCTGAGTGAACTCCGGGAGTTGGTGATGAACAGGGAAGCCTGGCGTGTGGCGATTCATGGGGTTGCAAAGAGTAGGACACGACTGAACTGAACTGAACTGAACTGAGAGATCTCAAGAAAATTAGAGATACCAAGGGAACATTTCATGCAAAGATGGGCTCAATAAAGGACAGAAATGGTATGGACCTAACAGAAGCAGAAGATATTAAGAAGAGGTGGCAACAATACACGGAAGAACTGTACAAAAAAGACCTTCACAACCCAGATAATCACGATGGTACAATCACTCACCTAGAGCCAGACATCCTGGAATGTGAAGTCAAGTGGGCCTTAGAATGCATCACTACGTACAAAGCTAGTGGAGGTGATGGAATTCCAGTTGAGCTATTTCAAATCCTAAAATATGATGCTGTGAAAGTGCTGCATTCAATATGCCAGCAAATTTGGAAAACTCAGCAGTGGCCACAGGACTGGAAAAGGTCAGTTTTCATTCCAATCCCAAAGAAAGGCAATGCCAACGAATGCTCAAACTTCCACACAACTGCACTCATCTCACACGCTAGTAAAGTAATGCTCAAAATTCTCCAAGCCAGGCTTCAGCAGTACGTGAACTGTGAACTTCCAGATGTTCAAGCTGGTTTTAGAAAAGGCAGAGGAACCAGAGATCAAATTGCCTACATCCACTGGATCACTGAAAAAGCAAGAGAGTTCCAGAAAAACATCTATTTCCGCTTTATTGACTATGCCAAAGCCTTTGACTGTGTGGATCACAATAAACTGTGGACAATTCTGAAAGAGATGGGAATACAAGACCACCTGACCTGCCTCTTGAGAAATCTGTATGCAGGTCAGGAAGCAACAGTTAGAACTGGACATGGAACAACAGACTGGTTCCAAATAGGAAAAGGAGTACGTCAAGGCTGTATATTGTCACCCTGCTTATTTAACTTATATGCAGAGTACATCATGAGAAACCCTGGGCTGGAAGAAGCACAAGGTGGAATCAGGATTGCCGGGAGAAATATCAATAACCTCAGATATGTGGATGACACCACCCTTATGGCAGAAAGTGAAGAAAAACTAAAAAGCCTCTTGATGAAAGTGAAAGAGGAGAGTGAAAAAGTTGGCTTAAAGCTCAACATTCAGAAAACGAAGATCATGGCATCCGGTCCTATCACTTCATGGGAAATAGACGGGGAAACAGTGGAAACAGTGTCAGACTTTATTTGGGGGGGGGCTCCAAAATCACTGCAGATGGTGACTGCAGCCATGAAATTAAAAGACGCTTACTCCTTGGAAGAAAAGTTATGACCAACCTAGATAGCATATTCAAAAGCAGAGACTTTGTCAATAAAGGTCCGTCTAGCAAAGGCTATGGTTTTTCCAGTGGTCATGTATGGATGTGAGAGTTGGACTGTGAAGAAAGCTGAGCACCGAAGAATTGATGCTTTTCAACTGTGCTGTTGGAGAAGACTCTTGAGAGTCCCCTGGATTGCAAGGAGATCCCACCAGTCCATTCTGAAGATCAGCCCTGGGATTTCTTTGGAAGGAATGATGCTAAAGCTGAAACGCCAGTACTTTGGCCACCTGATGCGAAGAGTTGACTCAGTGCAAAAGACTCTGATGCTGGGAGGGATTGGGGGCAGGAGAAGAATGGGATGACAGAGGATGAGATGGCTGGATGGCATCACTGACTCGATGGACTGAATCTGAGTGAACTCCGGGAGTTGGTGATGGACAGGGAGGCCTGGCGTGCTGCGATTCACGGGATTGCGAAGAGTTGGACACGACTGAGCAACTGAACTGAAGTCAACTCCCCATCTCTCTGTAACATTCCAGATAAAACGACTGCTTCTCAGTCAAATATTGCAAAACACAATCTAGTCAAATGTATACCTTCAATTTCATATCTTACTCAGAGAATCCATATACTAACCTCAGCCAAGACAGGCAAGAAGAACATAACCAGTTTCTTTCAAAATCCTTACTGGTTCTTTCACTTTTCTCCACTTCCTTTTTCACTTCCTGGTTCTGTCAGATCAGGAGAGGAGAGGGACAAGTGTCCCACATGCCTACTTTAATGGGGGCTTACTTGATTGCCATGAAGTAAGATCATCTGCTATCCTTATGTAATTATGACAGCTATCTCCTCTCATTCTCAAGGCCCAGCTTGGACAGCACGTTTCAGGTCTTCACAGAAGGGGGGCTTTAAATTTCAAGAAGCCTCCCACCCTGAATAGTTCCCTGGTGTGGGGGATGCACTCTAAGGCTGGCCTCTTACCATCCTACCCAAAGTCCCCTTATAGGGCAAGCGGTCCGCCTTCCCAGGAGCCATCAAGATTACCTCAAGCCTGGTTACTTCCCATGGCACCCAAAAAAACTTATGCCTGCTCACCACATTAGATGCAAACATCAATTCTTCCCACTACTGCCCTCTCAAACTCAACATGTCAACTAACTAGCTCCACTTACTCTCCTTCCCTCCAGAAATGAGTCAGTTAAGGAAGGGCCCCAAACTCTAGGAAACATATGCCATGATCTCTCAAGAGTCTATGGAAGGTGCTACTGCAGTATCAATAAACAAGATTCTGAAGCTGATTAAACACCCAGACAAGAAATTAAATACCCGTCTACCTTTCTGGAAGATATACCCAAATCCTGGGCTGGAAATAAAAGGCCCTTTGAGAAAGAAACAGGGAAATGTCACACAACCAACTCTCCACTAGATTAACAATTCTTCCCTTGAATGACACTTTGTGGGGGAGGACTGTGCTGGGCCTTTGTGGCTGGCTATGGGCTTTCTCTAGTTGCTGCGAGCAGGGACAGGGCCACTCTCTAGTTGCAGGCTTCGCAGTGTGCAGGCTTTTCATTGGAGTGGCTTGTTACCCAGCACAGGCTCTAAAGCGTGTGGGCTTCAGTAGTTGTGGCCCATATGCTTAGCTGCTGCGTGTCATGCAGGATGTTCCCAGACCAGGGACATAACCAGTGTCCTCTACATTGCAAGGCAGACTCTTAACCAATAGACTACAAGGGAAGCCCTTGAATGACATCTTTAAAACCCCTTTTCTAATTCCACTTATGTTATGAGGAGTGGATGCCACAATCATATTCGTTTACTAAGCCCCACATTACTCTTTAGAATATAAGGATGCTTCAGTTCAGTTCAGTTACTCAGTCGTATCCAGCTGTTTGCGACCCCATGGACTGTAACACGCCAGGGCTCCCTGTCCATCATCAACTCCCGCAGTTTACTCAAACTCAAGTCCATCGAGTCGGTAATGCCATCCAGCCATCTCATCCTCTGTCGTCCCCTTCTCCTCCTGCCTTCAATCTTTCTCAGCATCAGGGTTTTTGCCAATGAGTCAGTTCTCCGCATCAGGTGGCCAAAGTATTGGAGTTTCAGCTTCACCATCAGTCCTTCCAACGAATATTCAGGACTCATTTCTTTTTGGGTGGACTGGCTGGATCTCTTGCTGTCCAAGGGACTCTCAAGAGTCTTCTCCAACACCACAGTTGAAAAGCATCAATTCTTCAGTGCTCAGTTTTCTTCAGAGTCCAACTCTCATATCCATACATGACTACTGGAAAAACCATAGCCTTGACTAGATGGACCTTTGTTGGCAAAGTCATGTCTCTGCTTTTTAATATACTATCTAGGTTGGTCATAACTTTTCTTCCAAGGAGTAAGTGTCTTTTAATTTCATGGCTGCAGTCACCATCTGCAGTGATTTTGGAGTCCCCAAAAATAAAATCTGACACTGTTTCCACTGTTTCCCCATCTATTTGCCATGAAGTGATAGGACTGGATGTCATGATCTTAGTTTTCTGAATGTTGAGTTTTAAGGCAACTTTTTCACTCTCCTCTTTCATCAAGAGGCTCTTTAGCTCTTCTGTGCTTTCTGCCATAAGGGTGGTATCATCTGAATATCTAGGGTTACTGATATTTCTCCCAGCTATCTTGATTCCAGCTTGTGCTTCATCCAGTCCAGCATTTCTCATGATGTACTCTGCATATAAGTTAAATAAGGAGGGTGACAATATACAGCCTTGATGTACTCCTTTCTCGATTTGGAACCCATCTGTTGTTCCATGTCTGGTTCTAACTGTGGCTTATTGGCCTAAGAACCATCTAAAAACTCACAGATTCTTGTCTGCAATTGTCCTTAAAGCCCAATAAATAGCACTTCTTTTCTGCAAATGAACTAAATACTTCTATGAGATGTCTTCTCTATTTCAATAAGTACAGGTGAAATAAGAGTGACTGTAACCTATCAAACAATGGCTTCCCAGCTGGCTCAGCAATAAAGAATCTGCCTTCCAATACATGAGATGCAAGAGTTGTGGGTTGTATCCCTGGTTCAGGAAGATCACCTGGAGGAGGAAATAGTAACTCACTCCAGTATTTCTGCCTGGAAAATTCCATGGACAGAGGAGAGTGGCAGGTTACAGTCCATGGCGTCTCCAAGAGTTAGACATGACTTAGCAACTGAACATACACACATCAAGCTATGTGTTCGATCCTTGTGTTGGGAAAATCCCCTGGAGGACACAGCAACCCACTCCTGTATTTTTGCCTGAAAAACAAGGACAGAGGAGCCTCGTGGGCTATAGTCCATGGGGCCGCAAAGAGTCAGACATGCCTGGGCACACACACACACACATCAAGCTATTGCTATGAATTCTCCTGTATATTTTGAAAAAAGTTTACTTTAGGGAAAAATAGTAACTGCAATCTACAAAGGGATCTATTTACTGTCTACTCCTCATTGTGGAAGGTTTCCAGAAGACAACAATAGAATTCCCGATTTGGTCTACCAATGTTAAATTCTCTTATTTCCTATTAAATATAACTTATTTATAAAGTAAGTGTTTTGCTGCTCTATTTAAACACACACAGACACACACTCACAATCACAGTCTTCCCTAAACTGCCCTGTATTTGCAAATTGGAAAGTTTTCCAAATATTAATCACAGTGATCCAAAATAAAATCTGCAGAGGCGTTCAATTATGGCACAATAAATGAATGACAAAGCATCTTATTTCAAAATCCCTGAGTTTTAGGATTTGAATATCTGTAAGAACATTCTTTTCATTACAGATTCAAAAGTTTAAGGCTTTCAAATGCTACCACACACCTGTCTCTGAGTTATAGGCATTGCTTCCGTGAAAAAATAGCTTAAAAACCATGAAATGAAATCAACTCCACATAAAGCTATCGCATGACTCTGATCGCTAATCTGACTTGTAAATTAGATGTCTGAACTTCCACTATTCAGCAATGCCCAGGTTTTTTTCGTAGCAGGATGGCTATGTTAGCTGCAATGCACTCTGGCCAAAAATGTGCAGGAGTAGCAGTGTCACACTGACAAACTGAATAGTATAGACCTAAATAGAGGTTTCACGTAAGTCATGAGAAAATCTTTCTCTGTAGATGAATGGTGCAAAATGTAATCTATGTTTTCTATCCTGGGCTGCCAGGATTTTAGTTGAATGCTAGAAGGAAAAAAAAAAAAAAAAAACGTTGAAGACTCACTAAGGAAAAAAATGGGATTTGACTTTAAGAGAATCCACCCACTTCGTTTCTCAGAACTGCTTTCAAATCTTCTGTGAAGTGAAAGTCACTCAATCGTGTCCGACTCATTGCGACCCCATGGCTATACAGACCATGGAATTCTCCAGGCCAGAATACTAGAGTGGGTAGCCTTTTCCTTCTCCAGGGGATCTTCCCAACCCAGGGATCGAACCCAGGTCTCCTGCACTGTCGGCAGATTCTTTACCAGCTGAGCCACAAGGGAAGCCCAAGAATACTAAGCTATGTTTCGATAACTGATATAAACAAATGTATACCAAAAGCAGGGATTCTAACCAAATAAAATATTGATTTTGGTTCAGAGAGAACTTTGATGCTCCAGTTTTCTTGTGATTCAATAGTTCTAGAAAATACATAGGTTTATTTCCAGTTCACACATGCTCATTAAATCATTTCAAGTGAATTTAGTTAACAGGTCTGAAGATATTAGTTTATTATTAGTAGCTGTTAGTATTAATTTATAATATTATGTTCTATGCACATTAATACTGTTCAGCATGACTTCCTACTTACTATCGAGTTCAACAGCCTACACAAAAGGATATTTTCCTAGAAAATTCTGGTTACAGTAGCAAACAGAAGCATATTTACACACTCTAGGGGAGAGCAAAATTTTAAAAATTCCCCAAACAAAAACTTCCACATGAAATCACAGTCTTTATTTTGACCTTTTTAGTTTAAGCTAAAAGAGATGCTTAAGATGTTTTTCAGGTTAAGCTAAAAAAGATGTTAAGCTAAGAGATACTTCTCTTTACATTATTTCCCTTAGTGTAAGAAAGCCCAATACTAAAAGGTGATAACTATATTAATTTCCATAAATAGGATCTTTAAGGTTTGATTACCAAAGCAATTACCATCTATCATTATGGCATGATAATATATTACACATTCCCCAAGTAAAAGATCAAATTTACTTCAACCACCCCCATTCAAAAAAAAAAAAAAAATCTTTATTCAGTCATGAAGTCCACGGAATCACAGCAGGGCTTGGTGCCATATTGGTGTCACATTCTGCCAGTAATCCAAATAGGCCAGCCTTCTTGTGCAACTTCTTTGTCTACTAGTGCATCACTGGACCCAGCAGGCAGTTCACCCAGACAATTTCAGTAACGGATTTTGGCTCTCTGTGCGTAATAGATGAAAATCTTTACGAAGTATCCAGTTTGACTTATAGCTGAGAGATCTGAACCTGCTGCAGATGTCACATCTAAATTCTTGAACAGATTTTTATCATCAGTGCCACCTATAAAACAAGACAGTGTCACCAACAGCATTGTCCTAGAGAACATCTATTTCAGTAATGCTAATAAGCTTTCTGTATTACAACTGACAGTCATTTATTTTCCTAAAACAGAGATCAGCAAACAAGAGCCCATTAGCCCATTGCCTGTTCTTACATAGTCATGATTTAAGAATGGATTTTATATTTTTTAATGACTTAAAAAAAATTTCAGTCTCCATAAATAAAACTGCACTGCAACACAGCTACTCATTCATTTATTTTTTTAGCTGCTTTCACACTACAGTGGCACCTTAACAGAGACCATAATCAACCATAAATCCTAAAATATTTACTACCTGGTGCTTTGAAAAGAAGTCTGCTGACCCCTGGCCTAGAGAATATTTAGTGGGTAGGTAATATGACATCTAGTGTCTTTGCCTCACTTCCATCCATTGGTTTAACGAATGTTTCTTCGGTAGGTCTATCATTCCAGGGCAGAGAGCTAACTATGTTCACTCTGCTCCCCACTTTGGCCCAGTCTTGCCTCTATACAAAGGGCCAACAATGCCCCTGTGCAGGAAGAAGACAAGCTCAACTTCAGGTCAAATTCTAGTGCTCCAAAGTTGTCCTTGTCTGTATCCCCATGTTTCCTGGTTCTCCATTTTTGCCATATATCCACCATTCCCATAATAGGCTCCCTGTACGGACACCACTCTTAAAAGTCTGTATTTCCTACCAGAGAATCTAAGGTAGTAGTCTGAGTCACACCGTTCTTTGATTTGCCGCCGATTACCAGTTCTGCCCTAGCAGCCACATGTAATGAATTTGTTTGGGGCCCCTGTGAACATTTTGCATACTTCATCACCCTCCTGGGTTCCATTCTTCTTCCTGATCATGAATGCCCCTGGAGTTCATCAATTTCCTTCTACATTCAAACCTCTAGCCTATAAATCTATGACTTCAACCTTACCAACTGGCTTGTCATTCTACCTCTTGAGCTCAGTTCATACAATAACCAAACATAGGAGTATAACACACAAAAAGACTATACAGGTGGATCTCCCAACCTAGGACTACCTAACCCTTATTTTAGCAACTGGCACAAAAAGGTATCTATTAGTATCACTCCCAAGCAGCATCCAGAACATCCCTTCTCTTTTTTCCCTCCACCACTGCTGGTTGGCCCAAAGTTTCTATACCTGCTTCATCTGAGAGTTACTCACCACCCTTTCTACACACCTGGGGTCCGAAGGATACCTGCATCTCAAGTACTGCTTCAGAATGCCTCTCCTGCTTATATTAAAGCTTTACCTACAACACTGTAAAGCAACTGTACTCCAATAAAAATTAATATTATTTTTTAAAAAGCTTTAGCATTCCTATTTCTATTATAAGCCAAAAAAAGGGTCCTCTTGCCACTGGGACTGCAATGAAGTAATGATTTTGGCTAGACTTCCAGGAGTCAGAATATAATTCCCTACAGAAAGATGTTAATAATCCAAAACAAGGCTATGCCCATAGTATTAATGGCACTATAGAACCCATCTCTAATGCATATTATATTGTTGCAATTAACATTCACAAACACATTCATAAGCTGTGGACTGACCATCTAAAAACTAGCTTTGAAATGTCAGGAAGACTTTACAGCAGACAAATTAGCCTAGAGTGAAGACTTCAGAGAAAATGGCAGTTTATTTTCAGCAAAGGGGATTTCACTGCAATCCTGAAGAAACCTTCCATGGTGAACAGCTCTTAAAACTGCATGAACAGCTCACAACCAAAAGAGTGGTGTCAAGAATGAATACACTGATGGAATCACAATTAACCATTATCTCAATTCTGAGTAGCAATAATCTAGGTAACATCAGTCAAATAAAAATGAAAAATTTTAAAAACACACACAGGAAACTTCTGCCTGCTTGGAGAATGACACAGAACGCCAACTAGTGACATATCCTTACAACCAGAAAAAGAAACTAGAGGTAAGTAGTCCATATTCCAAAGGAATATGCAAAATATTACAACTTTAGAACTTTCACTTGATGAATCTAGCTAATTTCCTTAAACAGTTCTCAAACTTCCTAGCATCAAGACTCTGTGCACTATTGAAAATTGAGGACTCCAAGAGTTTTTGTTAATATGAGTTATAATTATCAGTATTTACTATATTAAGAATTAAAGGAAAAACTTTACTGATTCATCTTAAATTTTTTAAGCTTGACTTATAATTTAAAAATTTATATATGAGATACCACACAATTAAGCTGATTCTCCCATCCATGGACACAGGCTGTTTCCAATTTTTCACTATAATAAAATGAAATCATAGATATGTAAATATTCAGTTCAGTTCAATTGCTCAGTCGTGTCCGACTCTTTGCGACCCCATGAATCGCGGCACGCCAGGCCTCCCTGTCCATCACCAACTCCCAGAGTTCACTCAGACTCACGTCCATTGAGTCAGTGATGCCATCCAGCCATCTCATCCTCTGTCATCCCCTTCTCCTCCTGCCTCCAATCCCTCCCAGCATCAGAGTCTTTTCCAGTGAGTCAACTCTTCACATGAGGTGGCCAAAGTATTAACGAGAAAAAAAAAAAAGGTTGCTCTATAGTGTTAATGGGAAGAAAATCAGGTAATAAAATAGCATTTAGAGTTTACTGTCTTCTTTTTAGTTAAAAAAAATGCAATATTAAATAAATGTTTTATTAAAGCACTTGTTTCGGTGAACTGCTAGTATCTGAAAATGCAGACATCTATCTCATCTCTCTATCAAGGCTGAGTTTCCTGCAGAGTGGAAAGTGCTTATTCATATACACTCTACAAATATCTGTTGAATGAAACAAATTATTTTCCACTTCTAGAATGTGCAAGACAATGATTAAGTTCCAGTTTTGTACAAAAATATGTTCTGCTTTCCTCTGAGTGATTCATTTAAAAATTTTAATGACATGTTAATATGAGAATATACTTTTGAAAAATTACTATACAAAAAAAGTTTAGCATTAAAAATGACACAGCTTTACAACTTTTGCAAATTTCTTTCATGTTTAACCTAACAGAGGACAGCTGGATTCTCTTATCTGCTTCTACATACAATCTGTTGTGATACCTGCTTTGACTGAACTACATGAAAACAGCCCCACACAAGTATGCAGTGAGAATAAAGGAAGTATAGAGTACTATTAATATCATTTTCAGAGAATTATGGATGTTCTTTGATACTACACCAAAACTTGACAAGTAGAAGAGTTTGTGGGCTAGCTGTAATATGAAATTTAATATCACATATGCTTTCTGTATTCTGTTACAGGCTTTCTATAAGGGTCTTTTACCATAATTTTGGAATATTGATCACTTTGAAAATATTGTTTCATTGAGTTATTGTTGTTCAGTCACCCAGTCATGTCCAATTCTTTGCAAGCCCATGGACTACAGCACACCAGGTCTCCCTGTCCCTCACATTCTCCTGAATTTTGCCCCAAGTTCATGTCCATTGAGTTATATAAACATTGAAGATCCTGACATAACACCACAGCAAAAAGTCACTCATAATAACATCACCACCCATCCCATTGGAAAACTCTTTAAGTAATGAGAAGCTGACAAGAACCCAGCAGCTGATGTAAGAATTCTAAAATTTTAATTTTCCGTAGAAAGTTAAAATTTTATCATCAGCAACAAATATTGTCGATTGTTTTTCCATGAACAAAAGATCGCTTTATTCATTTTCAAGAAAATGACTGCCAGATATCTAAGTCTAAATAATCATGGTTTGTCTGGTATTCGATTTTTCAAGCAAAAATGGTATTTCATGTAAAATATGGCTAATTCAGCTTGCAACTCAAAGGAATACTTAAGGGTTTTCCTTGAGATAAAATACTCTGGATATACAGCAGAAGTGCCTTTTGCATATTTCCTATCTCATCATATATAGAGAATATAAAACCATCACATATGAAATATCAAACATATATAAAATACTCAAACATCATATATATATGACTATTAAAACAATGCACTCAAGGATCAAGATTTAATAAAACCAATAATTTTTACTGCTTCATTAAGGACACTCAAGTAAAACTGGCTTTTTTGAGTTTTTGTTTTGGGTTTTTTTTTTTTTTAAACCATGAATGCATAGCAGTGAAGAATATGATGATTACTAGTAGAGTCTGGTGTCACTGACATTTAATATCTACTAAGATATTCAGTTTTACCTACTACTATTTACTATTTACCTACTAAGTGAACTCCAGGAGTTGGTGATGGTCAGGGAGGCCTGGCATGCGGCAATTCATGGGGTCACAAAGAGTCGGACACGACTGAGCGACTAAGCGACTGAACTGAACTGATTTTACCTACTACCTACTACTACTAGTATCAGCAGAGCAAATGTAAAAACAGTGGAAAAGGAAACAGTTAGTATTACCATAAAGATAATTTTAACCTAATGGATCCCCCGAAAGGGTCCCAGTGACTGACCAACAGGCTTACATACCACAACCTTGTGGACTACTTCTGTCTTAAGCAAACACTGAAAGCTACTGAATGATAACTTGCCATCTTCAAATCCATAGTAAATGCCCTCCAACATAAAAAACACACTAAATACCTGTATGAATTATTTCTTGTTAACTCAAATTGGTCCAATTTGTTCTGAAAGTGAAATAATAATATAAATAACAGTAGTGATTAACATGTAATGACCTCTGACAGGTATTATGTCATTTAATCCTCGTAACTCTATCAATTCTCTGACCTTCATGTCACAGATGAGGAAGCCTGAAGTGCAGAGAACTAAAGCCACACTTCCAAAGTGTCAATAATTACCAGTATTTATGGATTCTGGCTTTACTTGTGGCTCAGCTGGTAAAGAATCCACCTGTAATGCTGGGAAGATCCCCTGGAGAAGGGAAAGGCTACCCACTCCATTATTCTGGCCTGGAGAATTCCATGGACTGTAAAGTCCATGGGGTCACAGAGTTGGACACAACTAAGTGGCTTTAACTCCAATACTTTGGCCACCTCAAGTGAAGAGTTGACTCATTGGAAAAGACCCTGATGCTGGGAGGGATCACGGGCAGGAGAAGGGGATGACAGAGGATGAGATGGCTGGATGGCATCACCGACTCGATGGACGTGAGTTTGGGTGAACTCAGGGAGTTGGTGATGGACAGGGAGGCCTGGCGTGCTGCAATTCATGGGATCTCAAAGAGCCAGACACGACTGAACTGAACTGAAGCAGCTTTCCCTTTTACTTTAAGTATTTTTCCTACCTCATATTAGTCTTAACAACCTTTTTATTATCCCCTTTTCCCTTAACTCTTTATACTTTAATACCATTTTACAGATGAAACCTGTAATCAAAAAAGTAAAGTATCCTGCCCAAGGTGACCCAACCGTTAGATCATCTATATTTAAATCCAAGTCTGTCTCACTCCTAAGAGTGCAGTACACATTCTGCTTTCCTATACCAATTATCAACAAAGCCTTTGCATATAAACAGACTGATGAGTAAAAAAGTCTTACATAGTTTTAAACAAGACAACTGAGCAAGGCCTGTATTTGTAATAATTCTTGCTAATTGACTATTTCTGTCACAAACTAGAATAAAGTCTACTTCCCTTTAAAATAGTATATGATCCAGATAAATAGTTCACTAATTCACATTATTAGACACTTAGCTGTGAACAGGACAATGAATCAATACAGATAAGCTTTCTCTTAAAAAAAAAATATTCAATACACTCAACTGATATTATTCCAGTATGACAGATGAAAAACCTGAAACCCAGAGAAGTAACTAACTTCCCCCAAAGACAAGTTGTTCACAAATGGTACAGTCAAAATCAGTCTGGACTGACCCTGAAGCCTAAACTCTTCAATTACATGGCCTGCATATATTAAAGCAGGCAATGACCTAGGAATTGTTCTCAAGGTCTGTATGCAGAGCTTGCTGAAATCATAACAACTCTCACCAAGGCAATCAACATATGAATCATCTTACATCTCAAAGATGAAGAGATGAAAAGGAAGCTGGTGCATGCTGAAAATAAAAAGCCATGTTCTAAGGTGCTTTCAGTAAAGCATCAATAGGTAATGTTGAAGAAAGGAATAAAATTCAGTTACAGTAACGTTGAAGAAAGAAATAAAATTCAGTTACAGAGGTGTCAGATGGCACACATCTCTGTGGCTAAAATAAGCCTGCTGCTGCTGCTGCTGCTAAGTCGCTTCAGTCGTGTCCGACTCTGTGCGACCCCATAGATGGCAGCCCATCAGGTAGGTTCCCCGTCCCTGGGATTCTCCAGGCAAAAACACTGGAGTGGCTTGCCGTTTCCTTCTCCCATGCATGAAAGTGAAAAGTGAAAGTGAAGTCGCTCAGTCGTGTCTGACTCCTAGCGACCCCATGGACTGCAGCCTACCAGGCTCCTCCATCCATGGGATTTTCCAGGCAAGAGTACTGGAGTGGGTTACCATTAAAATAAGCCTACTTTTGTTTAAAAACAAAACAACAACAAAAAAAGCAGAGCAGAGCCACAGGCTATCTATAGATTGCACAACAACTTTCAGATGCCAGGAACCCAGGAATGCTGCAAACCTCAGTAAACGGCAACAGAAATCATTACCCTAAGACACTAAAACTCCAATCAATCAGAAAAATTTTAATTTCAAGTTACAATTTGCAAAAGTCAAGGGTTATGGCCCAATGTTTGTTTCTATTTCAAGGGCTTACAGTACAAACTGTTGCTTAATATTAAACCCCAAGGCGGAAAAGAATAGAATCAAGGTTTAATCCAGCTCAATTCACCTTCACAACTTGTTGTAAGAACTTGCAGAAATATAAACATCTTGAGCTTGGACAGAGGAATGTGGCTTTAATTTCAAACCAATTGTATTCTCAAGGAGTCCCCACACACACTTGACATTTGACAGGAAGGTGACAAAATGGAAGGCTGTGGTATACCACCTAAAAGGGCAGGCATTACAGGCAAGAGATGAGCAATTACACTTGTCACAGAATACCATATTCTGGATTCCCTCTGTGGCAAAGATTTAAAAAAGAAAACTTACAGAGCAAACCTTACCTCCTCCACCAATGATTCCCAGCATGACCAAAAAGAATCAGAATCTAGTAACGTAAAACCAGCTGACAGATATATAGAAAAAAAAAAAGATTGAGGTCATGTCCCTTGACATGCATCATTTACACTAAGGATTCCCTCACTTATCTGAATTAATTTCATGTACCTCATTTCATTCAGATAATTGAAGTTTTCCTCTTAAGAGTTGTAAAGTGTTTACCTCAACATAATTAGTAAACTGTCCACTTAAAAATACCACTACAAAAATTACTACCCCCCTCCTCTCTACACTACACATATACTTCACTAACATTAAAAGTATGAGATTTTGGCCTTCACGGAAAATTTAGTTCAAAATTCCTCTTAAAAATTAGCACAAGAAATTCTACAAGAAAAGTTATGGTCATTACCTTTTTAATAACTGTCTGCATTACTTGTTACAGACATGGTAATTTGGATACTCAATACATGACTACTGTTCTGAAACCAAATTAAAGGTTTTAGACTACTAAAGAGTTTGATGACTTGCCTCAATACAATAACTGGGATTGTACGGAGAACAAAATCAAAGAGGTCTCTTTTTCATGAGCAGGCATTTAAGGGCCTTTTAACAAGAATTTACTCTACAGTATATAATTACTAATGAACAAAAATAGGGCCATAAATTCACTTCTTTATAGTGCCATAAAACTTCCATTTGTAAGAAATATAAAAAATATACATTTAATCAAACTCAAGAAAACTCTAAGTGTGCAACACCTAACAATACGTAGTAAAAACTATATACTTTTTCTTCTTAAATAAATGTCCTCCCAGATGACTATGAGTAATTTTGTATGTGGATATGCTTATAATTTAAAATACACAGACTCTCTGGTACTAATGATGGCAATGAAATGTCTGAACTTCTTATATGAATTCTCAATTTCTATATGAACACTGGTTTCCAATACTGATAACAAACTTACTGTTGATTACATCCAATCGATATTTGTATATTGTCTATCACCTGCTATGTGTCAGGTACTGCAGTAAGTGCTGAGGACACTGTCAGGAACAGCACAAATTCAGTCCCAACACTCGAGGAATATAGAGTCTAGAAGGAAAGAAAGATAATGAAAAAACACACTATGGGAAACTTGGTGGAATAACAGATACTTGGTGAAATGAAAGCTCAAAACTGCGAGAAGATCTGGGTAGAAAATCAACACTTGAAAATAATTAGCTACCACTAAAATTCGATAAAAATAAACCAGTAAGTAACTCAGCTAAGAAGGCAGAGAACCAAGAGCAGAACAGTCAGGAAGTAATCAGTATGTGACCAGGGTGTTCTAGTATCAGATGCAAATGAAAAGCTGACCCTCAAAAAAGCTAAAATTATAGCAGCCAAAGAGCCCAGCTCTCAGTTGTCCTGTTCTCAGTATCTGACAAGTCAATCTGGTGAATGTGAGCCTAAGAAGCAGAATCAAAGCATTCTGACTCTGCTAGCTATGTCACGATTGAAGCAGGACCCCAACCACCCACCATGGATAAGACCAGGCCCCAGTTCCAAGGGAAGAGAGGACAGCGAGGAGACAGAGATGGTCAAGCAGGAGAGTTCTTGAGCAGGCTCAAGACAAGGTTCAGGTCTGCAGAGGATACGAAATACACAAAAGAATAATACAGGAAACACATCAACTCTATGGACTATTCAATAGCAAGGAAAAACTGTGGAACTGCTTTACTTTTAAAAATAAATACTCAAAATTATATTCTTAAATTTAAAAGCCTTAAGTGTGACCTTCAAGAGTGGGAGAAAAGGACTAGACATTCTTACTAATTCTTACCAATTGCCTGATTCTATAACCTAACTCCATCTAAATCTGTATTTATAGTCTACATGCTTTACATATACTTCCCCAAGATGTTTATGGCATATGTTTCAAAACTCCTGATGAGTAAAAAGCGTTTTTCAAAAAGAGAATCTGACAGCCAAACTGAGTATGTGCAAAGGATGTAAGAAGACATCATATCTCAGTAAGCAATGGATGCTCAGGGCACTGGAATAATTCCAGATTTCACTTCCTGAAGGGGCTGAGGATCTTAAGGTATTTTCAGTCTTAAAAATCAGTTCAAAGACTGGGTAGAAAAGACAGAACGAGGAGTGGACAAGCCAGATAGCCTGGTTCCGACATAGGAACCAGCAATGATAGAAGAGGAATCATTTGCTCCTATAAATTAAGCATCATCATACTCTACTACTGGAGGAGGAAATGGCAACCCATTCTAGTATTCTTGCCTGGAGAATTCCATGCACAGAGGAGTTCACGGGGTCGCAAAGAGTCAGACACGACTTGAGCAACAAACACATACACAACACACACATACACTCTACTATACAACGGTTTTTAGTAACAGAGTCAGGAGAGAGGAAAAAAGTGCATGTAGTCCAGAGATGATGTCCCTGTGAAGACTATTATTTATATAACTCAACATATTCAAACAGAAATAACACTATGGAAACAGCCTTGCATTTGCCCAAACATCATTTGCCAAGGCTATTCAACTGGTGGAGTGGTGGTACTTTCCAAAAGAAATGCTTGAAAATTTTCCTCACTTTTTTAAATAAACAAAACATTATAATAATCTATTAAAGAAAGAAAATATAAGTCTAAGAGAAAAAGAAAATATAGTGTGGTCTTGGTTTTTTGGTTTTGGTTTTTGTTTGGGGTTTTTGCTTTATTTTTTCAGTATATCCATCATGAAGCACATTATATCAACCAAAAACTGTTTAAAGTATCATTTAAAGACAGCTTGTAAAGGCAGTCTGAACTCTGAAAGTCATGTTGCTTCCAGGAGTCTATATACTGAAAAATGTATCTTTATAAAGTGAAACGAAGGTGGCCTTAAAATGTGGCCTATGATAACAATTAGGATCATTCAATTCACAATTTTCAAACTTTGCTCCAGTAGAAAACCTGCATTATTTTAGCTCTACGTGGTGTCCTATCAAAAAGTTTAAGTAACACTGTGTTTCCCCAATTTCACAGTGGATAATGTATATTAGAGAATAAAATTCTCAATGTTAAGCTTTTTCCTCAAATTTTCTAAAATATTATTAGATACATGTTACCTCTTTCAGTATTGGAATTAAGCCTAACAGAGTATCTGATTCAACACAAAAACGGAAATGAGATATTTCAAGTTTATAATATCATCATTCATGACTTCCAGACACTCTGCTACCTTCTTAAGTTTGATTAAGCCCAACAAAACCACAAGCATTTACAAAGGACCCACTACACTTGACATGAAGCATACACAGATGAATAAAACAGTCCATCTTACAGGAAGCCCCCACCAGGGAAAGTGCACACAAGCCAAAAAGTCTCTACTAAATGCCTGCAGTAAACACTGGAGTGTGGGAGATGCAAAGAATTCACCCCAGGCCAGCAAGAACTTCCAGACTTCTGCGTTGAGGACCACTAAAAGGGATGCTGAGGATGCTGGAATTCAGTGACTACATGCGTACAGACCTTTCTTCTTTATTGTATCAAGGTTACATACATCATAACTCTATAAGATTCTTGAAATGCCAATCTCCTGAAATTGATACAGACTACCTGAATCAAGAATATGAATAAACATTCTTGAAAACAGTTACTAAATTCAAACAAACTGGAAATTGTTTCAACTGGTAAAAATGTAAACACTCCTTAAATACAATTTGTATCTAATGAGTCCAAATCACAAACTAAGGCCTATACTCAAACTATGGGGGGAAAATTAAAAGTAATTATTTGGCTTTCAAGACATCAAAATCAAAACAAATTTTGGTACAAAAATATCCATTGGGGAGGTCTAAAGTATCTACTTAAGTGTTCAGTTAAATCAACTAGTTCTCTTTAGTTCATGTTAAATCTCTTCAGGGAATTTGGATTACTTTCTCTCTGCAAAATAATGACGCTGAATTAAGTTAATAATAAATAACTAATAATCAGCTGCTGAAGTTCCTCACAAACAGAAAATTCTGTACTTCTGCCGTCCGTGAAATTAAGACGTCAACATGGTTTCAAAACAAGAGTAAAGAAGCCTTAATTTCTCAAAGTGGTAATGCTATAAACATCAGTTTCCTACCTTATCTCAGTATCAAGGTTCAGATTTTACCTATCCAGTTTTCAAGTTCGTCAAAGAAAGTTTCATGATTCAAAGGGTATTCCTCCCACCCTCTATACTAAAACTGTTTCTTTAAAACAAGATCCTAAGGAAAATGCATAATGAAAGGCAGTGCGAGCTGAGGAGACTATTCCACATCAAACCTGGAACGTACTAACTAAAATTTAGTATTGCACTCTGTATGTGAGTTCCTACATGAAACTCCCGCCATGCTTTAGTTTAAGGTTAAACAGGTTAATAAAATCCAATAAAATGGCTCTATTGAATTATACTGGATTTCTTTGCAGCAGCTCCTTTACCTGACCATTCTGTTGAGCTTTAAAATCAACTTCAGGGGTAGCACCCAGGAACCAAGGCGAGCCACGGCTCACGGGGGCTGCACTCTGCAACCCACCTCGTGGAAAATCACCGTCAACGCACGTTTTCCACTTCAAACTGCGATACGGTGGAGGAAAAAGTGCATAGCCTTCTCTTTGAACCTCCCATCACACTGCCTCCAGGCGCTAACTTAAGAATTATCTCGAAGATAATCTAATGCAGTACAGTTCTCAGAAGACTCTATAAAGTTGCCTTCGCCAGAGAGGAGAGGGAAAAAAAAAAAAACCTCGCCGAGACTAAAGGTTAAATTACTATAGTACTGCAACTTCGCTGTTGGGTACGTGTCTGGATTTACAGGATTAATTTCGGGGACATTTCCACCAGTAGAAACTGCCTGGATCCCGATTAAAACAAAGTGTATGCTGGATCCTCATAGGAGAGAAGTGGCGGGGGTGCGCAGAGTGAGTGAGGTCGTAAGTCTCTGCAGACTAAGTAAGGGGCTCCTGAGGTCAGGAAAGTGAGGGCGATAATTGGGCCAGATGCAAAGGGTCCTTCAGGCAGGCCCGCGGGCGCGCGGCGCGAAGGACCACCGACCCGGCAGTCTCAAGATCGGCGAGGAGGGCCTAGGGCCGAGCCCGGGAACCTGGCCTCCTCCCAGCCAGAAGGCGACGCGCCCCCACCCACCCCCGCGGCAGAGCGAAGAGGCGGCAGCGGCGCGCCGAGCGGCGGGGAGCCGGCCCGCAGAAAACGCAGAACCCAGGAAAAGGGAGTCAGAAAATGGCCAGTGTGCAGCAGGACTGAGACGCAGCAGCCCGGGTGCCCGGCTCAGGGAGCGCGGCGGACCGCGGCACCGCCAGCGCAGCGCGTGCGCCCGGGAAGCACACCGCCCGCGCGGCCCTCAGCTCCGCCCTCCCCCCCTCCCCCGGCTCCCTGAGCCGCCGCCGCCGCCAAAACCCCTCTGGGAACTCCGAGCCGCGCGGCCCCGCGAGGCGGGCGCCTTGGAGCGGAGGGGAGGGGCTGCGCTCCCCGCCTCCCCGCCGGCCCGCGCGGCTCCCCAGCCCGGAGCCTACTCACCTCCTCCTCCTCCTCCTCCTAGTCTCTCCCTCCTGGCCACCGGCGCGGCCCAGCCGGCGACGCGCTGACGCCGAGCCCCTCCCCCGCGGCCGCAGCCGCCGCCGCCGCCGCCCCGCCCGGCCCGCGGCCGCAGCGGCCTCGGGGCGCGTCAGGCGCATGCCCCGCCCACTGGGTCCGCCCACGCGCTCAAGACTCCGCCTCCAGCGCTGCCGGGACGCTGCCCGTCCCTGACTCAGCGGCCGCTCCCGCCCTCTGGAGAATGCCACATGTGGGCTCTCGACCCCCGCACCTCTTTTTACCTGTTCACTGCCCGAGGACCTCGCTTTGCCGCCCACCTCCCCACCTTTCCCATCTCTGGGTCGCACCCCTGTCTTCCCCTTAAGGTTTTTAGTACTCTTTCCTCAAGCCCTAGTCTGGTTGTAAGCTTTCATGCCTTCTTTTCTTTCTAGAAGATCTCTGCTCACTAGGTCAGCCTCAGTTTGCAGTTTCTTGCCAGTCCCTTCCCTCCTGGTCCCCGTTCCTCTCCCCTCCCTGCTGGAGCCTCAGGGTCCCCGCACGCACTGGCCTTGTTCCCTGCCACCGCTACCTGCTGTGCAGCTCGCACCTCCTGAGCGCCTGCTCTGCCAGCGCGTTCTAATTTCCCTCCCTCTGGTCACCTCGGAACCCTGTGAAAAGGCTCGCTTCTTCCTTTACCTACATTTTGAGCGTCTTTTCTGTTCTGACTACTCCAAATACTTCAGATGCCGTGTAGGAGTTAAATGCCTGTGCGCTACCCCACTCACCTGAAGAGTCTCTGAAGTAGTTCACATTCACAAAACTGGGTCTTCCTTGGTTGTCCAGTTGCTAAGACTTGGTCCTTCCAGTGCAGGGGGCTTGGATTCGATTCCTGATCAGGAAACTAGATCTGGCATGCAGAAAGTAAAAAAGGATCCTGAATGCCACAATGATGAGGGACGATCCCAATTACCACAACTAAGACCCAGTGCAGCCAATAAAGTATTAAAAAAAAAAAAATCACAAACCTGAGCAATAGCAGTGGTGCCTCTTAGACTTGCATGGGTTCCCTCCAATCTTTTTCTGTGCAATAATATATTAAATGACACAATTCCTGCTGGGGATTAAAGTTCACACATTTTGCCTGTTATTTTCTCTGCAATCTTACCTCACTTTAGCTCTTTTATTTATAAAATTCATATTCAGTAGAAGAGCACCAGGATCTTTTAAATCTCCTGTTTTCTTACCTGTAAAAGGAGGAATATGTTTCTTCCACATTTCAATTTCTGTGATTCCGAATCAAAGGGTTTTGTATTTGGAAAGCGCTTGTGGGTTAAATGAGTTAGAAGAAGGCAAAACATGCAAATGTAACTAGAACTCCGGTAACTTCATTTTAAAAACTGCAACTTGGAAGAGTTGGACTGTGATGTGGAAATGAATTAAACATAACAAAATGAGGGAAACTGATTAGGCCTTTGGAAGCAACATCCACAAGTTGCTTTAAATTATGTGAGTAAACATTATTATCCTTAAATTGAAGAGTAAAAACTATCTTCCATTCTAAACAAAATCCAGGCTCTATGTAGACCCTTGAAGTTTAAAACCATTGTTGAACTGAACAACAGCATTATAAGCATTTGAAAGCCTAATCAACCATCTGTCCATCCCCTTTAACACAAATTGGGAAACAGAAAACTAAAAATGCCAAAAGCTGAAAGTGAGTGTTCCTAAAAACACATAAAATAGTAAATCCTATCCATGGAACAAGTACAAGAAGAACTCCAAAGGCTATGGCTGCCATTTCATTGCTCTGGAAATCCAGTCTTACAATGTTATAATTAACTTATCCAGTCTTTATCATCTGGAGTCTAATCTTTTCATTTTACAGTTGAAGAACTGACATCCAGAATGGGTAAATACTTACTCAGTATTACCCAGATTAATTGGAAACAAAGCCAGAATTCAAACAGATCTTCTGACTCACATATCTGCCAGCATCTGGGTTATAGTAACTAGTCACAAAAAGTTATTACACATCAGAGGTCTTTGACGCTGCAGTTTTTCCTACATGGCCTAAGTGATGTATGAAATTATACATGGCATTAACTAGGAAAGTATTGCTATCAGAGGTCATTTTGTCCCACTGATTTCAACAATTCCTTTTGCATAAGCTCCATCTCACCTGGTCAGGGTTCATCTTTGTTCCATGTAATTCTGGCCAGGACACTGGGGTCATGTCACAGCCAAATACATTCATCCTTGGAGGTGCCAAGAGCTGTGCATGATTGTAAGTATTATGAAGTCCCTATTGCCAAGAAAATTACAACATTACTAGGGAAATAAAATATGAAACATAAAGTAATAAATAATTCATAATAACAAAGGATTCAATTATAAAATCCAAATCTTAAATTGGAAATTAACCATGTAGATTAAGGGAAGCCTTCTTAAAAGACAACAAAGGAAAATGTAAAATCTGGATTTGGTTTATAGGAAAAAGGTAAAGGAAATTGCTTGAACAAAGGCACTGGGGGAAAAATAAGCACACTAACAATGGGGAAAAGTTAGGAGATCAGATGAATCAAAAGAAGAGCTTCATTTTGGAAACAATAGAAAACAAAGGTGAGATGATAGGGTGGAATCATTGGTAGAGAACCTGAATTTGAGCCTGAATAATTTAGATTTGATCTAATGGAATATCATTTTGAATTTGGCAGAGGGAGAGGAGTGAAAAATGAAACAGGAGACCACTTGTTAGATTCTGAAGTAGCAAGTGGAATTTAAAAATCAATGATAGACATAAATGTGACTAAGGCAAAGACTTGGGTTTAGGGATTATAATAAAGAATCAAAGATCAGTAAGAAGTTCAAGATGACTTTAGGGTTGTAGTGTGTCAGTAACAGTATACATAGACCTTACCCCTTAGAATTGGAAGATCATCAGACTTCAAATGGTACATACAGGCTCTCAGTTGCTAGAAAAGGAAGAAAAAATTTTCCCAAGGTATACCTTCCTATTCGTCACATCCTCATTTCAGAAAAGTTTAGTTTGCTACTCAAAGGACTCGTGGGTCCTTTGCTATTTTATGGTCGACCTATTTCTATTTCCATTTCAGCCCCACTGATGTAAAAATGCTCAGTAGTACAGTGTATAATGTCACACTTGGAAATAAATCAATAAGTGTTTGTTAAATACATACCAAGTGCTGTTCAGCACTCTGCTAGCCTGGAGAGCTGGAAAAGTATAAAAAGGACCTCTGCTTTTCATAAGCTTATAATCTGCTTGGATAAAGAAGGTCAACACACCTGGCACAATTGAGAACACATTCCATGGATGGGGATGCCAACCTGGAGGGACTGTAAAGTGTGCTTATACAGAAATAGTGGGAAACAGAGTTGAATGAATTGTAAATGATATCATGGATACTATTCATCACTTAACAAATTTTCATTGACCTTTAAGCATGTTCTAAGTTCTGGAGGTAAAGCAGTAAATAAAAAGTTCCTCCTCTCATGGAGCTTACATTCCACATAGGAGAGACAGAGAGGAACAAATAAATACACTACTATCAGGTAGTAATAACTGTCCCAAAGAAAAGAAAACATGAGGATGTCAAAATGAGTGAAAAGTAGGCAAGATGTTTCTAAGGAACATTTAAACAATGGCTTAAATGAAAGAAAGAACCAGTCCAGAGAGGATTTGGGAAAGGGCAGTTCAGGCAGAGAGTTAGCTATTGCAAAGCCCTAAGGAGATCAAACTTAGTGTCCTTAAGACTAAAAAAGACCAAGTGTTTCTGAAGGAAAGTGAAAGAAATGAAATAGGAAAGGTAAGCAAATTCTGGTAGGTATGAAGGGATTTTTAAGGTCAGGTTAAAGTACAGATTTTTGGAAGATTAGTCACTCTGGCATTCAGGATTAAAGGAGGGAAGATTAGAACCTGTAAGACCAGATGGAAGCCTGTGTGATAATCCAAGCAGGAGGTGATGTGAGGTAGACAAGGTTGACCGCAAGGTTAGCAAGGAAGACAAAATGTCAAGGAGATCAAGTAATGGGTATTTATGAGGGGTGGTAGGCGGTGTTGGGTGGGGAGAGCCCAAAGTGTCAAATGCAGCAAAAAGGTCAAGGAGAATAAGCATTAAGTAAGAGCTAGTATACTTAACAAGAAAAATGTCATGTGTGACCTCTAAGAGAAGAGTTCCCATAGGGTGAGGTGCTGAGAAGTGAGGAAATTGAGACTGTAAACTTTGACTGGAAGAGTCAGTACTACTCAGTTGTGCAATTTACCTTTTAGGTCATTTACATTTGGGCTAGTATCGAAATTTTAAATCTATGTTAAACTCTCAGTCAGGTCTAATTTTTTTGTCTCTAGACTGAAGGGAGAACAAACTTACACCATAGAAACATATCTTATGTGTTTTTCTGGGCCCCAAATCAGTCACACCAGTGATTCATTGTTCTAAATGTAATTAGAGTTTACTTAAAACTCCAAAGGCATTTTTCATGGAAATAAAACAAACAGTCCTAAAATCTGTACAGAATGTAAAAGATCCTGGGTAGGCAAAGTAATCTTGAGAAATTAGAGTAAAGCTGGAGGAATCATTGCTCCCTGATTTCAAACTGTATTACAAAGCTATAGTAACTAAAACAGTGTAGTATTTACATATAAAAACAGACACATAGATCAGTGGAAGAGAGGAGGGAGCCCAGAAATAAACCTATGCATGTATGGTCAATTAATTTAGGACAGAAGAGCCAAGAATATATGATGGGAAAAGAACAAGACTCTTCAGTAAATGGTGTTAGGAAAACTAACCATTATTTGTACCACATACAAAAATTAACTTAAATAGATTAAAGACTTGAATGTAAGAGCTGAAACCATGAAACTCCTTAGAGAAAATGTAAGCAGTAATCTTAACTTAGGTCTCAGTGATGACTTTATGAATTTGACACTGAGAGTAAATGCAACAAAAGCAAAATTAAACAAGTGGAACTACATCAAACTAATAAGCTTATGCACAGCAAAGGAAATCATCAACAGAATGAAAAGGCAACCTACTGAATGGAAGAAAATATTTGCGACTATTTTCTCATACAACTCAGTAGCAAAAAATAACTTGATTAAAAAATAGGCAGAAGGTCTGAATAGACATTTTTCCAAAGAAGATATACAGATGGCCACCAGGTACATGAAAAGCTGCTCTACATCATTAATCATCGGAGAAATGCAAATTGAAACTGCAATGAGCTATCACCTCACACCTGTCAGAATGGCTATTATCAAAAAGACTAGAAATAACAAGTGTGGAGAAGGATGTGGAGAAAGAGGAAACTTTGTACACTGCTGATGGGAATGCATAAATTGGTGCAGCCACCATGTAAAACAGTATGTAGGGTCCCCAAAAAACTAAAAGTAGAAGTATTATATGGCCCAGCAGTACCACTTCTGGGTATTTACCCAAAGAACTGTATGAATTTAAACAAGTTAAGAGATACAGAGAACAGATTGGTGTTTGCCAGAGATGGGAGTTGAGAATGAGAGAAAAGGGAAAATCATTTTTGGTTTTGTTTTTCATTTAAATAAATTAAATTTTTAAAAAAGTTCATTCTTACTCCTGGGATGTAGCAGGAGTCTAATGGTAGAAACACTAAGGCAGATGTAGTACCATATTGGTTATGGTTCCATCACTGCCACCTGTCAGATCTAAACCTCAGGGCTGTGGGTGTTACCTTGAGCACATCACATAACCTTGCTGAACTCCAGGTTTTCAATAGTAATGAGAGATTTCCCATATTTTAGCACTTCTCTAAAAAAGAAACAAAGACCATTGTGTGAGATTCATGTGAACAGCTGTCACAATTCCAGCAGATACTTTCTCAAAGTCTTTCCAAAAAGACAATTTGGTTGAACTAGACAATTTGGTTCAGCAACTTGTAAAACAATTAACAAGTACCTTTCTTCCCTGGAAACAGACTAGACTAGTTTTTGGCAGACAGAGTGAAAGAAGCAAGTTAAGTCCACTTCATTTGTAGCTCTGCAGCTTTAGCATCTGAGGAAACCAAGCTGGACTCTGGCTAAGGTTTGTCTATGGATGCGTGTAGCATGCCTTCTTTCAATTGTCTGATGCAGATGGGTGGACTGTGTAAATTTGTTCAGTGTTATTGAAAGATGGAATGCTGCTAGCAGTCTTTTTTCTTTGGAATATACTTCATTTAAGGGGGTCCTGTTGGGAGCAGCTAATCTCTTGGGATGGTCTGGAAAGCTTCATTAAATTCAGTGAAGAAAAAGTAAGTATAAGTTATTCTAAAAATCATCAAGGCATATACTGTGTTTAATTTGCTGCCCCAAATGCTTCTCAAATCAGTAGTGACCAAGGATTCCCAGCATTAATGAACAATTACCATATTGCCGAAATCAACACCATATTTAGCCTGAAAGGTCTTCTCATTTTTGGTGCTAAAGAGGCCAAAAACATCAGTTAGCCTAGGAAGCATAAAATGTACTCTCTTGATGAAATGACTTCTTTAAATTACGGTTTAGCCATTCCAGTGCTGTAATACAAGGGAATTTGCTTTATCATTGTTACCTTCTGGCCTAGAGACAGAAACGTTTTATGCTGTGGTTCATCCTGTACCTTTTATCAAGGATAAATTCATGTTTTTGTTTAAAAACAAAGAAAGCTTACATAATCTCTGCTGATGATTAGCCTTTCCAGTAATTATCTGTTGCTTGGAATCAGTGTCAGCCAACCAAGTTCAGATGGCAAAAAAAAAAAAATGTTTGATCTGCAGTGATGGGATTTAGAAGACTGTGTATATGGAAGGTACAGTTATGCACATACAGGGAACATATTTATCTAATTTGACTGCCAGTGATTTAATTAATGTTTGTCAAGCACTTTGAACATGAAAAGAACTATCTGAAAGCTGAGAGTTATTACTCATCATCATTTTTCCTATTTGTTAAACTAAAATTAACATACAAATGTGATACTTTTATGGTATCTTTGAGAGATGTGTCCCTATTCTAACAAACTCTTTGGACTACACATTAAGAAAGTCTCGTTAAAACTTCAAGGCTCTGTTTCTGAAAGTCAAGCTTCAAGCTGGTTGGGTATCATCCATCAGTCGATTTTGAAGCATACAGGCTAAATAAACAACAGTAACAGATTGGGGAAGTGTATGCACCTGCTTATTGAGAAGATGTTAACAGGGGCAAATCTAAAATAAGAATGCATACCGCAACCTGATTTTCAAGAAGTTTTCGTGCATGCCTACACTTAAATTTGCTCATATTATCACCTAATTTTTTTTCTTCTAGTTTTCTCTCCAAAGAATAACAACTGATGTGCATAAAGCCTCAGTAACAATCTAAGAAGAAAAGAAAGAATGGAAAGACTCTATTTTAGAGTTTGGAGGAGAAGTAAACATGTTTTCCCTTTAGCACTTTTTCACCAAGAGCAACTGGCAAGAGAAGAGGAAAACCTGGGAAGAAAGTAAGAAGCCTGGACAAATGTCCTGATCTAACATGGTTCTTCACAGACAGGATTGGGTAGTGCTGCACTGATACTTACAGGACATTGATAGGGTATTTATCCAACTTCCCAGGACCATAGCATAGAATGGACTTCTTGTGGTATAGAAGAAGTGACTCAAAAAGATACTGACTGTTCCATATGACTTATTTTTGTATTTTAGTTTCATTTCATTTACATCCTAGTCCCCTAAAGAGACTTTTACATTACACTTCGATGCAGAATCTTTCCATGTACACCATGCAACTCACATACCTTTATAGCATGCACAAGTGTGTGCTCAGTTGCGTCCAACTCTTTGCAGCCCCTTGGACTGTAGCTCACCAGGCTCCTCTGCCCATGGGGTTTCTTGGGCAAGAATAATGGAGTGAGTTGCCATGTCCCTCTTCATGGGATCAAATCCATGTCTCCTTTATCTCCTGCTTTGGCAGGTGGATTCTTTACCAGCTGAGCTACCAAGGAAGCCCTTATGTTTATACAGTAAGCTTGTTTATGGCACTAGTCATACCTTAACCGCACTAGACCAAACTTCACACATTGGCCTGGGAATCTTCTCTTTCAACAAGCACTCCCAAGATTTTATATTTGTTAATCCTCGAGAAAAACTTCTAGGAGAGGTATTACTTACTCTGCCTAGATATTCTTAGCACAAATTTTACTTGTGGTGATTAGATATGGCAGGGACAAGGGTGCTCATGAACCTTTATGTGGCTCTTATATATTTTCCACTCTCTTCTGTGGTTGGGTTGGAGCCATGTAACTAGTGCTGACCAATAGGCTTGAAAAGAAATGAAATTTGTCACTCCTAGTCTAAGTTTTTAAGAGCACTTTTTCTTTTCATGGCCCTAGAAAACTCATTTTCCAAATGATGTAGCTATAAGAAGGAAGCACTCCTGGACTCTTGGAAGCTGGTCTAGAGAGTGATCATGACCTTCAAAAGATCTCTTATGAGCTAGAGGTAAACCTTTAGCAGTTAAAGAGCTGAGTGGTCCAATGCAGTTAACTGTGCTATCATTGTGTAGCCTGTCCAAAAGAATACAGCTGGATTTAGCAATCTCTCACAATTGCAGGGACAGCTTTTAAATTTTGAACCATAATATGGCAGCAAAAGAATAATAGAGAGACTTCCCCAGCAGTATGCCTCATGACCAAAAGACCAAAATAGAAAACATAAACTGTAGAGTTTTTCAATATGTTATTGAATAAATTCAATAAAGACTTTAAAAATGATCCACATCAGGAAAAAAATAATAATAGAGTGAACAGCATACAATTTACTAAATAAATAATTTGGGAACAAATGGATATATACAAAGATCCCAAACAGTATGTTGCATGGTAGAAAAAAAAGTTTTTTATGTAGTTCAGTTCTGGTGGTGTTTTCCAATGCTTCCCTAAATTAAAGAATTAGTGAAATCTTTACTCTACTATATCTAGAAAAAGTATCTCTGTCCTGGTCATTTCTAGATCCTCTTTTTACCCCCAACATGGTTATACATCATTAACAGTCCATCTTCTAGGAGCTCAGATGGATGGAATTCCCATAACCAATACCATCAGAAGTGGATTGATTACTTATTTGTGTTTACTGCTAAAAATTCACTTCTTAAGCACATCAACTAGTTTTATGTGTTTTAGGGGCTAATTCCATAAATTAGCCCCTAAATTTCTAATTCATTATTGCACAGATGTGTGCAATGCTCAGACAGAGATATTCACTTCTTTGGAGAGCCCACCAAAGCTGTCTGATTCATCCTTCCCATGGGTGCTGTTTTTGGGTGCTGCCCTCACACTCCTGGGACCAGGACCTATAGGAAGGATGAATCAGACAGCTTTGGAGGAGGGAATGAATGATGGAGGAAAAACTTCCATAGAGATCAAATACTTTGCAAACATCACTGATCTATACTATTTGCTGAGCTACCCCTAACAGCAGAAGGCCCATTTCTCCTTTTGAACCATTACAAAATCATTGTAGTTTGAGAGCTACAAAGGCACATAAAAGAAGGATAGAGAAAATCCTCTGAGTTTGCAAGCACTGCAGAGACTCTTTCAGCAGTAGCTACAGCCTTGCTTTCAAATCTTATACCTGCCTCAAATCATTTTTTTTGAAACTAGGGCAATATAAAACACAAGCTAGCTACAGTTTGCTTCTCCCATGAGTAGAGGACAGTTAATAACATTTCTTATATTTTAACATATCACCTTTCCCTTCATTCATAGACAAAACAGAAAGAAAAAAAAAAAAGTATTGTGTGCCTTTTCCTGTTCAGTAATTCCAAACAAGTCCACACAACATTCATGTACTCATGTTGTAGAACCATATGAAATGAACTCATTGAAATCATTTTCAGTTCTATTTAATATTTATTTGTCCCCATTTTGAAATAGGGCCATGTTGCTTTTGTTCCTATAGAAGAGAAGTTATGATTTAAGAAAACTTTACAAAAGGGAAGCCGATCTTGATGTTATCAAACTTCCCTCTTTTCTTTTAGCAGAATGTTTGAGAAAATGCCAATTGGTGTAGCCTATCATCAGAACATTTCAAGATCTGTTTGCTTCTGAAAATGAACTCGTATAAAACTATCTGAACTTTTTTTAACAAATTATATTCCTATTTGAATACCTAGAACCTATATTTTTCTCTGAAATAGTGAGACTGTATCAAATGTTTTAAGTGAAATCATATCATAATTAACTTCTACAGGTTCCCTCATTTTAAGGAGGGGGACATGCATTGGTATAAACTCAGGCATTGATATTCTTTTGTGGTGAGTATTAACGAGAATGCCATTTTTGTCCAAACTGTCGCCGGATGGTTTTATAATTAGAAGATCCACTCTAAAATGAAAGTCTGAGGTTGATGAGGCAGAACCAGCTATGTTTTAAAGAGAAATTCTTATTAATACAAAATATTAGAGGACAAACAAAATCAATTTTTAGAGGCATATTAACCAAATTGTTCATTATTGTAGTAAACATTGCAAAAATCAAGAGGATGGACTATATTAGCCATACTCAAGCAGGAGAATGAAGTATCGTCGTCTAATTTATGTACAATAATCATTCATACTAGCATTCTCATTGTTTAGGTCGTGACTCATTTTGTTCTATGTGATCCCTGTTCTCCATGATTGGCTGCTATTAAAAAATAAAAGCAATAAGAATAAAATAGGGTTTTATCAGGCTAGATTTGGGTTTTTAAAAATACTTGAACATAAACAATAAAGCAAAGATTATGAGTATTTAATAATCCTTTACCTTTATATCTTTAGTATAGGTTTGAATATTTGAAAAGTAATGCTTTTCCGCACTAAAGGACATTTTATTTTCATTCCTTCTCATCTGCTATTCCTTCCTCCAAAGGACACTTAGTAAGATGTCTTTGGTGGCTTATTATTTTAACATTTAAAAAAGTTGAACCCAAAGATCAAATTAGGTAAGCATAGGCTTTTGCTTGTTCATTTTCCATTCCTACCATTTGGTTTTCTTTTAGGTATAGATGGGCATATTAGAGGAGGGGGTATATTTCAAAGAAAAAGCTTAATAAAGTAATTTACTGTCACTGCTAAGTCGCTTCAGTCGTGTCCGACTCTGTGTGACCCCATAGACAGCAGCCCATCAGGCTCCTCTGTCCCTGGGATTCTCCAGGCAAGAACACTGGAGTGGGTTGCCATTTCCTTCTCCAATGCATGAAAGTTTAAAGTGAAAGGGAAGTCGCTTAGTTGTGTCCGACTCTTAGCGACCCCATAGACTGCAGCCCACCAGGCTCCTCCATCCATGGGAGTTTCCAGGCAAGAGTACTGGAGTGGGTTGCCAGTGCCTTCTCCATTTACTGTCACAGGTCATCACTAATAAGCAAATCTTTTCTAAATCATAAAACTGAATAAATTACAAAAGATAGGATAAAAACCACTGTTGAAAGACACAATTTTCAAGGATCTTTAAAAAATGATGAAAGGATCTAAATGTCAGTGAAGAATACACAAACACAGATGAATTAACTTCTTAAAGGTGTTTCACTCTATTGTTTTATTGAATTATAATTGTCATACAATATTACATTAGTTTCAGGTAAACAACATAGTGAGTCAGTATTTGTATACAGTATGAAATGATCACCATGGTAAGTCTAGTTACCATCTGTCACCATACAGATTTATTACAATATTACTGACTTTATTCCCTATGCTGTACATTATATCCTCATGACTTAGTTATTTTATAGCTGAAAGTTTGTACATCTTACTCCTTCAATTATTTTTAAGCTTCTTATTTTGGGAATTTCCAAACATGCACAAAAATGGAGAAAATGTTACTACTATAAGTGACCCCATGAAGGCAGGAAGTAGCAATCCACTCCAGTATTCTTGCCTGGAGAATCCCAGGGACAGAGGAGCCTGGAGGGCTATGGTCCCCGGGGTCACAAAAAGTCAGACACAACTGAAGTGACCCAGCACATGACATGAAGTCATCAACATGTTTGCTGTGCTTGTTTCAGATGTCATGATTCCTATGATATGGTTTTTATTGCTGGAATATATTTAAAGAAAATCCTGATATTATGCTATTTCACCCATAAATAAAATAGTATTTCTCAAAAAATAAAAAGAGTATTTTCTTATGTCATCGTAACACAATAACCACACCTAAGTATGCTTAAAATATCTATTCTCATACCCCTTAAGTCACTGTATATTAACTATTAGCATTTTTTAATTTGATTTTTATCTCTACTTTCTCTATTATAGGCATCCCCTCAATTAGCAAAAGAAATCCTATACTTGGATTAAGTTAATTTTAGCATATCCCTGGGCCCCTTGTATGCCTTTCCCTGGCATGGTATGTTATTTAGAATCTTACACTATTTTTGAATTCTTCATTACAGTTGGCATGATACAAGAAAATTAAATTATAGTTTTGCTCAAATTCCAAAGTTTTATAGCATGTAAAAATACTGTAACTTATTTTAAAAAATAAAATGAATCCATAATCTAGCTATAACTGCATTAAGTAATCCACTAGGTAATGTCTAGGATGTTTTTCCCTGGGATCCTTTGTTTGCAAATATGGGAAGCCCACTTTGGCCAAATAAAGACAAAACCAAATACATAAAAATTAAAAAGTAAATGACTAGAAGGGAAGGTTTAAATGCTAGCCTGAAAAATAACAGGAATCAGCCAGTCTGGGAGAAGAGAATTCTATGAAGCAGAATCTTGGGGCAGTCTCTCGAAAGCACTGCTATTGTGATGAGTCAGACTAATGTGTTTTCCAACTGTGTGTCACTCTGCTCTGCTCACAGTCTCAGTCTCTTCCTTGTGCTTTCTCCTTGCCTAGAACACAGCAGGATTCCTCAAAACTGGCAGTCCCACCAACCCATGCACACTGAGGCAGAGGTGGTTCCCCAAAGAAAATACAGATGTCCATACCAGAAGAGAAATACCTAGTAGGAAAATTCAAGTGAGGCAGGATGAGAATATAGAAACCCTTCTTCTCATTAATGACTATCCTTCATTCATATCTTATTGATGGGTCACTGAAAACCAAGCTCTCACCAGCCCTTACTTGGTTCTCTCCTCTATATCTATGTGCTCCCATGAGGAGCTCCCTTTTCATTTGTCAGAAATCAGTGTTCCAAATGCCTACGACATCCAAGCTGCCAGAATCAATGAGTTCTGTGCACCTGATGCCACCCTGCTCTCTTTTTTGGGCTGGTGAGGCTGGACTAAAAAATTCCAGTCTAATTTAAAACTTTCCGTTTCCTTTTTGGCTCAGGTTTTGCCCATTTATTTCCTTTCCTTTCAGTACACTATTAGACTAAATAATACTGATTTAAAAACATGGATCATTCCTTCTGCTCTTTTCACTGGAACTGTCCCCTTCCGTACACAAACACCCCACACACACACGTATACAATGAATACTGGAATTTAATTAGGCCATAAGAAATTTAGCACTGTACAAGCTTGCTGTATAAGGGAAGAGTTCAAAGACTACTGGTTAAAGGGATTTGGTATGTTTCCTTTGGGGCCAAAGTTCTAGTCAATGTTTAAGATAAAAGGAAGTAAAGCTGTTTGCTCATTATTTCAGTTTCCAAGTGAGAATTTAGCCACTCAGATTTTAATAAAAACCATTTGCTAAGGCAAAGGTCCTAGAGAGACAAGGAAAGTGATAAAGCTAGAAATCTCACATGAGACCCGAGAGCTTGGACCAGTCATTTCACCTCATGAATATCATAGTCCCACTTTGTAACCACATGCAAGAGCTTCAAGCAAGCTGTTCAGTTCAGTTCAGTCACTCACATGTGTCCAACTCTTTGTGACCCAATGGGACTACAGCACTCCAGGCCTCCCCATCCATCACCAACTCCCAGAGTTTACTCAGACTCATGTCTATCAAGTTGGTGATGCCATCCAACCATCTCATCCTCTGTCGTCCCCTTCTCCTCCCATGTTCAATCTTTCCCAGCATCAGGGTCCTTTCAAATGAGTCAGTTCTTCACATCAGGTAGCCAAAGTATTGGAGTTTCAGCTTCAGCATCAATCCTTCCAATGAATATTCAGGACTGATTTCCCTTAGGATGGACTGATTGGATCTCCTTTCAGTCCAGACTCTCTCAAGCTGACTCCCACCTATTCCTATTGCTCTCTGATGAGTCCCCAGGCCTTCTCTGTGAGACCTTCCCTCCAGCTTGTTCACCTGCCAAAAAGCCCAGACCTGGCCTGAATTTTGTCCCATTATCCTCAGAGCTAAGTGAGCCAACACTAAACATCTAACTGTATACTTCACTCACTTTCCTTTCTCCATCTCTCTCCAGTGTTCCGGTCTGCTAGAGTACCAAAGTGGGGATAAATCTGGTCTTGATGCAGCTAAGGAATTCGAGGAGGTGCAGAGAAAATCAGCAACTCTTGGTTGTGTTTCATCAGTCCTATCCCCTGACTAGTCACAGAACAAGAGCAAGAGATATCTAAAGGAAAAAAAAAGAAAAAGAACCTTTGTTGGTGGATAATTACAGTCTACTGTAACTCTATACAGAAATCATTGGAGATATTAATTTCCTAACACAATGCTTTCTTGGTTCTATGACTTATCTCTTCTCTCTGCAAGCAGCTTTTCTTTTACCTGTATATCCCCATATTCCCAAATAAGTAAACCTTCTGGCAGGTTTCATGCCTATCCTTTCTTCTTACTACTCCCCACACATACATGCTCTCTTTAGCTGATCTCAATTAGTTATCATATCCATGGGAAGCTACATGCTAAATTTTTTTTTCACTAGTTCTCATTATCAGTCTTAACTTAAGGTCTCATTCATTACTTCTCTCCTGGACAACTGCAGTGGCCTGGAGAAGGCAATGGCACCTCACTCCAGTACTCTTGCCTGGAAAATCCCATGGATGAAGGAGCCTGGTAGGCTGCAGTCCATGTTGTTGCTAAGAGTCAGACATGACTGAGCGACTTCACTTTCTCTTTTCACCTTCATGCATTGGAGAAGGAAATGGCAACCCACTCCAGTGTTCTTGCCTGGAGAATCCCAGGGACGGGGGAGCCTGGTGGGCTGCCATCTATGGGGTCACACAGAGTCGGACATGACTGAAGCGACTTAGCAACAGCAGCAGCAGCAGCTTGACTTGATCAGAGAAGGTGATGGCACCCCACTCTAGTACTCTTGCCTGGAAAATCCCATGGACAGAGGAGCCTGGTAGGCTGCAGTCCATTGGGTCTTGAAGAATCAGACACGACTGAGCGACTTCACTTTCACTTTTCACCTTCATGCATTGGAGAAGGAAATGGCAACCCACTCAAGTGTTCTTGCCTGGAGAATCCCAGGGACGGGGGAGCCTGGTGGGCTGCCGTCTATGGGGTCACTCAGAGTCAGACAAGACTGAAGCGACTTAGCAGCTTAGCAGTTTGACTTGGTTCCTTTCAGACAGTCTGGTCTCTGCCCAATCATGTCTTCAGAGAAATCTTTCCAGCATACAAAGCTTGTCAAAGCCTACTCTTTCTAAACAATTCCAGTGTTGCTGCAGTAGACACTGGACAAAATCTCAGATATTTGGCATGATAAGTGCAAACGGCTATGGTCTAACCTGGGTCTCTGTGCCCCAACCCCCACCCCTAGCATAACCTGTCAGCCCAGTCATCACAAAAATACTTTCATTCCCTAGCATGCCTTTTGTTGTTGTTTAGTCACTAAGTTGTGTCTGACCTTTTAGCGACCCCAAGCACCATAGCCCGCCAGACTCCTCTGTCCATGGAATTTCACTCTTTTATAATTCTGGGCACTTGGCTTTGTAGTTTTTCATGTCAATCTTTCATTGTCTACCAGGTGACATCAATTCAATCCTCCAGAGACAACACCAAAATTATAATACCTTCTTTCTGAAGGCTTCCATGATTTCACTAGATTACACATTTTCTCAGTGCTCTCACAGTAACCTATCAATACTTCTATTGTAACACTTTTTGCATTGCTACTTCTCTCTGCTGATATGCCCATTTCTCTCACTGGAGTGGAAGCTGCTCAAATAAAGGAACTCTATTTGGGTTTCCCAGGTGGCACTAGTGGTGAAGAACCTACCGGCCAATGCAAGAGACATAAGAGACTCAGGTTTGATCTGTGGATCAGGAAGATCCCCTGGAGGAGGGCATGACAACCCACTCCAGTATTCTTGCCTGGAGAATCTCATGGACAGAGAAGCCTGGTGGGCTACAGTCCATAGCGTCGCAAAGAGTCAGATACAAGTGGAGCGACTTAGCACACACGCATAGTCCACGTGATTTAGTATTCCTGCTAAGTAGCACAGAACTTGGAATATTGTGGGCATTATTGCTTAATAACTTAGTGAATCGGGACATGAATGGAGAGAAACTCTTCTACAAGTGTAAAAATCTATTAAGCCTGAGCACACAAAAACAGAGATCTAGTACAGACTTCTTTGTTTGCAAATCACACAAATGCAACTTAAATTAGCTTAGGATAAAAGGAGGATTTACTGGAAAGACATTGGAATATCTCAGATAATTGAAAAAAGAATTTGTCAACAGAAAAGTGTGAAAGAAAGCCTGGGAAGAAATTCTGCCTGTGTGTGCGTTTTCTGGCATTGCTGCAGGTCATGACTCTGTTCCTCCTCACTGTAAACTTTGCTTCTTGGTTCAGTGGTTCTCATCACTAACTTGCTGCACATTCAAATCACCTGAGGAGTTTTCCAGAAATACTGCCACCTGGGTCCCACCCCAGACCAAGTTGATTATTATTTCTGGGGGTTGGGGCCAGGGCATTTTGTAAAGCTTCCCAAGGTGATCCTAATGTGGGAAACAAAATAGGCAGTAGTTCTTGGGTTTCAGATCTCACTCTCACAGCTAACAACTGTTAGTTCTCTTTCAGAAAAATCCCCAGAGAATGAATCTTTTTGGTGTAGTTGGGTCCAATGACTATTAGTGAATCCATCAGGACTGGTCAAGTGTGTGGTGTCACCTTACATATGGCAGCTTATTTGAAGCAATAATCATTCCAAAGATTGAAGATGATGTTTCTAGAATATATTATTTTAACCCCCAAAATGTAAGACAATTATCCTTCAATTAAAAAATTAATTAAATAACTATATATTTACAACAAAATTTAAATTCATTAGGAAATAAATAATTGTTTATTAGGTGACTGAATGATAACATATATTAAATGACGTTGTCAGCTACAAATTGGCACTTGCCATCTACTTCTACAATGATTAAATAGTGCTGCTGCAGCTACTGATCTTCAATACTTCCTGAAAGAAGCTCAGGGTGGAGAGCAAAAATGAGGCACTCTGTGCTCTGGAAAAACTGGCAAAACAGGTCTTCAGATAGTTATGGATTTTTAGGAGCTGAATTTATGACCCCAAGTCTTATATCTCCTCATATCTAGAAAAGCACTAAAGTTCTTCATGGTGACCACTGTTCCTCATGACTAGCAGAAAGCTTCTGGAAACGTGTATGTTTGATTGAATGTATTCTCTCTTCACCAAAATCACATATACATAGATACTGACCTTCCCCTACCCCCTCACGACTTTGGAACAGTTTCTTAGAAGCTGTCTGAGGTGCTGTCTCCAGGGCTGCAGTCCTCATTTTGCCCAAAAGAAACCTAACTTGCAACTCTCGTGCATTTTTTTAGGTCAACAATGTGGTCAATCAGTATGGTTAGTAAATAATGTCATAGTGTTCAGTTCAGTTCAGTTCAGTTGCTCAGTCGTGTCTGACTCTTTGCGACCCCATGAATTGCATCATGCCAGGCCTCCCTGTCCATCACCATCTCCTGGAGTTCACTCAGACTCACGTCCATCCAGTCGGTGATGCCATCCAGCCATCTCATCCTCGGTCGTCCCCTTCTCCTCCTGCCCCCAATCCCTCCCAGCATCAGAGTCTTTTCCAATGAGTCAACTCTTTGCATGAGGTCACCAAAGTACTGGAGTTTCAGCTTTAGCATCATTCCTTCCAAAGAAATCCCAGGGCTGATCTCCTTCAGAATGGACTGGTTGGATCTCCTTGCAGTCCAAGGGACTCTCAAGAGTCTTCTCCAACACCACAGTTCAAAAGCATCAATTCTTCAGCGCTCAGCCTTCTTCACAGTCCAACTCTCACATCCATACATGACCACTGGAAAAACCATAGTCTTGACTAGACAGACCTTAGTTGGCAAAGTAATGTCTCTGCTTTTTAATATGCTATCTAGGTTGGTCATAACTTTCCTTCCAAGGAGTAAGCATCTTCTAATTTCATGGCTTCAGTCACCATCTGCAGTGATTTTGGAGCCCCCCAAAATAAAGTCTGACACTGTTTCCACTGTTTCCCCATCTATTTCCGATGAAGTGATGGGACCGGATGCCATGATCTTCATTTTCTGAATGTTGAGCTTTAAGCCAACTTTTTCACTCTCCTCTTTCACTTTCATCAAGAGGCTCTTTAGTTCCTCTTCACTTTCTGCCATAAGGGTTACTAAGACATAATCCTACTAAGTTTTGCTTTGTTTTGTTTTTTCCTTAATTCTCTACTATCTATAAGTAATGTCAATCTTACAAAGTTTTGTTGTTTGATCACTTAATATTAGGTCAGTTTCACTTCAGTTCCGTCGCTCAGTTGTGTCCAATTCTTTGTGACCTCATGAATTGCAGCACGCCAGGTCTTACTGTCCATCGCAAACTCCCGGAGTCTACCCAAACCCATGTCCATCGAGTCAGTGATGTCATCCAACCATCTCAGTCTCTGCCGTCCCCTTCTCCTCCTGCCTTCAATCTATCCCAGCATCAGGGTCTTTTCAAATGAGTCAGCCCTTCACATCAGGTGGCCAAAATATTGGAGTTTCAGCTTAAACATCAGTCCTTCCAATGAACACCCAGGACTGATCTCCTTTAGGATGGACTGGTTGAATCTCCTTGCAGTTCAAGGGACTCTCAAGAGTCTTCTCCAACACCACAGTTCAAAAGCATCAACTCTTCGGCACTTAGCTTTCTTCATAGTCCAACTCTCACATCCATACATGACCACTGGAAAAACCATAGCCTTGACTAGATGGACCTTTGTTGACAAAGTAATGTCTCTGCTTTTTAATATGTGGTCTAGGTTGGTCATAACTTTCCTTCCGAGGAGTAAGCGTCTTTTAATGTTATGGCTGCAATCACCATCTGCAGCAATCTTGGAGCTCAGAAAAATAAAGTCAGCCATTGTTTCCACTGTTTCCCCATCCATTTACCATGAAGTGATGGGACTGGATGCCATGATCTTAGTTTTCTGAATGTTGAGATTTAAGCCAACTTTTTCACTCTCCTCTTTCACTTTCATCAAGAGGCTCTTTAATTCTTCTTCACTTTATTAGGTCAGTCTAATCCTCTTTATATACAGAAACAAACACAGGCCTAATTTTACCATATGAGCCAAAGTGTCAAATTTCAGGGCAATTGGTTGGGTGGGGGTGGTGGCTGGGAGAAGGAACAGGAGAATAGGCACAGTGAGAATGAACTCTGAATCCTGGTGTCTGGGCATCTTGGGAGTAGTTGCTGTTAAGAAGTGTGGAAAGATATTTCCACTTGTGTTCAGGCAGTAAAATGAAGGGAGGACAAGTTACAGAGAAGAAATTTGCCAGCAGGTAGATCTGTACTTGGGCAGAGAAGGTGTCACATTCCACGGCTGATATTAAATAAGCCACAAGTGCCAAGACACCCCCGTCTGCCCTCTAGAAAAGTCTCCCGGGGCTGGGGAACTGAGAAGCATCTGGAAGAGAGACAAGAGTATATGCTACCAAAAAAACGTCTTCAACATTTCGTTCTACGTTTAAAAATTTAAACATAAGTGTTTTGGGAAGTGTTGCTAGTGGTTACCCCTGGAAAATAGAACCGGGGAAAGGGGGACTTTCCGGCCTGCTTTATTTGCTTTATTTTTATTTTTTTGTGATGGTTGTCATATAACATCTTTTAAACCCATCAAAATGGAAGGGAGTTTTTTTAATAAAAAATACATTATAACCATAATGACAGAGTATAAAATTTGTATAATAACTTGGAGAAAATCATCTATTTTTTTAATATCTAATTATTGCGTTTTCTTTTCTTTTTTTTTTCCGCCTGCACCCCTCAATTTGTATTCAGGAATCTTAGTTCCCAGACATCTCCCAGGCACAGAGTTGGAACCTGTGCCCCTTGCATTGGAAGCACAGAGTTTTAACCAATGGACCACCAGGGAAGTCCCAATATAGTTGTTATCTTGACTAAATAAAGTACACTGATTCTACACTAGCAGGAAAAAAAAAAAAAGAAAGAAAGAAAAGAATCACTCTGGGAGAAGGATGGCAAAGAGAATTGATATTGGACTTGATTCTGGGTTCTTTTTTTTACTTTTTTGGTGGGAAGACAACCTATAAGATGAGGAGAAAAGGATAAGAAAACAAGGAGGGGAGTGTGGAAATCCAGCTTGTCTGCCTTTGTTTTCCCTAAAGCTAGTGATGGGGCCCTTGTTACCGTCAGCTATCTAGCACTGAAAAATAAAAGCTCTTTAGGTATTCCATACTGTTTAGAAGAAACAGTGAATTTCAGTCCCTGGTGCAGAGTTCCCTGGGGATACAAACAGAACTTTCTCAGGGAAAGCCTGGCACGTTAGAAATTCACGCCTGCTTCTTTTCCGATGACTCTCTCCTGGATGAGGGGCACGGGATAAGATAGACTGTTATTATTTGCGCTATAATGCAGGAGATCTACTGTGGGAATTTAAATTCTACTGTGTATTTTAAAAATGATTATAAAAAGGCATTCAGGTACAGCAGGCCTTGTGCTCCTTTTATAAAGGTTTAAGCAAATAAGCAAACAAATGACTGGACCGTTGTTATTGAATCTGGGTCCCCGAGGCCCAATACTTCCTCTGAATACATACACATGAGCTCCTGACTTTAGTGGGAGTCATGACTCACAGCTGAGAGCAGAACCTGGCCTTTGAATTCCTGCTACGGGGCTTTCAGAAAGAAAGAAAGAACATGGAAAAGGGGGGAAACGGTCTTGAATTTTATTCCAGGCTGAGTTACCGAGGTCTGTAATTCCTCGCCTCTGCCCAGTCGTCTAGCCTAAGAAGGCGCTTATTGCCCACCTAAACGGTGGAAGCCATATTGAAATTTCCACATCTGAAGAAGCAGATGGATTTAGCAAACACCTTCCCACAAATATTTTTAAGATACTTGCCTCTCTCTTGATGAGTAAAGTTTTCTTTCCAGTTGCTCTCCTTTTTGTCAGTACCAGTTCCACTTCCAGTATTGTTCTGTTCAGGTTGCTGGGAGGCAAATGAGATGCAGGGGAAACACAGTTCTGGGAGAGGAAGGAGGGGTCAGGGGGCCAAGAAAAGCCTGGGGAACCTGACCTGGGGAGCAGAGAGACACAGACGACCTAGAGGAAAACAGTGGAGCAAGAGATAAAATAAGAGCATTCAGAGGAAGGGATTAGCGAGATAAGGAGTTCAAGGGACAAACATGAATAGAGAAAAACAAGAATAAAAGGATGTATGGATGACTAGGTAAATACTGAAAAAGAAAATATTCTCACTTCATTTTTTTAAAAGGTATTATAAGATCTGCTCCCCTCAACTTTCTCTTGAGTACGTTTAAATTGACTCTAAGTTGGTGATGTTGTAAAACGTCAACAAACACAGACATCAGCTTCATTTTTTCTCCAGAACAAAATAGTTTGTTCACTATGTTTATTCTAATAAATATAATGCAGAGGGTTTGAGTTAAAAATTAATTTTTATGAAAGTGTGACTAATTATTATGCAATCAATTATAATTACATCTAGAGTTTCATAATCAAGAAAAAATATTAAGGTGCATGTATTAAATTTTCAAGATTTGGATATTCCTATTTAACAAAAATAGGCATTATTTTTTTCAAAATAACCCCAATAGAATACAGTTTATTCATTCACTCATCCAACTAATAGTTACTCCTTGTTCTAAATATTGGAAATACGAAGTAGAAAAAGACATTGATTGAGATTTATGATTTAGTAGAAAGAGGAACATCAATCAGTGATTGCACCACACATTGGCAATCTTCCTAGGTGGTGTTAGTGGTAAAGAACCCACCTGCCAATGCAGGAGACAAGAGACATAGGTTCAGTCCTTGGGAAGATCCCCTGGAGGAGGAATGGCAACCCACTCCAGTACTCTTGCCTGGAGAATCCCATGGACAGAGGAGCCTAGAGGGCTACAGTGCATAGGGTCACAAGGAGTCATTCACAACTGAAGTGACTCAGCACATGGGGGCAGGGGGAGGGAGAGAAAATTATATTCAAGACTTGTGTAAGCACAGACTGAAGGAGGATGTCAAATGAGGATCAATACCTGAGATGGCTTCCTGAAGATGATGCTTGAGGGAGATTTACAAAAGTGATGAAAGTTGGTGTTACAGAGAAGAAAGTAAAGATGGGGGAAAGTAAAGGAAGACAAGTCATGGTACTCCAAGAACAAACTGAGTATGTAAATATAGGGAGAATTGAATGAAGGAGGTAGTGGGAGATAAATTGTGCCAGCAAATTTGGAAAACTCAGCAGTGGCCACAGGACTGGAAAAGGTCAGTTTTCATCCAATCCCAAAGAAAGGCAATGCCAAGGAATGCTCAAACTTCCACACAATTGCACTCATCTCACACGCTAGTAAAGTAATGCTCAAAATTCTCCAAGCCAGGCTTCAGCAATACGTGAACTGTGAACTTCCAGATGTTCAAGCTGGTTTTAAAAAAGGCAGAGGAACCAGAGACCAAATTGCCTACATCCACTGGATCATTGAAAAAGCAAGAGAGTTCCAGAAAAACATCTATTTCTGCTTTATTGACTATGCCAAAGCCTTTGACTGTGTGGATCACAATAAACTGTGGACAATTCTGAAAGAGATGGGAATACCAGACCACCTAACCTGCCTCTTGAGAAATTTGTATGCAGGTCAGGAAGCAACAGTTAGAACTGGACATGGAACAGCAGACTGGTTCCAAATAGGAAAAGGAGTATGTCAAGGCTGTATATTGTCACCCAGCTTATTTAACTTCCATGCAGAGTACATCATGAGAAACGCTGGGCTGGAAGAAGCACAAGCTGGAATCAAGATTGCCAGGAGAAGTATCAATAACCTCAGATATGCAGATGACACCACCCTCATGGCAGAAAGTGAAGAGGAACTAAAAAGCCTCTTGATGAAAGTGGAAGAGGAGAGTGAAAACGTTGGCTTAAAGCTCAACATTCAGAAAACGAAGATCATGGCATCTGGTCCCATCACTCCATGGGAAATAGATGGAGAAACAGTGGAAACAGTGTCAGACTTTATTTTGGGGGGCTCCAAAATCACTGTGGATGGTGATTGCAGCCATGAAATTAAAAGACGCTTACTCCTTGGAAGGAAAGTTATGACCAACCTAGACAGCATATTGAAAAGCAGAGACATTACTTTGCCAACAAAGGTCCATCTAGTCAAGGCTATGGTTTTTCCTGTGGTCATGTATGGATGTGAGAGTTGGACCATGAAGAAAGCTGAGCACCAAAGAATTGATGCTTTTGAACTGTGGTGTTGGAGAAGACTCTTGAGAGTCCCTTGGACTGCAAGGAGATCCAACCAGTCCATTCTGAAGGAGATCAGTCCTGGGGCTTCTTTGGAAGGAATGATGCTAAAGCTGAAACTCCAGTACTTTGGCGACCTCATGCGAAGAGTTGACTCATTGGAAAAGACTGATGCTGGGAGGGACTAGGGGCAGGAGGAGAAGGGGACAACCGAGGATGAGATGGCTGGATGGCATCACTGACTCGATGGACGTGAGTTTGAGTGAACTCTGGGAGTTGGTGATGGACAGGGAGGCCTGGCGTGCTGCAATTCATGGGGTTGCAAAGAGTCGGACACGACTGAGTGACTGAACTGAACTGAGTGGGAGATAAAACTGAGAGATAAACAGCACAAGATTAGAAAGGCTTTCTGCATTAAGCAAAGGTATTCTGACTTGATCCTGAATGGTGTGAGAGACTATTTAGAACATTACACATCTGACTGATCTGAGCAAGTGTATGTTTTAGAGAATTCATCTGAAGCACAGTGAATTGAAAACGGCTAGACTAGAGGCAAGGAACCCAGTTAGGAGATTGCTGCAAGAATTCAGGAAGATAGTGGTTTGCTTAGAGAATTACTATAGATTTAGAGGACATAGAGAGATTTGAATATGTTTAAGAGTTAGAACCGACTAAAATTGGTGGCTGATTAAATATTAGGAATGAAAAAGAATAGGAAGTTGAGCATGACATGACTTTATAATGTATATAAGCTTGTACATAGATATTATATCTAGATAGACACAATACATTGAAAGTTTCATCTCTTGGTAGTGAGATTAGGAGTGGTGGAGAGGTGCAAGTTTTCGTGTCTGGGAATCTGGGTAGAGGGCAGTAAGAAACTGTTTGCCTTAAGTCCAATGAATTGAAAAGCGACTAAGCTCAGGATAACAGTACAAGCTGGAACTCCAGGAGACAAGATGTAAGAGTTGAAAGAGACGAGTTCTTGAAAGAGGCTGGAAAGTTAACAGAAAGCTGGGAGAAAAGACCAGGAAAAGTGCCATCACAAAAGTACAGGAAGGAGTGAGTTTCTAGCGGAGGTAGTGAATAGTGGCTCATGTCACAGACGGATCGAGTCCACCCAGTGGGATGGCTGTAAACTTAAGAACAGGAGTGTAGACTCTTTTTTCAAAAAGCTTCACCTGTGAAAAAGAAGTGATTGTAGGCAAGGGATTTCTCATTATCATCATCATTATTATGACTACTACTACAATGATGAAAGAGACTTAAGGATGTTTATGTGAAAAGAGGAAGTAGTAGGGGAGGAACTAGAGATTCCGTTAACAGAGAGAATGAGGGATGAAACAGAGTTCTTGCGAACAGCCGAGAGGGGGAATATGATTCTTACCAATGCCCTGAGGCTTCCCTCATAGCTCAGTTGGTAAAGAGTCTGCCTGCAATGCAGGAGACCTGGGTTCAATCCCTGCGTTGTTAAGCTCCCCTGGAGAAGGGAAAGGCTACCCACTCCAGTGTTCTGGCCTGGGGAATTTCATGGACTGTATAGTCCATGGGGTTGCAAAGAAACGACTGAGTGACTTTCACTTTCACTTTCAATGCCCTGTACAACTCTAAGGGGCACAACACATGTTGTCTTTTATGAGAAATAAATGTGAATTTAGTCAACTAAAGCACAACTCCTAGTTACCATTTATGCAGAATACAACTTGTGTCTCCAGAGCTGTGCATGGCTGGCAACCCTGGAAATGCACAGCATACATGGAGGAATTGCTCAATTCACATTTATTCCCCTGAGTGACAGTTAAACTGCATCTAACCCATTGAAGCTCTTCATACTGAGATTAAGGGTAACTATTAGGTGCTCACACTATTTGACAAGTACAATTGACAAAGAAGTAGAGCTCAGTGTTCTGTCTTACCAACCCAATTATCTTTCAGTACCATTCAACACATATTTATTGAGCACTCCTATGCCTCACTCAGTAGTATGCTAGGCTTTAAGGAATGCAGAAAAGATGCTAAACAGTCAGTACCCTCAAACTAATTATAACCTGGTTTGAAAGACAAAACATATCTACTCACTCATACTGTTAGGATATACTGCAAAATAATGTGTGAGCGAAACAAGCGCTAAAGGTTAAAAGAGTTTCATTTAATTGAAAGAAAAGGAAATTTAAGATCATCTTGTTTACTGGTTTTCAAACTGTGCTTCCTGGAACCCTGGGGCTTCGTGGCGTTGCTGGAGGAGTTTCACAAAGAATGATGTATTCTCTGCCAAACACTGGAGATTTAAATTGCTCCTGGAGGTTCACCACAGCAATGTTTGTAATAACAAAAAATTAGAAACAAACTAAATGTCTTTCAATAGGGGTCTAAGTAAATTATGGTGCCTTCATACAATAGCATACTAAATAGTTGCTTTTAAAGGAAAAAGAAATCTGTATGTATTGTTAGAGAAAGATGTTCAAGATCTATAAGTGGAAAATGTAAGTTTCAGAAAAATATGCATAGTGTAATCCTATGTGTATAAAACAAGAGATATGTGTATGTACATGCATGTATATAGATGTGTATACCTTGTTTATACATTAAGTATTATTTCTGGAAAGATACAATGTATTGAGAGTTTTATCTCTTGGTGAGGCTGGGAGGCTGGGAGTGGTATTGGGAGGAAATAGAAAATTATCAATCTAGGCTAACCTCTTTTTTTTATTGAGAGAAAGAGGAATTTTTTTGAAACTGAGGGAACTTTATTGAGATTGAGGAATACTGTGACTTATCCTAAGTCTCACAGGCAGTATTAGTCAAAACCAAAACTGAAACCCAGTCTCTGGATCTGTTATTTACTTCTCGTCATATCTCAGGACAAGATAACTATGGACAGGAATCGTTTACAGAAGCAGTCAGTGTTTCTTGCCTCTATTTCCAACATCCCCCTTCTTTCTCTACCATAGTTCATTTCTCATTTATTTCCTATTCTGTACACACTAGCTTTTCTCTTTCATGTGTCCAGTTGACTCATCAAGCAGGGGTGCTCAAAGTATCTATGAACTGTTGTACTGAAGAGGATTTTAGTCCTCGAAGGACCAAGTCTGTCTTCTCTTTGGGCTGTGGGGCAGCCAATGGAAGACACATTTAGTGTGTACTGGTTCAGTTGAAATCCCCATAGAGTTCACAGATTCCCTGGGCAACAGTGGTTGCATACCCAAGCAGTAGATGCCTCTAGGTATGATTTTGCTCTGCTGTCACTCCATGTGGGAACTTAGGTAATTTTCAGGGCTCTTCTGTGCCCAAGTTTCTACATTTGTAAACAGCAGACATTTTTTGAACCTCTCATCTTACTCTGGGTTGCTGAGAAAATAGAATGATACAATGGACATAGGGCTGTAATATTTCTTATCATCTTAGGGGGGATAATATATTATGATGGAGTCAGAATCCAAGCTCTGTCCCTCCCTAGTGTGTGGCTTTAGGCAAGTTGTATGCCTCTGCAGTGATCAATCTTTTTCTGTTAGACAATGATCCCTTGGTGGTTCAGTGGTAAAGAATCTGTCTGCCAATGCAAGAGACACAGATAGGATCCCTGGGTCTGGAAGATTCCCTGGAGAAGGAAATGGCAACCCACTCCAGCATTCTTGCCTGGGAAATCCCATGGACAGAGGATCCTGGCGGGCTATAGTCCATGGGGTCATAAAAGAGTTGGACCTGACTTATCAAGTATAACAACAACAATAACACCTAACTCCTAGAGTTACTTTCAGGCATAAATGAGATAATGGATACAAAGTGTTTAGCTCAGTGTTTGACACAGGAAGCACTCAAATATGGTTCAGTTCAGTTCAGTTCAGCCGTTCAGTCGTGTCCCACTCTTTGCGATCCCATGAATCGCAGCACACCAGGCCTCCCTGTCCATTACCAACTCCCAGAGTTCACTCAGACTCACGTCCATTGAGTCCGTGATGCCATTCAGCCATCTCATCCTCGGTTGTCCCCTTCTCCTCCTGCCCCCAGTCCTTCCCAGCATCAGAGTCTTTTCCAATGAGTCAACTCTTTGCATGAGGTCACCAAAGTACTGGAGTTTCAGCTTTAGCATCATTCCTTCCAAAGAAATCCCAGGGCTGATCTCCTTCAGAATGGACTGGTTGGATCTCCTTGCAGTCTAAGGGACTCTCAAGAGTCTTCTCCAACACCACAGTTCAAAAGCATCAATTCTTTGGTGCTCAGCCTTCTTCACAGTCCAACTCTCACATCCATACATGACCACAGGAAAAACCATAGGCTTGACTAGATGGAACTTTGTTTGCAAAGTAATATCTCTGCTTTTTAATATGCTGTCTAGGTTGGTCATAACTTTCCTTCCAAGGAGTAAGCATCTTTTAATTTCATGGCTATAGTCACCATCTGCAGTGATTTTGGAGCCCCCCAAAATAAAGTCTGACACTGTTTCCACTGTTTCCCCATCTATTTCCCATGAAGTGATGGGACCGGATGCCATGATCTTCATTTTCTGAATGTTGAGTTTAAGCCAACTTTTTCACTCTCCTCTTTCACTTTCATCAAGAGGCTTTTTATAGTTCCTCTTCACTTTCTGCCATAAGGGTGGTGTCATCTGCATATCTGAGGTTATTGATATTTCTCCTGGCAATCTTGATTCCAGCTTGTGTTTCTTCCAGCCCAGCGTTTCTCATGATGTGCTCTGCATATAAATTAAATAAGCAAGGTGACAATATACAGCCTTGATGTACTCCTTTTCCTATTTGGAACCAGTCTGTTGTTCCATGTCCAGTTCTAACTGTTGGGTTTTTTTACTATTTCATTGTTGTTACATTTTAAAATGTTATTTGATGTGTGTTTGATCTATCCATAGAAGGTCACTTCAACCTTGTTTTATTTTAGAGTCATTTATATTATTCCAGATTCTCCCATGAACATTAAGCAAACCAAGAAATCCATTTTATATCAAGAAATCAAGCTATTACTTCTGTTCAGTTATGTAAGTATTTATTTTTATTAAGCAACTATCATGTGCAAGATTCCAGGCTAGGCTTTGTGGATACAGAATGAAAATGATACTGTCCTTGCTCTCAAAATGTTTTGATTCCAGTGGGTTCATCTGTCATTCTCAAACTCAAGTGATGGTTCCTGGCCCAAGAAAAACTAATGGTATACCTTGTAGACACAGGATGAAGCATAGCCATGGCAGCAACAGTTGATTTGCAGGCCATGGAGGCGCCATGAATTATATAACTCAGATTTTCTCCAACGTTTTGATTTCAGGATCTTCTTACACTCTTAAAAAGTATCGAGGATCCTAATGAGCTTTCTAAAATATGAGTTAGAGTTAGGAAACTGGACAGATTCTTGCAAAATAATGAAACTGTACCATTATCTTATACCATCCACAAAAATTAGCTCAAAATGGATTAAAGATTTTAAGACCTGAAACTGTAAAATTCCAGGAAGACGAACAGGGGGTTAACTCCTTGACATCTATCTTGGCAATGATTTTTTTCCCTTTTTTTTTTTTTTAAATTTTGGCACCAAAATCAAAGGCAACAGAAGCAAAAATAAACAAGTGGGACCACATCAAACTAAAAAATCTGCACAGCAAAGGACAGTCAAGAGAATTAAAAGGCAACCTATGGAATGGGAGAAAATATTTGAAAATCATATATCTGATAAGGGGTTAATATCCAAAATATATAAAGACTCATAAATTCCAGTAACAAAACAAACAAAAAACCCCAAACAATCTAATTAAAAATGAACAGAGAACTGAATAGACAATTTTCCAAAGAGGACATAGAAATGGCCAAAAGGTACATGAAAAGGTGCTCAACATCACTAATTGTTAAGGAAACGCAAAGCAAAACCACAATGAGGTACGATATCATGTCTGTTAGAACGGCAGTCAAGAAGTGGACAGAGGATAAAAAGTGTTTGGTAAGGTAACTGGAGAAAGAGGAGCTCATGTACTATCAGTAGGAATATAAATTGTTGCAGCCACTGTGAAAAATGGTATGGAGGTTGCTAAAAAGATTAAAAACAAAACCATGATACAGCAATTTCACTTCTGGGTATATACCCAAGGGAAATGAAAACAGGGTATATGAGGAATATATCCATCAATAGAAAAATGGATAAAGAATATGACACACACACAGTGGAATATTATTGAGAAAGGAGAAAAATTCTGAGACACCATAGATGGACCTCAGGGGCATTATGCTAAGTAAAATAAGCCAGATAAAGACACATACCACATGGAATAAATATGTGGAATCTGAATAAAAAGTCAAACTCATGGAAACAGAGAGTAGAAGAGTGGCTATCACCTGGAGGGACAGAGGAGATAGGAAGAGGTTGGTAAAACAGTTTAAACTTTCAGTTATAAAATGAATAATATCTGGGGATTTGATGTATAACATAGTGACTATAGTTGATAACATTGCATTGTATAACTGAAATATACTAAGAGAATAGAACTTAAATGTTCTCACCAAAAAAAGAAGAAGGAAAAAAACCAAAAGGATAAATATGTGAGGTGATGGAAATGTTATTTAACTTGGTAGTAGGAATCCTTTCATGATGTATATAAGTATCAAATGATAACAAATTTTAATATCTTAATACCTTTAAAATCTTGCAGTTTGTCAGTTATATCCCAATAAAAATGAAATAAAATAAAATATAAAATAGTGTTATAGTTATTGTTAATTGTATTAAAAATTAAAGCAGAACCATTTAAAATATTTATTTTAAATAACATGTTAATTATCATTCATATTAATATATTATCTATTAAATAAATTAAAATTTAAAATTATTGAAAATAAGAATAAACCAATTACATGTTAATAAAAATAACATTTTTGAAAAATAATTTATAGCTATGGCTGTTATAGAATAGATGATAACTTATTGAGTTTAACTTATGTTTGGAGAAGAAGAAAGTGAAAAAATGACTTATTCCATGTTGGTGAATAGACTCTTCTAGCAGTGGTACCAGGATGACTATCCATGACGTGTGATTCAGTCATATGTATACCCATCCAGACATCTTTGTGGCTTAGGTTTTCAGGCTATCAATCTTATCCCAACCTCACACTGTCCTTTTTTTCTCTGTCATTGAGAATTGACTGTTCAAGGATGTTCCTAAGGGATGGAGGTTATATGTTGAGTAATGGAGAAAGAACCACTTGGAAATTCTGACATTTGGGTTTTCCAGCCAAAGACGTTGGATGAGACATTATTAAGAGCCATAAATGTAGCCTGAGACAGACAGAGCATAGCCTCAGCACCATGCAGGAAGAGAGAGGGGATTAACTTTCTAAACTTCGACTCTTATTAAAAGTAGTTCAACAACCAAATCCAAACATTATATTGCCACCTTTGCTTCTTGTTAGTTAGTCTTACTTTGCTTAAAACACTGTGAGTTTCCTGAGCCTGAACATCTTTCTCATAATTCTACTCTTTCCCTTTCTCTTGACTATAATATTTAACTCAGTGTTAAATACTTAGCTGATCTAACTTATTCAAAGTGAAAGTCATTGCCTTCTTTCTGAAATCTGTTTTTTTTCTCTATATCCCAATAGCTATGTATAGTATCATCATTTCCCCAGCTATCAAGGATAGAAAAACGTAGTCATCTTTGATGTTTTTCTCCTTCTCTCTGCCAGTTCTAGTTTTACAAAAAGTCTGAACACGATGAGGTAGAAACATGCAATGATTTTGCAGTTCACTGTTTTCAACCATGTTCTGCTGATCTTTCCTTCTCTCTCTGTTAAAACATCCTCAGCTGATCACACAGCCTTTGGTTACTTTCTGTAAACCAGAACTGACTCATTTTCAGTTACCTAAAAGTCTAATCCAGGTCAAATCAAACCTTTACTTTTGTTTCTGATTCATACTGTATCACCTATCCTACAGATCAAGTTTGCCCCAGATCTGGAGTGACCCCAGCTGGAGGGTCCGGCCCCAAATTGGGAGCCTCTTGCCATTCCTAAGTGGAATCTTAGGACTTTGATAATTAGTGAATGGCTGTGTGTCTCCTCTTCATCCCTTTCCATGTTGAAATGCTTATTGAGATTATCCTGCTCTTGTGTCTTTACTGTGTATTAGGTGTGTAGCAGGAAAAACTTATTATTTCATGTATAGTCTTTGGATAAAAACGGACATCATCTAGACCTAATGTAGAGAGTATCACAAGGTCTTGAACTTTGGGCCTAGTCTCATAAATAGATAGGAATTTTGGATTGTCTCTTTTGGGGACAGGATAAATACAGGGTGCAGAAAGGAGGGAATAGTATTATGCTATCAAAGGGGTAGAGGGTGACAGAATGTATTCTTTTAAAAAAAAAATGTATTGGAGTATAGTTGATCTACAACGTTGTGTTAGTCTCAAGTATACAGCAAAGTGAGTCAGTTTTGCCTGTACATATATACTCTTTTTTTAAGTTCTTTGCCCATATAGGCCACTACAGAGTACTTGGTAGTGTTTCTACTACTTAGTACTTACTGAGTATTATTTAGTAGTGTTTAGTAGTGTTCCCTACAGTAGGTTGATAGATTGTGTTCTTGTTCACAATATTTGCTGCTCCTCCCTCAGGGGAACTACGCATGCCTGCCCAATGACCTCAGGTTTGTCCATGTGACTTACCATGGACAACAAAATAAGGGCAAATGTGGTATGTGCCATTTTTGAACAGAAGAACCAAAATACCTAAAATCACAATACCTGGACCCCAGAGTGAAGAGAACTCCTAGCAGAGCCCCAGTAGGGCCCCATCAGACCTCAGCCTACATGTAATGTGAACCAAGAACAGGTTTGGTGCCATGAGCTACCAACACGCTGGGGATGTTTGTTATCACTCATAACAGCTAAACTTGCTAGGCCTAAATTGCTTGCTAAATCCTTAAATGGCTTGCTTGCCTTGTGTTTCCTCTCCTCCTCAGCCTTTGATTATTAAGGCCACTTAGTTGAAACTAGATGGACTTCCTTTGAATCCTTGCTCCACCACAATTTATCTGTGTGATCTTGGGCAAGTTACTTGACCTCTCCTCTCATCAGGGCATCTTAAAAATGAAGCAAAGGATATTAGGATATTATTTTGATTAGAGAATTAATATCTCATCCATGTCTGGCATAATATAAGCACTGGATAACAGTTTTCTACTCAACTCTATTTTTTCACCCAAGAGGAGCGTAGAATTCATCATTGAATTAATTTTTTTTATTTTTGTTGTTCTTGGAATTTCCCAGGTACACTTCTAGTTTGTTTTTTACTTCAAAGATTTAAGAAATATGGTTACTATTCCCAAATATATGCTATTCTTACTAGTAGGAGATTTAACTTATGCTGTTCTCCTCCACCTCTGAAGTCTCTATGCACTTTATTTGTAATTTCACAATATAATAAAGCTACAGGCTTTTGTAGTTAAGTCTCATCCTCATCCCTATATGCTATATTCTAAGTTCTGTGAAAGCAGAAACTATATTTTATTGCTGATAACTGTGTAGGACCTAGAATACTGTCATATATGACAGTTCAAAAAATCAGTAAATGGTGAAATTAGTTTAAGGTTATTTGGGTATGTGTTTGTGCTCAGTCACTTCAGTTGTGTCCAATTCTTTGCAGTCCCTTGGACTGTAGCCTGCCAGGCTCCTCGGTCCATGGGATTCTCCAGGCAAGACTACTGGAGTCGATTGCCATGCCCTCCTCCAGGGGTCTTCCCGACCCAGGGATCAAACTTGAATCTCCTGCAATGCAGGAAGATTCTTTACCCACTGAGCCACCTGGGAAGCCCTTAAGGCTATTTGAATACAGAGATTTTTCTATGAGTATGTGCCACACTGATCTATCAAAATAGAAGCTTTATGTCTCTATCTTCCATAGACAGACCTTCTTGGAAGAGGCCTGACCAATCCCCTTCACAAATTATGGCATGTGTCTGAATGAGGTATGCAGAGCAAAGGCTCTCATTTAAAATATTTTCTCATGGTTAGAAAATATTATTTGGAAACTTAAAAGCTGTAGACTGTTTTTTAAAAATAAATAAAAAATTTTGAATTGTACATTGCTTTTGTTTTTAACCAAACTGAAGTTCCTAGCTGACTTCTGTTTGTTTGTTTTCTCTGGGAACCAAGTAGCTGTACTACACCCAAGCGTGTATCATTTCACGACAATGACTCAGAAAGCAGTACAGATGTCAAGGCTTACCTAGTCCCTAAAAAATGCCTACCATGCAGGAAATGAAATAAGGTTCCTGGACTCAGCAGAAATGGGGTGAGGATAAAGAGGCTGCTTTGAATTTGTGGGCTTTCCCAAACTGCTTTGGAAATATCTCATGCAAATCCAAACAGTATCTGGGTCACAGATAGTTTTTGACCAGTAACTTCTGAATATACTTTTGGTCTTCTAATATATATAGAGGTAGTGGGCCTATTTGGAAGATAAAATAATTTGAATAATTTAGATAGTTTGATAGCTTTCTACCAATGAGGATCTTTTTCCTAACTGTGTCATTCTAGGAACAATTTTCAAGGCCAAAATTTTATTATGCTAAACAGCAAATAAAATCCAGTCATCTAGTGCTTTTACCAACAACTTAAATATGCATGACCTATTGTTTCTGAATATGTCTTTTTGTGCCTATATATATACATATACACATACAAATAACAATTTAGTCCAGCTTTTTAACCAAGAAACAGCTTGCTGAAAACATGAATTGTATCATTGTATTTGACAAAACATTCAGTCTGTAACTCATTACTTTAGAAGCCTGTCAAAAGCTATTTAGAAACTTTCTCTTTAGTCTTGGTAATAACAAACCAAAAGTACCTAGATTTCTATGGGACATAGACTGTCAGGAAATGTTGAATGCACCATTTTGTGGGGGAAAGCAGAGACTTTTACAAGAAGACTTCAAATGCAAATAGAGAAAAGTTTAAAAAATGCAAATTAAAAACATTTAAGAATGGGAAGGATTTAAGAAGAGAGAAATCAACATGCAAAGCAAATTATTTCATACCTCATTTTGACACCCTGGCTTGGATGCTGTTCTGAAAATGGGATTGTTAAATGTCTGCCATGACAGAGAAGTTTTTCGGGGGAAATCCCAAAGATGACCACAGCCTAAAAATGCACAGCTTAGAGGGGAGTTTCCAATGGACTTGGCCATCGGCCAAGCCCCAGGTCATTCATTCAAATTACTCCCTACAGTACAACTAAATGCTTACCCTGGTCTAGCATGGCACTTACGCATAGAAAATAGGAGTTAGCACAAGGAATCCTCCAGCAGGAGAAATGAACTCTGAAGGAGAGAGCTTGAGTCTTACTCAAGGACCTCAACTAATATACTGTTAAAGATTATCAGCTCTTACTGAATTTGAATCTACATGTTATAGCTTGCTCATCTGGGGCTCTGGTAAAAACTAGCATCAACAAATGACTATAAGATTGTTCATCATACAATACAGTTTTTCTCTTTTTCTAATTTGTGGGGAAGGTGAAGAACCATCTGTAGGCATCTTTTATATAAGCAATAGGCATACAGAAAGTGAAAAGAAGAAAAAAAAAACTTTCAGACTACACATCATGACATTTTGACACTGAGTACTTTATTGACATTTTAGTTCCCACCATCACATTTCAAGTAAAGTACAGAGGTATTTTAGCCAGTAACAACAAAGAGAAAATGGAGCAAGAATGCGGCTTGGGGTCTGATGGACTTGAGCTTAAATATTGCTTCTGATTATGAGCAAATCATTGAAACTTTGTGAGCCTCGGTTTCCTCATCTTCAAGATCAAAATGAATACTAATACTTTTCTCTTTCAGTTATTATGAGATTGAATGATCTGAATTAGAGAACCAGACTACATCTCTCAAAGACATGGAATCTGACTCTTTTTTTTATGTTCCCAATGGTTGGCAAAGAGTAGACATTTTAAACACCTAATGAATGAATGAACAAAATGGCATAGTGAAGCATTAGTAGGTACAGGCCTGGCTCAATAAATGTAAGTGCTCAACAAATAATACTTTTCTCTGGGTAAGGTAGCAGTGTGATTGATTACTTGCAAAGTGCAGCATGAGATATTAACTCACTCCCTCCACACCAGGACTTGAATTTTGACCTAGATGAGAATAAAACAAGCAACACTGCCAAATATAGAATTGCCATTTGAGGGGAAATGTAAGGAAGAACAAACTTTGTCATGACAAAATCTTTTGCATAAGTGAGATATCATTTTTTCTGCTGAATTCTGCAGTTTGGCCAGTAATTATTTATTCCTTTATGCAAACACCTAGTTTTTTGGAGAATTTGTTCAAAGGAAACATACCTCAAAATATTCTCCTGTATTAGATTATTTCCCATATTTTTGTTGTGAAAAGTCTGAGCAGATTATTAAATTGGAGTCACCTATTTGTCATTCAATATTCTAGCAATTTAAAAATCATGTAATTTAAATAAATGTTTAGATGATTATTTCCATACATGTGATTATTGTATTTGTTATATTATACACAATGGGCTTAATTTTTCATTTCATTGTGAAGGATACTGTTATTATAACTTAAGCCATGTAATTTTCTTTTTTTTTGGCCAACAAAAACACTGAGAAAAATAACATTTCCAGCATACATCAGAATTACTTTGAATATCTGTTTATAAATTATGTTAAGAATAAGAGTATAAAAAGTATCATATAAATGACATAAGGGGGAGTGAATGCATGAACTGAATTTTATTTATATAGGAGTTTCTTTTCAAATAATCTATACAGGAAAGGATGAGTTAATGTCATTTTCCTGAAGTGATGCTCTCATTCTTGAGGACACACTTCATGTTAGCAATCTCAGGGCTTGCTTTTTAGTAAGTCAAGACGTCACTGGAGTAATCATAAATCTCTACACATGATGGAAATTTTGAGTTAATTGGCATTACAAATTCTTGGTGTGATAACTCAGGACTGGCATTGATGAGTATGACTTTTTCAAGACAGACAAGCATGAACTATAAGAATGAATTGTATATCCAAGATGTATACCCTTGTGCTCCGACTACAAAATTTAAATGTTACTAAATTCACAGAAAGTTCCTGAGTGAACCTAAATGGGGAGTGAAGGCAGATTCATTGAACAAGAAAAGGCAACATGTAAGAGTACAAAAACTAAAAATCAAGAGGAAAAACGTGAATTATTTTGAGTGGAAATGGTGAAGAACTAATATAATCTTCCACATCAGAGCAACTAAGTATTTTGGGCTATCTTCCATTATAAACAGCAAAGTACAGAGCAGAAGATAGATTTATTTTTTTAGGGCACAGATTTATAGCTTTTAATTCAGAATCTAGAAAAATGAACCGGGAGATGGGCACATTTTTCTGACTCATGAAAGGGAAACTGATGACTTCACTCAGCCTTAGAGTTATAACTTTAAGATCTGTAAAACTTTCCTTTGACTAATAATATAGACACATTCCATAGATGTTATTGGTGTCACACTTTCACATCTTCACTTGGGGAACATGGCATATGTAAATCCCTATTATCATAGATAATAGCAGATAATAGCAATAAAAAACCATTGATGATGTTTGGACTTTTAGCCACTATAGTTTTTGAATGAGAACTCTGCAATTATTATAACAGCTTTGTTCCAAGGAAAAGGTGATGATAAATAACACAGTGGGCCAAGACCCAAGCCCTCCATGGATCTGGAATTATTTTTACTACTACAAGGCACAGGTCGTATTTGAAGAATATAGCATCCTTTTGTGCATGCTTATGGATCACAATAGACTGTGGAAAATTCTGAAAGAGATGGGAATACCAGACCACCTGACCTGTCTCTTGAGAAACCTGTATGCAGGTCAGGAAGCAACAGTTAGAACTGGACATGGAACAACAGACTGGTTCCAAATAGGAAAAGGAGTACGTCAAGGCTGGATATTGTCACCCTGCTTATTTAACTTATATGCAGAGTATATCATGAGAAACGCTGGGCTGGAGGAAGCACAGCTGGAATCAAGATTGCTGGAAGAAATATCAATAATCTCAGATATGCAGATGACACCACCCTTATGGCAAAAAGGGAAGAAGAACTAAAGATCCTCTTGATGAAAGTGAAAGAGGAGAGTGAAAAAATTGGCTTAAACCTCAACATTCAGAAAACTAAGATCATGGCATCCAGCCTCATCACTTCATGGGAAATAGATGGGGAAACAGTGAAAACAGTGGCTGACTATTTTGGGGGGCTCCAAAATCACTGCAGATGGTGACTGCAGCCATGAAATTAAAAGATGCCTACTCCTTGGAAGGAAAGTTGTGACCAACCTAGACAACATATTAAAAAAGCAGAGACATTACTTTGTCAACAAAGGTCCATCTAGTCAAGGCTATGGTTTTTCCAGTGGTCATGTATGGATGTGAGAATTGGACTATAAAGTAAGCTGAGCACAGAAGAACTGATGCTTTTGAACTGTGGTGTTGGAGAAGACTCTTGAGAGTCCCTTGGACTGTAAGGAGATCTAACCAGTCCATCCTAAGGGAAATTAGTCCTGAATATTCATTGGAAGGACTGATGCTGAAGCTGAAACTCCAATATTTTGGCCACCTGATGTGAAGAGCTGACTCATTTGAAAAGACCCTGATGCTGGGAAAGATTGAGGGCAGGAGGAGAAGGGGATGACAGAGGATGAGATGGTTGGATGGCATCACCGACTCAATGGACATGGGTTTGGGTGGACTCCGGGAGTTGGTGATGGACAGGGAGGCCTGGTGTGCTGTGGTTCATGGGGTTGCAAAGAGTTGGACACAAGTGAGCGACTGAACTGAACTGAACTGATACACATGGATGATGAAGGCTTCTCCCCCTGATCACATTAATGTGATTTCCTATATTTTAAGAAGAGGCTTCATTTCAATTCCTGTGACAGTCTCCAGTTCCTTATTGGCAATAGAAGTCCCAAAGTCAGCCTGTTCCCCTGGGGCAGTGGTAGTGTGCTAAAACTCAGCCAACTACTTACTGTCAGGGGCCACAGAGTGTCTTTGTTTATCATTTCCCACTCGTCTTGCCACAAAGCCCTGGTTTAAGGAATTCCACCCTAAGTGGCATCCAAATTATATTGTTGTAGCAGATACTCTTGTGCTTTGCCCAGATCTACTCTTTTGGGTTGACATTCCTGCTACAAATTGCACTAAGTCCCCCCATATTTATATGGTGAAGTCATAACTCCCAATATGGTGGTATCTGCAAGTGGGGCTTTGGGAGTTATTTAGGCTTAGATGAGATCATGAGAGTGGGTGACTCCACCATGGGATGTCTTCTTATTAGGCGTAGATGAGATCATGAGAGTGGGTGACTCCCCCATGGGATGTCTTCTTATAGGAAGAGGAAGAGAGAGCAGAAGACTTGCTCTCTCTCTGTCTGTCATGGAAACACAGTGAAAAAGCAACTGTGTGCAAGCCAGGAAGAGGGTTCTCACTGAGCGACCAAACTGGCCAGCACCTTGATCTTAGACTTTTCAGCCTCCAAAACAAAATTCCTATTTCTAAGCCAGCCAATCCATGGTATTTTGTTATGGCAGCCCAAGCTGACTAATACAGTATCTATTCCTCAGCTACTATGAAAATCAACAGCTGAGGTTCACAATCATGTCCCTCACTGAGCACTGCTTTGCCCAAGGTTACACCCTTTCTAAATAGAAGGCCAAGGCCAGAATGGGGAGCTACAAAGATTCAGCTCTTTTGCCTAATTTTTTGAAATTCCCAGTGGCCATTGCAGCCTCCCTTGAAGGATTAGCCAAAAACTCAATCGCAAGCAGAGTGCTGGCCAACTCCTTCCTTTCTCTAATCTTCCTTCCTTATTTCCATGCAGGTCTCTCCCTTGAGATCACCTTCCAATGAACCTTCTGCATGGCACTCATTGACTCAGAGTCTGTTTCCAGGGAATCCTATTTAAGCTAGCTATGATCCCGTAATTGTGAATAGTATCACTTCTTATCAACTTTTAATCTTCTGCCTCACCCATCAGAATCCTAAGCAAAAAAATTATTCTGGTTACTTCTTAACAGCAAAAGTTATTTGCTTAATCCTAAAATAAAAAGTTGACAAATAATCATGGAATCAGTCCTTCATCTTAGAAATCTAGGTTTCTTTCTTCTTGCCTAGTCCCCTCTTCTCAGTATCTAGTTCTCTCTTACTTTAGGCTCTTAACCCACCTCTACCCATCTGCTCCATGTGCCAACAAAGTAGCAACTACTTTCTTCTCATCAAATCCTCCATCATCAGATAATACTCTCATCTAGGCCTCAAGGTGGACATTTGAGTCAACCAATTCACAAGTGTGCAAGTGAAGTAATAGTAGATAATTGGTTTTTGCCAGGTTATTTTTTGTGAAGGATCTTTTCTGTTTTTTCTTTTCTCTTTACTTCCATCCTTCCCTCTCTTTCTTCCCTCCCTCCCTCCCTTCCTTCTTTCTTTTCTTTCTTTCAAAATGTGGAAATGGGAGATTTCCAAGGACAGAGACACTGAATTGCATGCTAAGGCATCTGAAGTGTTAGCCACCAGCTAACTCCACACTACTATTTTTTCTTTATATGTTATCTGTTTCAAAATTTCTTCTTTTGTCTACTTCTCAATCCAACATTTCTCTAAAAGCACTATATTTTTTCCCAATGGTGCTCTTGAAAGCAATAGTGAAGGTTCAAACAGAGAGCAGGCAAGAAGCGATGTGATTGGGAATTGGGCCATGTCTACCAGCGTTATGTTCCCTTAGATACCTATTTATCTAACTTCCCTGGTGATGGTTGACCTGTCTTCCCCAGACTGGATGCCATGCAAAGTCATGTTCAGAGAAACTCCAGTCCAACTTTAGGATCCACAAGAACAGTATAGATATTTACTATAAGGAAAGAGGTGAAATGAGTTTTACAGTATGTATCACACAAAAAATTTCTGAAGAGTCATTAGCTTCTCTAAAATCTCCTCCTAAATGTGTCTCCCCTCTCTATTCCAGTGTAGTCCCCTCACTGTTTTGCTCACATAGCTTTGGCTCCTTGTCTACACTGCATCTTCATATTCTACCCTCCCCAAGTGGGCCTGCTCTGCCTGGCTCCCTGGAAAGGAATATGTGGTCTTTGGCTCTGCCTTTTTCCCTGTGAGAATTCAAATGCTTTCTTCACCAGAAATTCTGCTGAATAACATTCCCACTCCTATCATACAACTAACTGACCCACTGACTCATCCACAGAGTACAGTACCACAGGAATCCGACAGACAAAAATAGCCATGTCCTTCTCTGGGGCCAGGGATCATAGCTGCAAGACAGGAAAGAGAAAGGGAGAGAGTTCAAGTCTGATTAGTTCTTTCAGATGAGTGAAGATATCTTTAGATTTTTAAAAGGATATCCTTACCCCACCTCCCTCTTATTTATAAAACATCAGATACATAGTAGGTATTCATTTCATGGGCTTCCCTGGTGGCTCAGCAGTTAAGAATCCACCTGTAATGCAGCCAGCCACAGGTGCTGCAGTTTCGATACCTGGGTCAGGAAGATCCAGAGCATGGAGTAGGGCATGGCAACCCATGCCAGTATTCTTGCCTGGAGAATCCCATGGACGGAGGAGCATATTGGGCTAGGATCCATGGAGTCACAAAGAGTCAGACATGACTGACATGCACTCACTTCATATTGGTTATCAAATATCATTCTGCAAAAAAGACGAAATGAAGAGATTTCTACCTAATCTCAAGTAGACTTTATGCAAATTTTTGAAATCTTGTAAATTCCCTTAAAATGTATCCCTAATCAAATATATTTACAGAAAAAATAAGCAAATATGGGATTATCTACCATGTTGTGTTATTTGGACTACTGCTACTGGCTAGTTATGAGTTGACTACACTAATAAAAATCTAAAATAAATGCAAGATCAAAATCAAGATAGAGGGAAGAGGAGTAATATTTGTTGAGGATACACATTAAAGCTAGCTGCTGTCCACATGTATTACTTCATTTATATTGCAGTAAATCTCTGGAGGATGTGCTGTTGTCTCATTTTTTGAATGAGGAAACTGAGGCTCAGAGTGGTAATGTAACTTGTCCAAGGTCACACAAGCAAAAGCAATAAGGTGGACTTGCACTCAGATCTGTCAGGCTCCTAAGTCTCTGATCTTTATCCACTACAACACGCAGACTTTTGATTCTGGATTTTATTCTACTTTGGGGAGTTGTCTTGGGCTTACTCTAGCTATTTTGTAGATGATGAAGAGTCATTTCTGTCTAGTTAAGCCTTAAACACCAAAGAACAAAGTACATCATATTTCTACATATGAAAAGCCATTTGGAGTGTAGTATAGAGGATTGTCGTTTCGAAGCACTCTCACACATAGTAATTGCTGACCCAGTACAAGAATCTAATACAAATTGCCAGAGTCTTATTTATTATATTGTACGCAAGCCAGAAAACCTAGAAATCCAGTTCGGTATTGGCTTTCCAACTCCTGAGCTGAAAGGGAGCCAGGTAAAGCAAGCTGCCTTTCTCATTGTGTTTTTTCCAGAGGCCCCAAGCTAAGGCATCAATCACATTCGCCCCTTTATTCCAACTTGAGTTGTAAAGTGTGAGAGTGTGATTCAGCCCCTCTTGTTTAATGTCTACTATTTTATTCTACTACCTCATTCTTTTTTTTTTTTTCTTTTTGTTCCACTTTTAGCTCAAGTTTCTGGGCATATAAAAATAAAATGTAAAATGTGATAGGTGCATGCTTTAGTGATTTACAGAGGTGGATTCCAACTTCCTTTTAAGGCCAGAACTATGGATTTTGCCTTTGCTTTATTGTTTCTTATCTATCCAACTGGGCTGTAAGTTTCCTTTAGGACAGGATCCAGGTCTCATTCATCTTTGTAGCCTCCTCTCTCTCTCCCCAGAGAGAGTGGCTTTTCCCAGTATCTTGAACATTGGAGACCTTCAATAAATGCTTATTGAAATATATGTGTGAATAAATGCAGATGATAGAGGCATAGAGTTCTATTTTTGTCCAGTGCCATAAAAGGTAGTGACTGTGTCTCAATGGTTTAAAAACTTTTGTTGTCGTCTAAATAAGTTTGAATTGTTTAGTTCAAAACTGGCTAAGGCTGCTGTGTCATTTAGGATGTTTTTAGCGGCAAGTAACAGAATAACCAACTAAAAGCAACTTAAGGAGTAAGACTAGATGAGATGATAAGACAGCAGGTCTGGAGGAGGTGTGCTACATAAACAGGATCATCAAGGACCCAGGTTCTTGGCATCCTCTGATTTTGCTTCCTGAGTGTCTCATTGTCACCAGATGGAGATGGATGCTTCATATACAAACATCTTGTCTTCCTAGAATTTATTTCAAAGGTAGGGAAGAAGAGGCAGAAGAGGATATCTTGACATATTTTCCCTTTTTGTCAGCATGCTTCCACTTTCCTCTTATTGACTAGCCAGGATCACTTGCTCATTTTATACCACTGCCATCAGGTGAACAGAATTGCCGCATATTACGATTAACTTCGGAGAAGGCAATGGCACCCCACTCCAGTACTCTTGCCTGGAAAATCCCATGGACAGAGGAGCCTGGTAGGCTGCAGTCCATGGGATCGCTAAGAGTCGGGCACGACTGAGCGACTTCACTTTCACTTTTCGCTTTCACTTTTCACTTTCACGCATTGGAGAAGGCAATGGCAACCCACTCCAGTGTTCTTGCCTGGAGAATCCCAGGGACGGGGGAGCCTGGTGGGCTGCCGTCTATGGGGTCGCACAGAGTCAGACACGACTGAAGCGACTTAGCAGCAGCAGCAGCAGCAGCAGGATTAACTTGGACAAGTCATGGTTCATCCACTAGGAATTAAGGAGGGTTATACCTTTTCTTCTTCATGGATCACTGCCTTATTATGGTGAAGGGGTTTTTATAACTTAATGAAGCTACGAGCCATGGCGTGTAGGGCCAGCCCAGTTGGACGGGTCACAGTGGAGAGTTCTGACAAAACACAATTCACTGGAGGATGGAATGGCAAACCACTCCTGTATACAATGGAAAAGACCCTGACCCTGGGAAAGAGTGGAGGCAGAAGAAGAGGGTGACAGAGGATGAGATGTTTGGATGGCATCACCAGTTCAATGGACATGAACTTGGGCAAATTCCATGAGATGGTAAGGGACAGGGAAGTCTGGAGAGCTGCAGTTCATGGGGCCATGAAGAGTCAGACACAACTTGGTGACTGAACAACAACAATATCTTTTCCAGGGAAGCCCTGGGGGCTCACTGGTAAAGAATCTGCCTGCCAGTGTAGGACAAGTAGATTTGATCCCTGGGTCATGAAGGTGTCCTGGAGAAGGAAATGGCAATCCACCCCAGTGTTCTTGCCTGGGAAATTCCATGGACAGAAGAGCCTGGTGGGCTACAGTCCACAGGGTTGCTAAAAGGTCAGACGTGACTTAGAGACAACAACAAATTTCTTTTCCAAGGTATCTTTAAGTTAGAGTTCTGTTATCTCCTTCTTGAATAAATCAGAAAGAGGTAATGAGGAGTAGGTGTTGGTGAGGAAAACAGTAGTATCTGTTACCTCCTGTATGAATTAGTTGTTACAAGCATTTCTGCCAGAGATGTGAGCTAGTTTGTGAAATTCTTAAACCTCAATAAAGGGGCAGGGGGCTTCTATTTATTTATTGAATACCTACTACATACATATGTTATTTCATTTGACCCTCACACCATCAACCTAGGAAGCAGGTATTTTCACCAATTTACAGATGAGGGTACTAAGGCTCAAGGAGGTTAAAATACTGCACAAAAGCTAGAGACCATCATGAGTTTCAAATCTATATATGTCCTTCTCTAAAATACATGCACTTTTCTCCATGTTTTAGGGTCTAATGGTTAATTTCATCTGTCAACCTGACTGAACTACAGGGTTCTCAGATATTTAATCAAACATTTTTGGGGGTATTTTTGTGAGAATGTTTTTAGATGAGGTTAACATTTCGATGGGCAGTCTGAGTAAGGCAGACTGCCCTTCCTAATTTGGCTGGGCCTCATCCCAACATTGGAAGACCTGATACATATTCATGTGCTCAGCAGTTACTCAGTTGTATCCAAATCTTTGAGACTCCATGGACTATAGCCCATCAGGCTCCTCTGTCCTTGGAATTCTCCAGGCAAGAATACTGGAGCAGGTTGCCATTTCCTTCTCCAGGAGATCTTCCTGACCCAAAGATCAAACCCGAATCTCTTGCATATTCTGCAATGGCAGGTGGATTCTTTACCACCAGCTCCACCTGGGAAGCCCCAATGAAACAGTATTCTGTTGAGTAAAAGAGGTTTTCTTGTGCCTGGTGGCCTTCAGACTGAAGCACTGGCTCATCCTGGGCCTTGAGCCTGCCAGCCTTCAGACTGGAACTACACCATTGGTGCTCCAGAGGCTCCAAGTTGCTGAATCACTCTGTCGAGCTTGGGACTGGTTATCCTCCATAAATTGCGTGAGCCAATATCTTATAATTAACTATATGCATGTGTGCGTGCTAAGTCACTTCAGTTCTGTCTGACTCTGTGTGACCCCATGGACTGTAACCTGCCAGGCTCCTCTGTCCATCGGATTCTCCAGGCAAGAATACTGGGGTGGGTTACCATGCCCTCCTCCAGAAGATCTTCCCAACCCAGGGATCAAACCTGCATCTCTTAAGTCTCCTGCATTGGCAGGTAGGTTCTTTACCACTAGCACCACCTGGGAAGCCCCAATTAACTATATACATTTGTATAAATTTATGCAGAAAGTACTTATACATATGAACAGAAGTAAATAAGTACTTATGCACACATATGCACATCCTATTGGTTTAGTTTCTCTGGAGAATGCTAACACATGGTAAGAAGCTCTTTTCGGTTTGGGAAGACTTTATTCTTAAGGACAGTCCAAACCAGCTCTTGAAGTTCCATGACCCAGAAAAGAAAAAACTCCCAGCCTCTGTTAGGAGTAAAGAAAGCTTAATGGAAAGGTTCTTCAAATAGGTGAGAGGTGGAAAAATAAGAAATGCTTCAAGCTTTCGGTAGCACTAACATTCTAGAATGCCACATCCTGCACGAAACCAGAGAGCTTTGACTGCAGAACAGCAGTTCTTAATCACTATGGTTAGCCATCCTGATGGGTTTTGATTAATTATGAATCATTGTGTAAGGCGTTTGTTACCTATTGAAATTAAATATTGAAGTTTAACAATCCCTTTTAAAATATAAATTAGAGGAACAAAGTCCTCACTTTCTCTCACTTGTGTTCTAGGCTAAAGCAGAGCCTTAGGTGAGAGAGGAATGAATAGAGAGCCAGCCGACATTTGGAGAAAGATCATGCCTCCCACGGTGAGCCCTGTGCCACCAGGGTGTCCTGACAGGAAAAGAGTGAGAACCGTTGCTTGCCCTAGATGTATTCATGGCATCACACTTTTAGAGCCTCTGGAGGCTGGGGTATTATTCCTCTTAATACTTCTTTCTTGGGATGAGTTAAGCTGGGAAATGGCTTTGCCCTTGAACTTAAAGTCACTCTTTCCTCAAAATATTGATTCTCTAGCACCTATAATAGCATTTCACTATTTGACAGTCTACTTGACTGCCCCAAACTCTATCTAAAAGAAAATCCAATATAATGTTTCTATCTTTATTTGAAAGAATAGAAAGGGAATTATTTAAAAAATAAAGATATCAACATTTTATACAAAAAAAGTTAAGCTGAATACTAATTAATCCAGTCTTAGACTATGAGATAATTCCTTTTTCTTTTTTTGTAATAACTTAAAGAATTCTTCTTTATTTAAAGAAAAAACACATTATGGCAGGGTATCAGATTTCTTTTTTCCTAATAAATTTAAAAACAGAGTGGGAAAAAGTGCAAAGTCAGCAAATTGCCTTCATTTAGCAAAAAAACCAGGAAGAGCTTTGCTAGGGATGCTGCCTCTGACAGAAATTAAGCACTGTACTATTTGATTCCATACATTCATTAGAATAACAAGGAGATAGATAACTTCCCTGGTGGTTGAGATGGTAAAGAATCTGCCTGCCAATGAAGGAGACACAAGAGACAGGGGTCTGATTACCTGGAGAAGGAATCCAGCATTCTTATGCCTGGAAAATTCCACGGATAGAGAAGCCTTGCGGGCTACAGTCCATGGGGTCACAAGGAGATGGTTCAGTTCAGTTCAGTTCAGTTCAGTCGCTCAGTCGTGTCCAACTCTTTGCGACCCCATGAATCGCAGCACGCCAGGCCTCCCTGTCCATCACCAACTCCCGGAGTTCACTCAGACCCATGTCCATCGAGTCCGTGATGCCATCCAGCCATCTCATCCTCGGTCGTCCCCTTCTCCTCGTGCCCCCAATCTCTCCCAGCATCAGAGTCTTTTTCAATTAGTCAACTCTTTGCATGAGGTCACCAAAGTACTGGAGTTTCAGCTTTAGCATCATTCTTTCCAAAGAAATCCCGGGGCCGATCTCCTTCAGAATGGACTGGTTGGATTTCCTTGCAGTCTAAGGGAACCTCAAGAGTCTTCTCCAACACCACAGTTCAAAAGCATCAATTCTTCGGCGCTCAGCTTTCTTCACAGTCCAACTCTCACATCCATACACGATCACTGGAAAAACCATAGCCTTGACTAGATGGACCTTTGTTGGCAAAGTAATGTCTCTGCTTTTGAATATGCTATCTAGGTTGGTCATAACTTTTCTTCCAAGGAGTAAGCGTCTTTTAATTTCATGGCTGCAATCACCATCTGCAGTGATTTTGGAGCCCGAAAAAATAAAGTGTGACACCATTTCCACTGTTTCCCCATCTATTTGCCATGAAGTGATGGGACTAGATGCCATAATCTTCGTTTTCTGAATGTTGAGCTTTAAGCCAGCTTCTTCACTCTCCACTTTCTCTTTCAGCTGTGGACAATTCAAGGTCAGGAATTAGTAGCTATGTTTAGGTCAAGGTCAGATCCAGATCTTAAGCTTAATCTCATCCTCTGGAAGTTCTCTAGTTGATTGTCTCTGAAGATATATCACTGATTATATAAGGAAGATACCTGATTACAAAATTAATTTTTTATTTATTTAATAAGCTTCAGGTGTTGGGGTGTGCTTACAACTCAAATATTTGTTTCAACCACATCTGTTTCTTTTATTCTTTGAACGTAAGGGAATTCTTTAGGGTATGGATTCCTAACACCCTCCTCACCCTGCCACGGGAATATTTCCTGTCAGTGTTGTTTTTAAATTTGAGAACATCGAACTTTTAGTTTAGTGGTGTCTTAATCAGGTCCTGTGTTCCTGGTTTATTAAGCACAAAGCATATGAAGCCTGGTTTTCTCAAAAGCTGACTAAGATCTTCCTTACCATGTAAAGGAATTCAACTGTACTTTTATCTAGCTGGGGTTTTCAGATGCATAACAATGCAGAATAGAGTAGTTGGTCTGTTTTAGTCCATATTTAAGAAGGAGAAGGCAAAGAAGAGGAAGAGGCAGAGATGGAGGAGGAGGGGGAGAGAGTGGAGGTGGAGGAGGAGGGAGAAAGAGAGGAAAGAGGGGAGAAAAGGGGGAAGGAGGGGAGGAGGGAAAAGAGAGGAGGCAGAGGAGGGAGGACAGGAGAAGGAGGAGGAGTCAGTAACAATGTGATGCTTTGAAGGCAATGGCACCCCACTCCAGCACTCTTGCCTGGAAAATCCCATGGACAGAGGAGCCTGGTGGGCTGCAGTTCATGGGGTCCCTGAGAGTTGGACACAACTCAGTGACTTCACTTTGAGTTTTCACTTTCATGCATTGGAGAAGGAAATGGCAACCCACTCCAGTGTTCTTGCCTGGAGAATCCCAGGGACAGGGGAGCCTGGTGGGCTGCCGTTTATGGAGTCGCACAGAGTCGGACATGACTGAAGCGACTTAGCAGCAGCAGCTGGACATTGTGCGAGGCATCTGGATATGGTTTCCTGATTAATGTGATTTTCACTGGTAGCCATTATCTAAAATCATTCAGTATCCACATCCTATGATTCGGCATGCTGGAACATAGCCACACCTACAGAGAAACTTCGTAAACCAATGATAGAGAATTTTACAGTTCACCAAAGTTAAACCAAAACAACAAAACACCAGAAACAAAAACAATACCCCTAAATCCAAAATACGGAAAACATTTGCTATTTAAGTTAAACAAAGTATAGCAATTTTTTTAAAATAAAATGAATTGAATTTAAAAGATTAACTTGATGATTTGGGAGGATTCTTGCATTCTGTATTACCATATAACATTCTAATGATCAAATCTATAGATTCATTGTATTATAATGATATCAAGTAGATATTCCTAATCTAAGCAGTTGTGCTTTTAAAACCACGGGTAGCATAAACATCCATATACACAATGCAGTTAGGATTGGTGGTGAATTAATTTTTTTTCCCCACGTATGCCAATAGACCTGAGTGTGTGCCTGGGGGCTACAATTAAGAAAGAGGAAAAACACTGCTTAATAAAGTTGGGATCAGGCATTTAAAAAGAATCCTTAAGCTCAAAACTGCTAGGGATCTGACCTGTTTATAGGAAGCAGTTCTGCTAGAATTAGAAGTGGAAATAAGGAGATGATAATGAAATACAGTTTAACCAGTAAAGGGTGGTGAACATATGTATCAGGCCACACCATATGAATATGCTGCCAGTTTTGATATACAGCTGTGGTTCCTTTTGTCAAGCTATTCTATTTCCTGTTAGGAAAGATAACTTTGAAATACTATTTCAGGATGCAGGGATAGAACAAGAGCTTCATTAAATTGCTTAAAAATTATTTCCTCAAGTTTCTCTCTTACTGTTTGTCATAACGAAATGATGTTCTTATAAGTCACTCACTTATTCATAGCTTGTGGGAAATAATGTTTCAGTCTTGCCTGCTTACTAATGGTCAAGCATGCACATCTGGAAGTCACTCGATGGTGTTGTTTCAGTGAAAGGTCAGAATCCAAGTGTGAGATGACCTATCAATCAGGTGCCTGCGTCACTTTCCTGGTTTCATTCCAGCCATATTTATCTCTGTTGGGTGAGGGTGAGTGACTTCACCGACTTTTTCTCTGCTCTTCCCCTCTAAGGAAAGGAGGTTGTTCATCAACAACATAGCTCGTACCCAATTATTGTTGCTTCATTTAGTTCTTCACTAGCAACCGAGGAAAATAGGTAATTAATATTTAGGAGGGTAGATAAAATTTATCTATTACAGTATGGATTTTTTTATTTTTTGGTTTAAATATGAAATCTACTTTGGTCCCGTTTCAGGAGTTTATCACTGAATGCTTGAGGAGGATGGTGAGTTCATCATGGTTTTCCCACACCGGACTCCTCACACTTCCATGCCTTCTAGCATGATCCTCTTCTCTCAACCTGCTAAGCTTCTATTGGCTCTTTTATTTTTTTAAATTAACTTTTCCTGGAGTATGGCTGCTATCAATGTTGTCTTAGTTTCTGATGTCTACATATAACGCATACAGCCCTCCCTTTGGACTTCCTCTCCTGTCAGGTCACCACGGAGTGTTAAGTTGCTTGTGCTCTACAGCGGGTTCTTCAGTTCGGTTCAGTTCAGTTCAGTTCAGTTCAGTCGCTCAGTCGTGTCTGACTCTTTGTGACCCCATGGATCGCAGCACGCCAGGCCTCCCTGTCCATCACCAACTCCCGGAGTTCACTCAGACTCGCGTCCATCGAGTCCGTGATGCCATCCAGCCAGCTCATCCTCTGTCAACCCCTTCTCCTCCTGCCCCCAATCCGTCCCAGCATCAGAGTCTTTTCCAATGAGTCAACTCTTCGCATGAGGTGGCCAAAGTACTGGAGTTTCAACCTCAGCATCATTCCTTCCAAAGAAATCCCAGGACTGATCTCCTTCAGAATGGACTGGTTGGATCTCCTTGCAGTCCAAGGGAACCTCAAGAGTCTTCTCCAACACCACAGTTCAAAAGCATCAATTCTTCGGCACTCAGCTTTCTTCACAGTCCAACTCTCACATCCATACATGACCACAGGAAAAACCATAGCCTTGACTAGACAGACCTTTGTTGGCAAAGTAATGTCTCTGCTTTTGAATATGCTATCTAGGTTGGTCATAACTTTTCTTCCAAGGAGTAAGCGTCTTTTAATTTCATGGCTGCAGTCACCATCTGCAGTGATTTTGAAGCCCCCAAAAATAGTCTGACACTGTTTCCACTGTTTCCCCATCTATTTCTCATGAAGTGATGGGACCAGATGCCATGATCTTCGTTTTCTGAATGTTGAGCTTTAAGCCAACTTTTTCATTCTCCTCTTTCACTTTCATCAAGAGGCTTTTGAGTCTCTCTTCACTTTCTGCCATAAGGGTGGTGTCATCTGCGTATCTGAGGTTATTGATATTTCTCCTGGAAATCTTGATTCTGGCTTATGCTTCATCCAGTCCAGCATTTTGCATAATGTACTCTGCATATAAGTTAAATAAGCAGGGTGACAATATCCAGCCTTGACATACTCCTTTTCCTATTTGGAACCAGTCTGTTGTTCCATGTCCAGTCCTGACTGTTGCTTCCTGATCTGCATATAGGTTTCTCAAGAGGCAGGTCAGGTGGTCTGGTATTCCCATCTCTTTCAGAATTGTCCACAGTTTACTGTGATCCACACTCTATTTTGTACATAGTATCAATAATATATATGTGTCAATATCAATCTCCCAAGTCCTTTTCCCTGCCCTTTCCCCTCTTGGTATCCATATATTTGTTCTCACTTCTGTGTCTCTATTTCTGCTTTGCAAATAAGATCATCTATACCATTTTTCTAGATTGCATATATATGCGTTAATATACGATATTTGTTTTTCTCTTTCTGGCTTACTCCATTCTGTATGAAGTCTCTAGGTTCATCCATGTCTCTACAAATGACCAAACTTTTGGTCCTTTTTATGACTGAGTAATATTCCATTGTATATCTGTGCCACATCTCCTTTGCACTGTTGGTGAGAGTGTAAATTGATATAGCCACTATGGAAAACAATATGGAGGTTTCTTAAAAAACTAAAATTAGAATTACTATGTGACCCCAGAATCCCACTCCTGGGCATATACGCAGAGAAAACCATAATTCAAAAAGATAATGCACCTCAGTGTTCATTGCAGTACTATTGACACTATCTACAATAGCCAGTGCATGGAAGAAACCTAAATGTCGATCAATAGAGGAATTGGTAAAGAAGATATGGTACATGCATCTTGGTGTTCTTCAGTCATTAAGTCATGTCCATGGGGTTTTAGGTGAAAATACTAGAGTGCTTTCCCGTTTCCTTCTCCAGGGAATCTTCCCAGAAGAGGGGTTGAACAGGCATCTCCTACATCAGCCAGTAGAGTCACCACTGAGCCATCAGGGAAGCCCCAGGGCATGTATATTAATACAACGGAGTGTTACTTCTATTGGCCCTTCAACACCAAACTCAAATAGTTTCTTTTCTCTGAAGCCTTCCCTAGCTCCCCTGGACAAAGGTCTCACAAAATGACCAGAACTCTTTCCTCTCTGATGCTCTTGTAACAGTCTGTTGACCAACACAATGACTAGTATTTACTGGTAACTGGTAAATATTTGTTTGCAAATGACCTATATAAAACATCAGTCCTCCCATCCAAGGATCAGAATTTATCAAGGTATTCCATCTATGTAAACTGTTAGAGGAACTGAAAGTAACTAAATAGGATGGCAAGAGTTAACATCATTTGAGTCTGTCTGAATCAACATTAAGTTTTAGTGCTGTATATCTATTTACCTACCAATCTGTCAAGTCTTTTCATTTTTGCAATAGGAATGGCCTTTCAGGTTGTCATCTACTTGTATCTTTCAAGCCAGTCTTCATGGAAATGTTTGTTTACGTGGGCTTAAGAAATATGTAGTATTGTTTTCATAGAGGCTTAAGAAATACTTGGCTGAACAGTTTAATAAGGGGAGAAAAAAAAGGTTTGAGGAACAAAAAGTACCAAAGAAAACTTGGTATTCATCAGAATTAAAATTAGCTGAAGGAAAACAACGATCATAAACTAGAAACCTTTTCCTGCTATTTGGATCATCAGATTTCATCTCCAGCAGCTTCCCCTCCCGCGTCTCTTGTCAAGTTATGAAAGAAGTTCCCCATATGGGCCGATTATTCTGACAGGCAAGGCTAGCTCATGACTTACAAGTCTCTCTTTAAAATATGCAAAAGGGCTAACGGGAAGGTTCGAACTGTGAGCAGTGTCTTGGCTGCCTTGTTTCAAAGGCTCACCCTTGTGACTACTTCATTATCGTCCTGGATTATCTGCTCAGAGCAGCAGAGGCCCCATGTATCTAGAATCGAGACACAACAGCCTCCTCATTTCTCATGCTCTGAGGCCTCTCATTGGCCTGATAATTGTCAAGCATTCCTTCCTCTTTCATGAACACAAGGCTCACACCCACCAGGAAACAAAGGGTTCCTTTGAGGATGAATCTTGAGACCATCCCAGCCCCCCAAAAATTACAAGCTGGAAATTTTCTAAGTACTGAAATTATTGTGTTCCTTTTAGAGAACTCTCTGTGCACCTAACTCTAGGAATAGGTTATCAAAAGCAGACTTCCCTCAAACCCAGGAGGGAAGAAAGGACACTGAGGAAGAGATGAAATAAATACACTGCACACACCTGCCCCTTTACCAGAGCCTGCCATAGAGACCATTTACAAACGATTTGCACAACTCTTGTCTCATCTGAGTCCCAACAACCATTCTGTGAAATGGTTACTAATAGTATTCTCATTTTAAAGGTAAGTAAACTGAGGTTTTCCAGTACACTTGCCTGGAAAATCCCATGGACGGAGGAGCCTGGTAGGCTGCAGTCCTTGGGGTCTCGAAGAGTTGGACACGACTGAGCGGCTTCACTTTCACTTTTCACTTTCATGCATTGGAGAAGGAAATGGCAACCCACCCAGTGTTCTTGCCTGGAGAATCCCAGGGACAGGGGAGCCTGGTGGGCTGCCGTCTATGGGGTTGTACAGAGTCAGACACGACTGAAGCGACGCAGCAGCAGCAGCAGCAGGAGCAGCAGCAGCAGGAGCAGCAGCAGCAGGAGCAGCAGCAGCAAACTGAGGTTTAGTGAGGTAACGGTCAAAGTCCCTCAGTTAGGAAGGGCAGAACAGAGACTTGAACCCAGGTCTTTTTATGAAAAAACCCAGGTGCTTTTTCTGAAAGCATAGCCTTTCAGCCATCAACCACCGAGCTTCTCATGCTAACACTCTCTTAACCAGAGCTACCCTCACATCTTAAACGTCATAGAAAGGAGCCTCCTTTACAACCCCTCATTTTATTGACAAGGAAACACCATCATAAATTGCAGTTTAAATATTCTTTAGCTTCAGGGGAAAAAAGCAAAATCATGAGAGAACCAGTTCACATCAGCAATTTTGTGAGAAAACCAAGAGAAGCAACTTTCAGGGAAAGCCTGCAGTCAGTGTGCACTCAGGACCACATGATGAGAAATGAAGCTTTCTCTGTTGGCCCCAAGGAACTGCAACGCTCCAGCTAAATGCCTTTGTGATCTGCGGGCTTCACATTCTGGGACGAAGCAACCTGAAAGAACTTGTCAGGCGTTGTCACAACGGCTGGAGAAAAAAAAATTTGTAATTGCCTCTGTGACTTTAGAAATTGTTCAGTTGTATTACTGGTTTGCAGAAGATTTCTATTGGCAAAAGGTTATTTTGTCTATCTTCCATTTGTCTGTCTTAGCTTCATTTAAATCATTGTATACCACCCAAAGCAAGGGTGATATCTGCTACCTCTTATATAGTTACTCACAATTGCCTAAATACAGAGGGTATGCACAGTGTGTTCTGGTATCTAACATTTTAAGATACAAATGCAGAGAAACTTCCAGTAGCATCTATGATGGAGTCCTTATAAAAAGTCACTTAGGATTCAAGAAGGAAGTAGTTATATTTCCTGGGAAAGAACAGTGAGGTCTGCATATCCACCTGCTCTGTGATATATGCATGTGGTTTTCATTTTATTTAAAAATCACTAATAGAAATTGTACCTTTTCTCATGCCTCCCACTGGCCTTCACTGCAGGATATATTACTCATGTCAGACCCAAATTTACCTCTGGCCCACACAAACCTACTGTTATCTTGCTGATTTGTTACTGTAAATTACTGACATCAGCAAAGCTCTGTCAGGAAACTGAGGTAAGTGAAAATTCCAGAGAAGTTGAAGAAAATGCATCCCAGATTACTTTGGGCTTCTTCCTCTTTTATTTAGTTCATGTTCCCCATCTGAGTCATTGCTAAAATAATTGAAAGGCTATGTTCACATTCAGTATCAGGTAGAAAAGGCTTATTTATTCATGTTTCCCTTTAACCCACCTGACTTGGATTGTAGTGAGTTTTGCCTGACTAGGTTTACAATTTGATCAATATCTGGATGTCGGCAGTGGAGTTTGATGCTGTTATACATACTTAGTGATTATATGAGAAATGAAATTGTTAATCTATGTGGGTAAAATTTGTGCCCCAATATATCTTGTAAGTGGTTTTAAAAAAAATCTTCAAGTGTATGAAATGACAAGTTTCTGATTTGCACTGAGGTCCTTCCACAGCTCCTTATTTTTCCATCACTCATTTTCTATGTTATCTTCTCTCTCATCACCAAATTATTCCTCTCTTTGTCTAATAACCAGGGTCAGTGGGGACTAGATGTTGCTGACAGGCTCTTTCCCAAAAGACTCACAGATTTTCCGGGTTCTAGCTGGGTCTCCAGCTTAGTACTGGGCACTGGAGTCAGAATCTTCAATTTTGACCTTCCAGGAACACGTTGCCCTGGAAATCAACCCGTGGATAGTGTGTTAATGAAGTAGGTATAGAAGCCAGAGGAGGGCATGTCTAAGACTAGGGTTTCAGGAAAGAGAGTCTTAAGAAAGTGACCCTTCATCTGTGTCTTGAAGAACAAAAAATAATAATATAAAGAGGTATGTTCAGGCAGATGCAATTGGAGGGATGGTGAGAGCTGATGGAAATGGAGGCAAGGAGAAGCCAGCACATGAAAGTTTTCTGGACTAAGCTAAGGAATAAGAGCTATATTTTGGGTGTTTTGTGGAATCCCACAAAGATTTTAAAGGCTTTGGCATAATCAAATTTGTACTAGTGCATTAAATCAGTGAGCATTTCAGCTCAGTGATAAGTAATTTTAACTAGGGAAGTATTTCCCAATTTTCTGCCTCAGTTCAGTTGCTCAGTCGTGTCCAACTCTTTACGACCCCATGGACTGCAGTATGCCAGGTTTCCCTGTCCATCACCAACTCCCGGAGCCTACTCAACTCATGTCCATTGCGTCGGTGATGCCATCCAACCATCTCATCCTCTGTCATCCCCTTCTCCTCATTTATTGAATATCTATTTGGTGACATAACTTGCAGAGATGGGACTACAGATAACATGGTCCCACCCTTAAAAAAAAGCTTACCTGTTTATGTATGAGAAGGCAGACTTGAAAACCAAAAAGTACCAAAAGAGCACTTTTGGTCCATGTTGTAATGTAGGATGAGTTAGAAGTAAATAAGACCCCAAGAATAGTTACAGGTGGAAAGGAGAGGGAGGGGACGAATAATTTCGCCTAAGCACATTCTTTTCAACCATAGTTAAGGAGCTGTGTCAACATAACAGCTGCTAAGACTACGATGAAACAATGTTCTAGAAAGTCATTATGTGATGAATATCAAGAAATATCTTTAAAGAGCATAAAAGGGGCATTCTCCTATCTGCCAGCCCTGCCATCAACCCTCAGTGACAGCTCTCTTCTCTGCTGTATTAGGGAAAGGCAGCACCTTGGATGAGACTGGGCCAGTGTGACTGGTGGAAAGGCTATTAGAACAATTCTTGAGATGTGCTGTGAGTCTAAAACAAGGGAGTGATGATGGTGATTGAGGAAGAGCAACAAGGAGGAGAGATCATGGGGAGTATGACTCACAAGTCCTGATAACCCATTTAGAGATATAGCAGGCTGACTCTCAAGATTTCCACCTGAGTGACCCAGGAAGTGACAATCACCAGGTTTTGGGGGCAGGGGCAGGAGGAAGACATAGCTGCATCCATTTTGGATGAGTCAGATCTGAGGTGCTTTCAGACCAGCAAGGGGCAATGGCCAGTATTCATTTGCATGTGCAGGTCTAGTGCACAGGAAGAGAGCCTTACCGGGAAGGTGCCTTTTTGAGTCTTTGTTGAAAAAGTCACTGCACCACAATGATCAGAAAGAGGAGAGCAGAGAGCCCCAGAGGGACCCTGGAGACGCTACCATTTAAAGACTGAGTTGAAGAAAGCAGAGCTTGGTTAGTGGATAGGAAGAGAACCAAAAACACTGTGGTTAGGGATTTAAAGAAGGACTTTTAAAGAGGAAGTCATCAATGGAGTTAAAAGCTGCCTCTTCTGTGCGTAAAGATGTGCTATGATTTTCAAAACAAATTAAATACATTAGGTGGGACTGTTATTGGTAGTAATATGCAATAATTGACTAATGGCATATAAAAATACCACAAACCTTGGAGAAAAGCAAATTAAACCAGGCTTTTAAGATGATATACCATCTTCTAGAAATACAATGTAAAGGATGGCATGCTGGCCTCTGTGAAGAAGGCATAGAGTTGGGTTTGTTTTCCTTAGAAAAGAGATGAAAGATTTGCAGTGAACCCTCCCCTGACTTTCTTACCTGCACCTTCTGTGTGGGGCCCTCTCATGTGTGGGTGGGTAGCAGTAGATAAGGAGTAACGGGGGAAGAACAGAGTTCACAGCTACATCTGAGAATGCATCCCCGAACCGAGTCTCGCTGATTCCCAGGTTGAGGCCACTGGGTACCAGAGAGATATATCAATTTATCAAAACACACCTCAGTCGCCTTACTCCTGCCCTGGGCTTTCATGTTGCCTTGTCCACAGGACTCCCAATATCCTTCCCCAAATCTCAGTGATGGAAGGACGTTGCAGGAATTGTATCAGGCGATTTCCCAGGAGACTTGGAGCTGAAAACTGTTCAGATCTTACAGCAGCAATGAATTAGGGAAGAGGGCGAGTAGCACTCACTTCAAGTACTGAATTCAGACTGCCAAAAAACACAGCAAAGAGCAGTTTGTATTCCACCACTCCCCCCTTCCCTTAATTTCAAAACGTGACTGCATTTTTCTCTGACATTTCCTACCTGAAGCAAGGTTTTGGTTCCCACACAACACCCTTTTCCTCTGCTTTCTGGTACTTGCATTATCTCGGCCTGCCCTCTGACACTGTTTCCCAATTTATGTTTTCCTTTCTCATTTCCCTCTTCTTAGCACTGACATGAGCCACAAACCTATAACGAGAATGTCTGACTCACTCGGTGCTTCTCCAGCTAATGGACACCATGTGGGACAGGAGGCAGGAAAAAGACGCTTTACAGGAAATCAGACGATAATGCTTGCACTTTGGTGCCCTCTGAAACAAGAATTTAATTATCCTAATTAAAACGATTACCTTACAGAAAACTTTTGGGGAAAAAAAGAGTAAGCAGTTTGTCTTTTTCCTGATGAGACGTGTCTCAAAACAAAGAGGGATATTCCTGCTGACCTTTATCTGTTAAATCCCAGGCACCCAGGGGTTGAATCAAGAATCGATCTTGATGTTTAGACCGACCCAGGGACTGAAAACTGGAACCCTCACTGTGCTTTGTTTGGGGGTGTATTCGTTTCCTAGTGCTGGGTAAGTACCGCAGGTTAGGTATCTTAAAATGACAGAAATTTATCCTCTTATAGTCCTAAAGGCTACCAGTCCAAAATCAAGGTGTGGATGGGGCTGCTTCCTTCTGAGGGATCTGTTCTGTCTTTCTGTCCTAGCTTTTGGGGATGGTAGCATCTTTGGCTTTCAGCTGCCTCATTCCAATCTCTTTGATTTCACACACATTTCTTTGATTTCTCCCACATGGGTCTGTGTCCAGATTTCCCTCTCTTGTAAGGATATCATCCATATTGAATTAGGGCCCACCCAAAGGACCTCATCTTAATATATCCGGAAATACCCTATTTCAAAATAAGGTCACATTCATAAGTATCAGAGCTTACGACTTAGCCTACTTTTTTTGGCGGGGGGGGGAACACAAAGCAGCTCAAGCAGAGGATTAGTATTAGGCACCATCTCCCCTTCCTTCAGGGGTCCATAAAGTCCCAGTTTTCTGGGTCCTCACCTGAAATCCAGACCTTCTGTTCTCCAATAAAGGTGGTCTTGCCTGGGCCCGACTCCCCCAGGACTCAAATCTCAGCTATAAATTGATCAATTAATCTAAGGGAAGATGACAATAGGCAAATATCACCCCTCCCAGGTATTTGCACCAAACAGATGACTTCCTGGAGACACTGCCGTAACTGATAGGTGCCGGTGGAAATTTTGCAGTGGGTGACATTTTCTTTTTGAATGGACAGGTGTTTCCATGACCCTCAAATCATCATTGTCTCCTCCATCTGTGAGAAGAGTGGTTCCTCTCTGTCTGCTACTCTCTGAAAGGAAAGTTATTACCACAGACAATTTGATCTATCTTTGCATTGCTTGCATTTTTTTTCATCCCATGATTGTAAGCATGCCAGAAGAGAAGATTTGCCCCTCACGAGGAAGTCCATCAAGTGGAAGAATTTCATCTTAAAAAATGATGCCAACCTGGGGATCAACAAGGAGGACTATAATCCCATTCTCAACCATGGATGATTTTCAAAGAATGAACAGGCGAGAGGGAGAGAATTCGGTTGCTAGGAAAATAGAATAAAATAAACAGACGCTCCCCCCACCCCTTGTTTTTCCATCCTGGGATGGGCTGTGCTTCTTCGTCTTGTTGAATATTTGTCCCTCCCCATCTCGGCAGTGACAGACTCCCAGGGATGCTTGCATATCTGTCTCACAGGTGTGGGATCTGATCCCTGCCAGCTTAGCGAGACTTTGGAAGAATCTCCCACAGTGGTTGTAAAGAGAAAAAGGAGAGAGATAATAGTTCACTGGCATCAATAATCTGCTTCCCCCACCGGCTGAACGTCTGAATAACAGCCTCGGCACTTGCCCTACTACTCCGCTCCCCCGGCTCCGCCACTGTCAGATTCTCTTTCCTTCTCCACAACTGGGAACTCTAGGGAGCAGATTGTTTTGGCTGGGATTAGCCGGGCACAGATGGTACCACCTGCTGCATGTTCCTTACTTCTTATTGGCTCCTCGCTCAGCTCTGCGAGCTTTTATATTTTCTAGAAGTTCAAGGGAAGGAGAGATGGCTGGGGCCCTTGCTCATGCCTGATTCTAGCATGGCTGTCTTGAGCAAACTGGCAGACGTGGGGACTGAGCTGGGTCTTGTTGATCAGGGAGGGGTCTCAGGGTAGTGAGCCACTGTGGCAGCCTGCTTGCTGTAGCAGGTTCTTTCATTTCCAAGATACAAACTTCCTTTGGCCCAAACCATTTCTGTTTTCCAGGATGACAGATCTGCCTATGACCAGACACAAGGCACGTGATCCTGAGACAGTCCGAGAAATGAGATTTCTCTTATTGTTAACTCGGAGGGACATAAAAGGATACTGCCCATTTTACAGGGAAAGGAATTATGATTAAACCACAATCAGGTGGCTAAATTCATTTCTGGGCTATTCACTGGGAATACTAATAACGCAGCTCTTCCGACTCCCACAGGGTAAACCTCACAGGTTCATGAATTCCATTCCTCAGCTCTGAAAATATGACTCAGGACCAGAGAACCTAGGAACTTCACTCCTTACTATTCTTTTACCTCTACCTGTCCAGTTGTTCTTGAATGTTTCCCGACAGGAGACCACACTGTAAATCATTCAAACGGCTGAGACATATTTTCTTACTGGTCTGACTTCATCTTTCCTTTTCTGCTAGGCTTTATTAGACGAGGGTTTTTAATTCTCAGAAAACCAAGCTGATTCTTGCCTCAGGTATTTGCATCTTCTCTTCCCTCTTCCTGGAATACTCTCGCTCCATATCCTCCCCTGGTTCACTTCTCCTCACCCCTCAGGCTCCACTCCGACAATACAGCCTTAGATTTTTTTCCTGACATTCCCCTCCCTGCACCCCAGCTGAGGTTGCTTGTCCTCCAATCCCATCTCAGTCGCTATTAAACCACCTTTTATTCTTGTCAAAACACAGCGGTATGTGAAGTGGACTTATATAATTGTTTGGGTTTGGCCTTCGCCACTAGAAAGTAGGTCCCTGTAGGATGGGAATATTGTCTGATCACTGCTGAATCCCTAGGACATAAAACTGCGTCTCCTACAGCATCACCCCATGGGGTGCATGTTAGTAAGGGAGGGGTGTTGTTTTGTGTTTTAAAGCGGGAAACACTGGTGTACACAAGGGAGATGGCTTGAGACTTTGATACTGGTACAGTCCCTGGGAAACCTGGAGCTCAGCTTTCTACTTCTTTATGCATGTCTGTCTCTGATGGAGCATACGAAACTTAAGGCCAGTAGTCTTATTTTTGTATATCCTATAAAACCTGGTATTATGCTTCACACAAGGTGGGCACTCAGTAAACTGAATTACCATCAATGCTGTAACTGTTATTTATTACTATTATTTCTAGGGCCGCTAAATAGAACAGAGGTAGAAGAAGCATCTGTAGAAGCAACAACGGCATGTGTGCCATAACTGGAGACCTGGCTTCTGGTTTCAGCTCTGCCAATAACCACCAGGTGATACGGCTTTTATTCCTCTCTGAGGCCCAGAATGTGAAGAGCCAGGGCTTTTGATGAGAGGGTATATGTATTCCTCCACTCTCTAATTTTCTTTCATTTATTTCAGCCTATTTCAGTTTTCCTGCTGCAGATTTATAAATCTCCAATTACTCCTGTGACAGCCTGTTTCTTCCTCTGACCGCCTCTGGGTTATTCAGTGCACATGGGGTTCAGAAAAAGCTGTGACTAGAGAAAGAACAGCCCTGGGGACTCACACAGTGGGTTCAGGCTGCACTGTGGGTGGAGAGGCTTGATGGAACTACACCTCCTCAGTGGACATAAGCACTGTCAAAAATTGGGCAAACTAGTGGGTAAAATGTACGAACAGCAGCTAGTAATTTTTAAAGAGCATTTCTCAAACTTGTCTCTGGCTCTCAGTGAAAGGAGACTTCAGTCCAGACGTGGTTAACTGCCCTCAGATGATGATGTGATCTTAGAGTAATATAGGGTTTCCAAAGTAGCTTATTTTCATTCCACTCTTGCATGGAAGAGTTCATGTAGACCAGAACGAACTTCTTGCAGGAAGCAGGCAGACTAACTCACTCCTTTTGATGTTTCCACATCATTCAAAGGAGCATTTTACTGTGATGTGTTGTGGAAAGCATCGTCAGGAGACTAGGGTTCTGAAATCTATGCTTAACTGCTTTCTAGATCATTGTGGGGTAAAGATAAACAACGAGTGTAGTCTCAAGTCTATGAAGATTTCAGTTTCCTCATCTAAAAAGAGCAATCAGTAGATTAATTAACTGCTTTTATTTTTCTAAGTGTTACAACCATCAAGACGTTCTTCCTCTCAATCCATAGAAGAATTTTATTGAGAACAAGATTTTTTACTATTTCAGTGTAGACAGCAGGTATGCTACAGTTTGGTCAGGTTTATAACAGTTACAGGCTGATTTATAGGTGAAGATATCTGACCCAAGGGATCATGACAATTCCTTGAAAAGGATTTGTACAAATCATTATTCCAATTTTTATTTTAAAAAACAAGGTAGTACATTTTAAGGAGTTAGTGTGGTTGGAACACTTCATATTCTGGGAAGGTATTTTTCGAATGTTCCCTCACCATTTGAAGTGAGTGAAATGTTCCTTTTCATGGAATTGTTTTTGATAATATAAAAACACTTTATAATGCAAAAGGTGCAAAAGTGTCTACTTAGATGTTAGGCTGATTCTTCTCAAGTCTACTCTCTGAGCAATGGTATTTTCAGTGTTAAAACAAATAGGGCAGGGTAGTATGTACTTCTCTTTTTCCTCTTCTTGCTTACCTTCAGCTGGAAACCCATGAGCTCACACTTTCTAAGCATGTTCAATAAAGAAGTGGTAGACCTCCACCGAATGTTTCAGGACCTCAGGAAGTGGTTAAGGGTTATTCAATAGTTGGTGTTCTCTCTTTCTGTCTGCACCAATTCCTGGGCTGTACTACAGGGTTTGGAAATATCATTTGTGTTGGAAGTGATATCTTTCAGAAGAGATGTAAAAACCAAGGTCCAGGTTGCTTGTGGTCACTAAATACACATGATGTTTTCTGTGAGTTCTTTAGGGATGTTCTTGAGTTTCCTTTCTAAATTTATATTCCTTTGTTCCTCTATATTCTGTTAAAAAGTAATTTGAAGACTGTAGTCTTCTTTTCCTTTAACAAAACTGAATGAAGTGTAACTGGAATTCTTTGCCCTTTAATGAGACTGTTTTAGGAATGGATAAAAGTGACTCTCCTTTAAGGAAAGGTCACAAACTAAAATACGAGTTTCTGAGAAAAAGTAAAGATAAATGAATATTTGGTCCCCTGCATTACAGGCAGATTCTTTACCAATCAGGGAAGCCCGTTTTACGGTTAGCATATCTTAGAAGTGATATAGAATCTTTTGGTGAAACTTTATTTTTTTCAGTACCAACATTTTAAGTGTTTTCATTTGTGTAATATATAAATACATAAAATGTCTCGCAAGCACTCCTTCACAGTCCCTCCATCTTTTGGGTATTGTTTTTTAAATACTAACTCTTCAAATGTACACGCACGAAGTTAGCAATCTACACATGCGCAGAACACACACACTCTCTATTACTGTCTCTGTCTCTCCGTCTCTCTCTCTTACTACCCTTTGCTCTGAAAATGGTCAGAACAGGAGCATAATGCACAAACCTTTCTCTGAATATTTCTTTATGTTAGATCAGTTCCTTCTGAGTTCCGTGCTTGCCAATGCAAAACTTCCTGCCAGGGCAGTAGTCTATTTTTAACATTTTGGGGGGCTTATCCCTTCGTTCCAAATCTAACAGGCATATTCTGCGGCATGAGAGAGAGAAAAGCTGACTGGGTGCACTTACAAATCAGGATCATCAGGATTTGCAATTTCTGTAGAATCAAAGATATGAATGAGAAAGCCCAATTAGAATACTTAAAAGATCATTTGTCACCACTTTAATCTTCATGGAGTTTTACTCATCATTTTCTTTGACTAAAATTATTAGAATCTTTGTCATATTCATCTCAAGGCCAAATGGGAATAGTACCATTAATTTTATATTTTCAATATTTTGGAGCATTTTAGCATGTCATACTAGATTATAGGTGGTAGGTGACTGTTTTAGTAGAGAAAGTCTTGATTGGTGGCATATTCAGCATCACATAGTCTCAGTGTCATTTCTCTAATTCCATATTTCATATACAAATGAAGACTGAGGGATTTATTTCTGTTATTTAATAGCATTTGTTTAATTCAGAGATTAATATATCATCTTCAACCCTGAAGAAAGAGGCCCTCTGAAACATCAGACCCAAAAAATTGGACACGGCCTATTAGCCCAAAAGAACATGTTGCCAATTATCTCCATGTTTATTTAAATATTTAGCTCTAAAGGAAGCAATCATTCCTTTATACTTCTTTAAATTTAGTATTGACATTTTTATTTTGGGAAAGGAGGTCTTTTTTTTTTTTAACATGGATACAGGAAAAGAAAACTCTCCAATAAAAATATTGTCTAAAAAGTTTGTTTTGTCTGCATGATTTACTAAATATGTACAATTTCAATTCACAGCGAAGGTAACAAAGATTTAAACAGCCAACATCACAAATGTCTCAAGTTCTAAAAAAAAATCACTGTGCACAGTTTAACAATTTAATTGAATAAAAACCAAAGCTAAGCCTTCAGTCTGAATCTTTTTTATGATGGGCACAAGCCATGTATTTTTTTCATCTTTGTTACACGATGTATATTTCTGTGACTAAACGCCCCTTCCCATTTTAGTATATTAGGTTATGTCAGTACATACTTAAAAGAGACATAAATTGCCTCTTGGTACACCTATATGATTCTTGATGTGTTCACATATATGTCAGGATATTTATCAATATATAAAATGACCAGATGAGTCACCTGTGATTTTTTTTAATGTTTTCAAATGTAGGAATGTTTTGTTGCATGTATAAAATTTTTTTAATTTATAGGAGTGCTATTTAAAGCCATAATAATTTGACAAATGTCATCTTGACATAAAGTGTCTAGAAACAACTATTATATGCTGGAAATATAGAGATTCCATATCTCTACCCCATTCAGGTTTGTCAAGCTTGCTATTATATAAATCTGAATGTTATGGTGATTCTGATATAATGGCCAAGTGAATGAACCAATTAATCATTAGGAACAAATGTCGCTGAATATAGAATAGTGGAGTTACAGTTAAGGAGGGTGCCATCACTTTGGCTAACCCTATAAAATCTATAATAAGGTTGTTTAGACATATATTTTTTCCCCATGTAAATTCTTTGGTGTTTTTTCCCCCTTCATTTTTAGTGCTGTGATTGATGAACATGCAATGTGAGATTCAAATAATTGCACTGAGCATGTTTATTTGAATAATTGCCCCATTGCTCAATCAAATAAATCTGCTGAGTGTGTTTGTTTGAATGTTTTTACATGTACATGGGATCACATACTCAAATAAATGCAGCTGTGTTTATTACAATGTGTGGGATTCCAGATACACACACACTTGTTTGTGTGTCTATCCAGGGCCCTACAGCCCCTGAATGGCCCTCACACATCTTGGAGCAAAAGCGTGGTTAACAATTTTTCAGTTCAAATACATGTAAACTTATTGTTGGGCAATTTCCTCAAATTTGTAACTAGGATTTATTTTCATTAAGGCTTACATTCTTAGAAAGATAAAAAATAACCATTTTGGAGGGAGCTATCTGATTGTGAAAAGTATCTAATGAATGTATTCATATTTATTTGAAACAGTCCCTTCTTTTTTCCTTCCTCCAAGCCCTCCCACTTCACCCCCAGCTCAATTCATGCTAAAGAGGATGGATGTTTTGTCTAGTTCTTGCTGAGACATTCTGATACTCATCTCTCTTCCCAGTTATTTCAGGCCTAGGCCTACAGTGTCATGCGAAGACAGAAAAGATTGCACAGATCCTGCTGGAATACAAAAGGCTTTTGGAGTAAATGGTCAGGGATGTTCAATTATTCCAACGTTTCATCACCCTCCCTTACCCCCATTCTAGGAGGG